>NW_018745281.1:3142003-3725251 GCF_001683475.1 Chenopodium quinoa
CCACCTCTAGCTGAGCCCGAACAGCGGCGGTCGCCTGCGCCTGATAATAAAGAAGATCAATGGTCAGTACTTCATTTTGGGCAATTTGAAACATTGCTTTATCACAGCTGGAGGCGGCCATAGCCTTTGCGGCCTTTACCTCTTTGTTTTTCCGATCAATCGGCTTGCGAAGGCTGTTGACTCGGAGCAGGGCCTAAGTACAAAGAAAAACAGGCGTCAGTTTCCAATCATAAGGGTTAACAGGCGTCCTGGAACTTCAAAAGGGTATACCTCAGCTAGGATCCCCGAAATTCCATCGAGGTCAAGGGTGCCGGCACCCTTGACCGCCTCCCTGTCAGAGGGAGGAACTACTTTAACCATTGACTTGGCTACCTCAACCAAGTCAAGTCCCTGGGGGCCGGCTGCATTAAGCAAAAGGAAAAACAAGTTAGACCTAATCAAGAAGGAAGCAAGAGTGAGTTTTTACAAGCAAGTGTCCATACATCTAGGCGGCCCCGCCTGGGTTTTTGAAGAAGTGGCCGGCTGCTTCTCAGCCGCCACTGTTTTCCTGGAAGACCCAGGAGAGCTTGCAACAGTCGTTCTCCGGGCCTTGGGGTCCGGCTGTTGCGAGGAAGAAGCCCTTGGAGTGCCAGACTGAAAACAAAAAGAGTTAGTATATGCATAATACAACTTAAAGGGGAAGAGTTTTCAAAGCTTACCAAGGGTGCCTCCTTGCTGGGGGAGTCGGCGTACGACTGCTTCATTAGCGAAACCCGCAGCATGGCCGCCGCAGTCTTAGATGCTGTTATTTTACTCATGGCGTCGGCTGAAAGAAATAAACAGCAAAGTTAGTAAAAATCCCAAGTAAACAAGGCGTGAAAAAACAGAGTATTCGTCAGGCCGGCTACCTCTAGAGCACCGACTGCCGAGGCCACAGGCGGCCAAGAAGTACTCATCATAGAGCCACTTGAAGCTCGGGACGCAGTGTAGGGGTACTTGCTCTCGTACCCCTGAAGTAGAGTTCACCCTAGTCTCTACTTTGAAGAGTCCTTTGTCTAGGATCTCTCTTTTAGCCTTTGGGGGAACAGGCGGCATGCTGCGGCCGCCTGCAAGAAGAGGCGGATCCCTGTTCCACTTGTTAAAACGTTTGTTCAGCTCCGTGTCTGAACTCTCGATAATAAGGAAGGTGTTCCGCCAATCCTTCCATTTGTTTGCCTTACCTCTCGTCATGAGGTAACCCCTGTGGCTTGTTAGTTGATACCAGCCGGTACCTCCCGACTTAGGGGTCCGGCTGAGATAGTTCATGTGGGCGAAAGCCTCAAAACTTGGCTCCACCCCGTTCAGTTCGCACCCGGCCACATAGCCGAGTACGTTTACCCAAGAGTTGGGGGCTAACTGCCATAACCCCAGATCATATCCATCTAAAATCCGCTGAACAGCCGGATGTAATGGGAAGCGCAGACCAGCTTTGATGGCCGCCACATAGCAGCCAAAACAGCCGTCACCATAGCTGGTACCAGCCGGCCAGACGACAGTATCTTCTGGATCCGGCACAAACAGTAAATACTCCGGGCTCATTTTGTGGTTAGCAATAAAGCTCGCCACGTTGTCTCGCATGGTTGCGATCCGGCCCCGGGGCACCCTGCAGTAGTAGGGGGTGTTTTCCTCTCTGTAAGAGGCGGACGGCTCTGCCCAATTATCCCCCTTCTCCACTGCATGGGAACTTCTCGCCTCTTGTAGGCGGTTATGTTTTTCTTCTGAGTCAGAAGAACTATGGTCAGAGGAACTATGGTCAGAAGAGCTGGAATCGGACTCGTCCCCTGACGAGTCCGAAGGGGACGACTCCTCCCCTCTCCTAGAGGGGCCCGCCTCCTCTCCCTTAGAAGGAGCAGAAGGTAAATTAGACATGTCCACGGTTAGATGAGAAGGGAACACCTTGGTCCCTCTCTCAGAACTGTCAGCTTGACAGTCGCCTCGTTCCACATCTGGCGCCTGGTCAGATGTTTCGCTAAGGAGTACCCTTTGGGAGGAGCCGTCTGAGTTTGATATTCTAGCAGTCTTTTTTGTTCTGGCCATCACGTTCTGCATAGACACAGATTCAGTCGGACTTTGTATAAAGGGCAAAGATGGGTCCAGAAAAGGGCAGGCGGCACTCCTAGTCCTAGATTCAGCCGTCCCCGGTGACCGGCTGATCACTAACTTAGGGCGTGTCGTGTGTTTCCATGGTGCCATTTCAAAAAATAAAAAGAAAATTAAGAGTAAGAGAACTGAGTTACCTGAACGGATGACAGTTGATGAAGTCCTGAAAGTTCGGGTCAGTCGGCTTGTCAGAACAGGCGGTAGGCAGAAAAAGTCCGAGAATGTCAGAGCAAGTTCAGGGGTCCGAATGTTCTCGCAAAAATTCTCAAATGTGAAAATGACCGAAGTCAGCACTTCCTTTTATAGGCAAAATGAGAAGGCGAAGGGTCGCTTCCGAATTCAAATTTGGGCGGGAGAGTCTCCCGGCCGTCTGCAAGGTGACACCTGTAACGGGCCGTCGCCTGTCACCGTGCGACGCCTGTCACAGGCGACACGTGACCAGTCGCGTGCCACCTGTGAGGGGCAAATGATTAGGGGATTTTTATCCACCAAGCGCCGTTTGACAAGTGGACCAACCAGGTTCCGCCACGCGTCCTCCACGGACCACTTAAGACACGCCACGTGTCCACCCATGCCAAATGGGACAACCGGCCATCAAGGCCCATTTCAGTCTAGAAGCCCGTTCGGCCCTAGGTTTACCTTAAACCTAGAGAGTTGCACGCTTCCCAAGGCTATAAATACTCGATTAATCCTCATTAATCAAGGGACCGAATAATTGACAGAACACACTAATAACCGGCTGATCTCGCTAGCAAAGCAGATTACCTACATTAAATACTCTCACCTAGAGAGACCTTATTACTTTAATTTCTGTATTAATTACTCCTTAATCAGGTACTAACTTGACCGTTGGAGGCGGAGCTCTCAGGAGTCTCCGTTATTTTGCAGGTACAGGCGTCCGGTTCCAGTCTCGGAATTGTAACTCTCCCGCAGGACATCAGAAAACCCCGAAACACTATTTACATATGTAGATGTTGCATTTTATAGAATTGTATCATAGAAAATCAAAATAAGCAAAAACATTTGCCTTTGATATGTACAACATCCACCAACAAAAAAAGCAGCATCCCAAGTCAAGTCCTTCAGGTCCAAGATAAAAGCAAAAGCAGGAAACTATAGCAACCACATTCATGCAAGCTAATTATGAAGGTCTTGCTTTCTTGTAAGCTTAAATCTTTGACTTCCGGCCTGCTTCAGATATAAAAGATTGCTTCTCCTGAAAACATCAAAACATAATCAAAAGTCAATACACGTGGTTCTCCAATCACGACTGACAATATATATGAACATGAAACATACGTTTGAGAACAAACGCTCATCCTCACAACTTCCAAACCCATTCAATGGCAGCTCACCACATAGGAATATAAAACGCGCTTCAAAAATCATTATCATAGCACATAAGAGCAAAGGTGCGGGAAGACAAGGCACATTGTATAGACGGGGCCACCCAGCATAAGCATCGTGCAACAACCAATAACACAATTGCATTTGATGTTAGGCTTGATCTACCTCATAAAGCCATTTTATACATTGCAAATCAACACTTCACTCAATATATGATGCATTCTTGTACATATTTCACATGCTAACATCTTCATCATATGAAATGAGCAAAACAAACATAAAGCGAATAATCTTACTCTGGTCTATGGTGCAACCAACCCCATAAAAACAATTCTAAAGACTGTCTAAAAGTAGAACCCGAAAAATTATACCAATAGCCAACTAATCCTTTGCTTACCAAAACACATACTCTTTTATGAGTCTTATATGTCACTATAATTAGTATGATTCCACCAGAAGAGAGAAATTTCACTACTATTTACGAAAATCATCATCTCTTATCACTATAGTTCCACCAGATGAGAGAAACTTCACTGCTATTTGGTGCTACAAAACAAGGCACATGTAAAGTAAGTATTCTCAAATTTGGAAACTGAAAAGTTTTTGTGGTAAAAAGAACAAGGCTAAAAACAGATTTATTATTGGTTTCACCATTGGCCTTGAAATGATTTATTGTAGACCTTGCAAAATCTGTAGATAATGTGATAATCTCACAAAACTTGTATGCAATTCATAACCTTCAGTAAATGAAGAGTTTCAATCTAACAATGGCGGTTGCAAGATATTGATAATAATATAACCTATTTACCACCCGCGGGGTGTGAACTCAAGAAGAGGATAACCTAACCCAACTAATACCTTAAGATTAATTCAAATACCTTAAGCTACATGATCAAACAAAATATATTGAGAAAGTCTGCCAATTATTAAGTGAGCAAAGATTTTAAAAATGGAATTTCCATTAAATCCCCTTTATTTGGGTAGGATTAGATTGGGTACTGTTTTGGGTAAAAACAATGGGGTCTTCGGCAGGCCCTTTTAAGGTGGAGAAGACTGGTCTCGGTCCAAAGAATGCTGGAGCTAAGGATTTCCTACACGGTAAAGAACACGTAAAATTGGTCTCGGGGGTGATGCCGAGGAAGGCCCCTCCGATGCCGAAGTCAGTACGGTGCTTTAAGATAGAGAGAATGAGCTATGTAAGAGATTTTGTGCTTGAGGCTGATTGTGGATGGATGTGAAGTGAGGAGAAGACTAGCTTTTATACCTTTGCTCAATAAAGAGGTTGGGCCCTTGGAGTCAAGTGGGCTTGCCACTTGCATTGGACCTTTGACTGACTTGGCATTGGGCTGGAGAGTTGAACCTTGCTTTTGGGCTTTAGATTGTATCATTTGTAGACTAGGCCCAATTGAGGATAAATTGGACCCAAACAACTTGCCCCCAGACTCGGTTTGGAAGAATAACGAATCGGGTTTTGGCTTGCAAAATTAGAGAGAAGCAAATGATGACAGCTTTAATTAGGAGAAGTTTGAGAGGTTACTGATACTAATAACCGTTAACTTGGAGATGATTAGAAGTAATGGGGAAGTGGAGAAGATTAGAGGGTCATTAATTGGAGGAGAACACGAACAATCATTGAGTAAAGTGGGATTAATGGGGTTATTAGTGGCGTGAATTCCGAAAATCTTGCTTCCAGAAGATATTCAAGCCACTCGCACCTTAATCCTTGCTCACCTTACTCATTTTCGTATTAACAACCCAGCATTTCACTAAGTTTTCCTCTTTACCCGAATTTGCTTCTCACACATACCCAACAATCCGAGGCTTTTAGGTCAAATTCGTTGCTCCGAACTCAATGATTGGCGAATTCCGCACCTGATTGAGGTAATTTTTTCTGAAATTTCCTCAGCTTTCTTTGATTTTTGAACCCCTTTCTTTTTTCTGCTTTTTTCGAACTTCCGTTCAATTAAAAATGGCCGGCGACCGGGGAAAGGAACCAGCTAGGTCTGAGTCGAGCGCCGAAGAGGAAGAGGAAGTGCCACAGCTAATCCTGAGGCGGAATCGCCCTTTGGCGATGATGCCTTTCCTCAGCGGTCGGAACCCTAACGCTAGGGCTGGGCCGGCCGCTGCTTCGAGTAGTGCTACGCTGAAAGCAGTGCCCTTGACTAGCATTCCCCCTGCAGACTCAGCTAAAGCCAGTACCACTGGCCGAAGTGAGGCTTCGGCATCAAGGCCGTTGACTCCCGAGGAACGGGAGTGGACCGAAGTCAAAGAAAATGAGGGCATAGTGAATGCCGCGCCTTACTCTTGGTGGATTGAGAATAACGCCTAGTATCATTTTACAGAACAACTCGAGATCTATTACGGCATCATGGAAGAGGACGGTTATTGGTGCCGAATGCCTAGTGCCAATGAGAGGAATCATCGACCCCCGCCTGGATATATCTGGGTTTATACTCGGCAATTGCAATATGGGCTTCAGTTTCCTGCTCACTCCTTTGTCATAAAGTTGCGAACGGATACAATATATCCATGTTCCAGTTGACTCGAGTGAGCGTTCGAAGGATTTTCTTAAAACATAACGATTTAGCTTATATACATAAGAAAAGTTTAATTAATCTCATAACAAAATAAATTATTATTTCGTTTATATTTATTTTATTCATTACAAAAGTTTGTTTATTTAAATAATTATAAAAGTGTATTTATATGTTTTTTGTAATAATTTCTATGAATATATTTATTTATATTAATTTTAAAAAATGTTAGATCGCCATTGTCTTTCCAAATTTTATGTCCTGATTTGAAATTTTTATTCAAATAAATAAATCAACATTAATTTTTAAATACTTACTTCTTATTATTAGAAGTGATGATATGATATCTACAACTTTATGTTTCTCTACTTAAAAGATGATAAATTTATTTAAAGACCTGAATAAATTTCTTTATTTTACAAATAATACTTTTATTGCGAATAATAAGAAACGAAAGTACGTATTATATTAATGATTGATTAATTGTCATACCTTTAAACAAATAAACAGTTAAAAATACTAAAGTTACCAACAGCTTCCATTAAAAAAAAATAAAAAAATAAAAAGAAAAACAAAAAACAAAACTCCTATGCTACTCGTCTCTGTACACTACTTTTGTGTCTGAACTTAATATCCATCCTTACAATTTCAAAATTCCTTACAATTTCAAAATTATTTACAACCCTCTTTGTGAAGCAGCTTCACAGGAGACATCACGCTTTAACACTTGCCTCACAACTCATAGAAGAAAGAGGCAGCAGATGCTCGCCTTCATGATCACTCCTCCCTTGTCAAGTGTGCCAGTTATTTCATCTTATCCCACCTGTGAAACATTAAAAGAAAAGATAACGTGAATACACATCCTAATTTAGGGGTTAAAACTTTTATTTTACCTTACTTGTCGCGATGTTGCTGCTTTATTGTTCTGAAACTGATATTCGTATTTACAGAGTGAGACTATCAGAGCTCTCAGTTTCACCCTCGTCACCTTCATCGCGGTAGGTTGTTAGGTATGCTTCATCTTCTTCTTCCTATAGAATACCAGTCAGTTAAAAGAAAGATGAACTAGCATCTAAAGAACAAGAAAATGAGAAATACTACTATTTGACCTCATCTTCCGTGGAATACGCAGCATCTAATCTATCATAAAACTCTTCTTTTTGGTGTTCTTCTTCCATGACATCCATGTGTTCCTAATATAGTTTAGTCAAGGGAAGTACAGTTAGGAGTAGAGAAAGATGAAATAAGTGGAACAGTTCATACAAGCTGGAATATAGAATATACTACAGAGGCCTTACGATTTCAGATTTTAGTTTCTCTGCATTCCGCCGCAACTGTGCAATATGCTTCAAAAGAGCCTGTATGTAACAGTAATGGTAATGGATTAATTATAAAAGATTAAATATTGACAGACAAAAGGTAATCTGATGGAGACACCCTTACTCAAAATAAAAATAAAAAATAAAAGTAAAAACTATGATGAAGACACCTCTCCCCATAAAAAATAATCTTATGAAATGACATGAGAGAAAATAGGAAAGAATTCAAGCAGTTAAAATAACATTACAAATAAACAATTAATATAAAAATCTCAATTTTATCTTATTCTCTATATACAAATAAATATCAGAATCTCAAACCCAGTTTTCTCAACATTGTGCAAGGAAAATGGCGTCACAATAGCATTTTTAGATTGCTGCAGCAGGGACCTATGTTACCCGCACTCAATGGCAAGGATCCTATGGCAGAGAACTAAGAGTCAACCCATCTTTTGCAAATTTAAGACTGAGAATCCATACAAAGGATACAGGCCTTTGGTTAAAGATTCACAAAATTTGAAACAAGTTTAAATACTCCGTATTTACTAGCTGGAGTATAGATAATAAGTTAGAAAAAAAAAAAAAAAAGAGGTACAAACTGCTAACATGCAATCATGTGGCTGTATAGCTTATAGAACAGGATATTAGAAACGGGGAACGGAGAAAAGGATGGGTCTTGCAGAAGAACAAAAAATGAATACAATGGAAGAAGATAGCATCATCCTAGATTTAGCCACAGGCCGAGCTGGGTTAGTCTAGGCCTGGGCCAACTCAGGTATAGAGTCAGGCCTGTCTGACCTAGTTGTCCAAGGATTGACTCCAGACTAGACCAAGCCAGGCCGTGAGCTAATTCAGGTCCGCTGAGCCAGTTGTAAAGTAAATAATCGCACACTAAATTAGAATAACAATATTAACTTATTATTTAGTTAAGAGTTGCAGGTAACAACACAAGACCTGCAAGGTTAACCTCTTTGAGCAATTGAACACACATATTATTGTAGTATAACAACCTTCAGAAAGTCACCTACTCAGCTAGTACATGTACAACTGCTACTTCACGAGTCAAAGAAATATTTACTACCAATAAGAATATATTGAGATCCAGGTCTTCTATTTAGGCTTCTTTAAAGGAATCAAATGAGGCATTCCATAAATCACATCTCCATTCTATTTAGTACTATCAGTTAGAAAATAGTTTAAATACTTCCTCTGTTCTAATTAAGTTGACACATTTCTTTTATCAAATTTGCTAATGCAAAAGTTCAATTGCTAATATCTTCAATTTAAAAGTAAATATTTTGAAAATATATTGAGAACTAAAAAAGATCCCAAACGACTATGTATTTTCTTAGCTAAATCATGAAAGCAAGTCAAAGTAGAGATTGTGAATAGTCTCAAACGTCAAAATATGTCAACTAAAAAAGAACGGAGGAAATATGTAAAATCACACAAATCTAAACTTGGCACTAGTCATCAGAAACCAAAAACGTGGAGCTACTGGTTCCAGGTTCCAACCAGTAAAAAGTTCAAGTGAAATCACTAGCTCCACCCTCTAATAAGTAACTTATGGCAGAAAAATACCTCTCATGCCTTTGCAGCTCAATAGAACGTGCTAAAGCCTTCCTCTTAGTCAAGAGGTTCTAGCTTTGGCCTCAATGTAGGAGGACGCTTATAATCTTTTCCTCGCAAAACTATGATAGCACAGCCTTTGGAGACTTTGTCAACTGAAACCAAGATGCCTCCACTCTCAGCTTCAAGTGCTAAAGCAATGTTTTTAACTTCTTCAAAATTCTTTCCCTTCAAAATGATCAGCTCACGGTATTTCCAATGCAAATGCATGTTCTCAACTGTACCATCAAAAACTCCACGCCTACCTGAAACAGTAAATTTACAAAGCTGTATCAGTTAATATTCCAGATCAAGAATGTAAAAACTTCAGTAATTTGTCATACCAAGAAGTAAAAACGCTTTCATTCTCAAACCAAGCTTTCTAAACATAAATCTCTCTTCATCAGTAATACTCCCAGAATCCATCTGTTGATCTGTTGGTTTCAAGAATTCCTCCACTTTTGACAAAGTTTTTTCAGCTTTCATCAGCTTCCGTTCAGCCTAGCAGAAAATTTTAGAGCTTTATGTCATGGAAGCACGTATAATTATACACTACATGTAAGATATTGTTCCGACCAAAGAACATGGTCATGAAATGAAATGTGAGTTAGCGAGTAAAAAAAAAATCATTGATAACTTACAGAGATATAACTGGGTGAGGACACATTCAAAAGAAAAAATTCTCAGGCATCAGGAATAATTAAACTATGCATGAAACATTCTTTATCATCCAAAATGCAATCAACTATCCAAATGCCCAATTATATCTCAATCAAACATATACAATATTCCCTTTTGATTCATTGCTTCCTCAGATTGAAGAATATGAGGATTCTCCTTTTAATACCTTTAAACACACTTTACTTCTCTATTGTGAATTTATTATTTTTCAGACAAAAAAGATGGGTAGGACCAGCCAATAGCAATTCCCCCCCCCCCTTAAAAATAAGGACAAAAATTCCACTTCACTTCCTTCAGGGGCAAAACATCCTATGCAACAAACCTCTCTGTAGATCCTAACCCACACAAGGCTCCTAAACTATTATATTCAGCATAATTTCATTAACTAAAAAGGCTTTAATTAAATCTGTTTTATCTTTCAAAACTTGAGCAGGGTTTATACCCCATTTCTAGAATGTTTTGAGAAGAGATCAGCTGGAAAGCTCAGAGAAGAGAAGAAATCATATTGGCTATGGTTGACGTTATCAGCAACATTTAAAATGCATCTTGGTAGTTAGTAGAAGCTTATGCATATTTATAAAAGCTTCACTTAGGTGCATGTTGTGGGATTCCGCTTGTACTTTCAGAAACATCTCTGAGGTATAAAGCAACAATCGTACTAAACAAAAGCCTGGTTAATTATATAAAATGTAGGTGATATATGGTGTGTAAAAAGACATGTTATTGTACTAAAAGTCTATTACTAAGGCATTTTTAACTACTCTATAAGCGACATATGTACTAAAGTACAGATTAGATGCATGAAATCTTTACATGAGAGCCTGAAAACACTTAAAATAACTTGTTGATACTATAATCAGGTAGGGGAAACACTGCGTGTAAAAAATTCTTATAGAACTGTTTCCATAATTCATTTCTTTAGTTGTGGACAACGCTTCCTCCCACAAGGAAGAATCTTCAACTGTCAAGTATTTCTAAGGGAGCTAAACACACCATGAGTCTGTTTGATGTGTCTCATATATTACTTCCCAAAGTAATATTCTCTAACTCTTTGGTATTTGATTGAATCCGAAAGCCCGAAAGGGCTACTTGATCACTCTTGAACTCTTATTTTATTTTATTCTTCAAGGGAGATTGATCTTCTTTATAAGAAAGAAAACTTAGTGTGTAGGCACAGCACATGCACCCTGCATGTAAGAGTGTGTCACTAACAAGAGCGGAAGAGAAAGAAATGTCACTTGAAGTCATTGCCTTTCTCTTCCACCACATCAAAAGAAAGTATAGGAACTTACAAAAGCAAGCTTCCCTTCTAGCTTCCTGACAAGTTTGGCATGCCTCATTACTTCTGCTTGTCTCAGCACCTTTTCTGCCTCGTGACCATCAAGTCTCTTCCCCCACTTAGTATTAGCATCCAAAGTTTCAGAGAGTGTACCAGCAGCTCCATAATGTTCCCCAGTTCCAACAGAAGGTATAAATGAGCCTGAGGCTCTTGTTCGTGCCAGCTCCTCTTCATCCTGAAGGTCCTTCGCCAATCTCTCCCTTTCTAGTAAAGCTTCAGTGACATCTGATGATAAAAAGTCCTTGCCCTGTACAATACCATGAAATCCTTGTTTCTGGAAAGCATTACTCCCCCAGTCAACCTCTGCAATATATTTAAGACAATGTAAAACAACAGCTTGGTAAAATTGGACTGCACTTGGGACACCGGACAATATCAAACTGCCGAACTATTAATGAACATTGATTCAATAATCCTGGTGAGACTCCAATTTAGATCAGGAAGAATTGCTTATCAAAAAAATTTTATGCAGTGAAATTAATAATATTAAATAATAAGAAATTAACACAGCAATCAATATCCATTAGCTCAACTTGATCTCCTCAGCCATTTTCTCACTTGTAGTAAGCTGAACACCACGCTTCAGCGCTACCTTTGCAATGGAACTTCTTTCCCATAACTTAACAATGGCGGCTGCCAAACCTTCTAGTTGCCTACTTCTGCCTGAAGACAACCTCAATACACAGTTAGCAAAAATCTAAGAAGCTTGAAGCAAGTAAGTAGAAGAGCCAGCATACCTAAAGCAAAATGAGGGGGAGGTGTTCCAGCAATCCTTCTTAACGATGTAGACTCTTTCATTCAAAGAGTACATCTGAATCCATACGGGAGCAATCTAAATGGTGGCTGGTAGCCAGGAACTAGATTTGGGAGCAAATCAGCATCAACAGGCAATGGGTTATCACCAGGCCAGTCCGCATATCTAGGCCCAAGGTCAGATAACAACTTGTCTATTTCATCCTCGTACTTTACATTAGTTAAAGATTCAGAATCTTTTTTATCGACATCATTTCTGCGGAGGCCCTCTTCTGGAGAACGTTTACTGTCATAAGAATCATTTTGTGAAGGTTTTGTAAGATTCTGATCAAGCAACAATCGGCCAGCAACCTGAGTTCCATGGTTCTTAGATGTGCGCCCAGAAACTTCATAGCTCACTCCTCGATATAGAGATACAGATGTCCCTGACCTCCAAATAACAAGACCACCAGTTTTCCTCTGGATTGAAAATGAAGAATAATGCCAATAAACGTACAGGAAACTAAAAGGTTACAAGCCATATATACAAGAAGTTCAACAAAAATGCAATGACAAGAGAACCCAAATAAGAAGTCACACTATTCTATATAAGAAGAGATAAGACACTACAGTTAATGTATTTAGATAGTAATGAACAATCAACATAAATTTCCAGCCTCATGGAAATAAATAAACTTTCTTTCATAGCTCTACAGGTTCAGCAAATAAGAAGAGCTAGTAGGAAGGGAGAAAGTTTTAATAGCTAAGGAAAAATCTTGGATGCTCCAGACTTACAAAGGATAAAGAGGTTTGTGCTTGTAGACATGAGTCATGACAAACAGAATCTTGGATGTTCCAGTCTCATATTCAAGGACTACAAACAACAGCCTCTTGTGATCATAAACATGCACCACAACTCAACAAGTTTCAGGACAAGCTAAGCATGAACACAACAGTAGTGACATTGCTGGAATGAGCTAACATACCTGATCTGTCCACCCAATCAGCTTTTCATACTATTTCTCTTTCTCATTTGATTGTAATTTAACCTAGTGACTAGGTTAGTAGGTTTCACATATATTGCTGTTATAACATGAATCCTGTTCTATAAGAAGGTCTTGAACTCTTGATATAAATTCGAAGAATATAGTCTGTAAGATCAGAAATCACTGATATAAGTTTAACAGTCACCTTCACTCCATGAGATCTATAGGGTATCTATGAGATTTACTTCATTTTCTTAAACATAAAATTAAAGTGATTGCCAGAATTATGGTAAGGATGGTTGAATTGAAAAGGTAATTTTAATCAAAGAGTAACTGAATTTTCATCTCCTTCAACAATAGGCTCAAGTATCAATTATCAATGGCCATATAGTGGACACTAGTAAAATAGAGAGGGGGGGGGGGGATAAGGCTAACTTGATAGAGTGACAGTTTGTTTTTACCTATTCCAATTATAATTGATTACTAACCAAGTATCTCACACTCTCACTCATAAAAAGTCATTAACTTTCAATGAAGTTCAGTGACTATGTTGATGATAAGTGAGTTAATAACTTATTGAGAATTGAGATCATGGGAATTGAGAGGAAAGATCTTTACCATAAACAAAATACTTTGTACAGGGAATTTTATAGGATTTCTATTCCTTTAGATTATGTGCTTCATGTTCATTCAACCACGAGATCATTTGTGAAGACTCTTGAGCCATTTGCACATTGACATATGATATGAAACTAACTGTTTCTCTTCAGAAATGACTAAGAGTTGGCAAGTAAAGCCTTACCAAAGATTTGCTTCACTGTGATTTTAAGTCCTATAATGCTTATTCAGCACAGCATCATTTACTAAGATATTCAATATCTTTGCAAAATGACAAATGAAACACTAAAACAGATGCATAATGTATACTTATGTACGGACTATCTTGATTTTTGAGAATGTGGAGTATCTCAAACAATCTATAAGAAAAACATTTAAACAAGGATATGATGGTTATTACACCCGAGGTACAAAAGGATACTCTGACAGGTGCTTAGACAAGTTGAGGAAAATTATGACCATTTCAAAGATTTTTAGTAATGAACCTTCTGCAATCAAGTATAAATGTGTGTATATCTCAAGTACTGATGGTCGATTATGGTGCAAAACATAGATTTATGAGGAAAAAAATCATGACTAAGTGCAAGTGCAGCCTCATGGCAGTGCCTCCTATGTGTCTCATCATTTTCCACATAATGGTCTAAAGGTCATCAGAATAGGCACAATGATCTATCACCACAAAGATACAAAAAAGGGCACTTTAGCACTTTCTTCATATATATTATATTCGATTTTGACAACATTCAGCTAAGCAGAGAAACAGCAACCAAAATTAAATTGCAAGGCAATAAATACCAGTAAAAGTAAAGGAGATAAAAATCATAAGATGCAAACCTCAAAAAATCTCATGCATATGTTTCATATTTAGTGCAGGAGTGCCCTCTACTTTCAATCTCACTATTTCTGCGGATTTCCACTTCTCATGGATGTGATCAACCACTGCTTGTGTAACGCCTCCACCACCTATCTTCACTTTTTGCTTCGTGTTTAAAGTCAATTGCATTAACCTCCTTCTCTCAGACTCTGGTAGAGTAAGCTCAGCCATATAAGTCCTGCTTCTCTTTATGACTGAATTAGCTTCCTCAGGTTTTGCAGCAGGTTTCTCCCATGGAAATCGTACGTCGTCCTCATTGTCAAAACCTTGCTCTATCCCTAATGAGAAATTCTCAGAAAACCCACCATGTGTATTAGGGAGCATTCCTTCTTCTACATAGAATATATCCTCAACTGACACTTTCTCAATCATCCTTTCTTGGTTATCATCATTTTCATTGGCATCATCCATATAGCCAAACTTTTTCAATTTTTTACTATCCTGTCCATAGTACTACCACTGGTATGAGTACTAGATGAGTCACTACTAGAACTAAACGAATTCAACATATTATCCCTCCTTCTATAGTTCAATGCAAGTTGGGGTGATTTGGAAAAATTTCTTTGGCGGGTTTCCTTCCACTTCTCTAACCAAGCACTTGATGATTTTTCATCACTATTTGACTGAGAAAATGATGTTTGGCTGGAATTCTCATCAGTTCTATTTGACTGGAAAAGGATGTTTGACTAGAGGATCCCTGATTTTTATATTCACTCTAAGTAGAAAACTCGAAGTCCTAGGTAAGTCCTGCTCATTGATTGAACATGACCGAATAAAATTCTGAGTTGAGCAATAATTGCGTCTACCAAAAGTACCAGTGTAATTGAACCTAAGTAGTGGCATAGGAACACCTTGAAACTTGGAGAACGAGCTCTGGAATGAGTCAATAAAACTTGTAGAGCAGAGTTGACAACTCTGAACCACAGACATCCTATCTTGAGTGCAGAAACAAATCTAGCAAAGTTAATAGAAGGTCAATAGAAATCCTAAAATGCTAATATACAAATTTAAAACTTAATTCATCTTTGACTCTGACAGTAGACACCAACCATGATAATTGTGAAACACTATAAAAGTATAAAATGGAATAAAATAAAGGTTAGTGTAACCAAATTAATTTCATTGAGCATCAAGAATGCCAAGTCGAGGAGATGTTCAGATATTTAGGGCCTTAAGTTTAAGATATATAGGAAGCCTAGTCCACCAACTCAATACAAAGTATTTCTTTCTAATCCATTTTGATTCGCAAAATGATATATATAGTTTGCCATCAATAAATTCTAACTTTTTATACACTCAAAATATGATTATGACTCCATTTAATTTATCATGGAAAAATTACAAACAAAAATCAAAGATGAAGGAATAGCTTCATTCAAACTGATGAAGGAATAGCTTCTCTAGGTATCTATCAGTACACAACTTCAGTCTTCTTCATTTTTTATCACTCTCACTAAACCTTAAAAGCCTAATAGGCTAATATCAATCAAATGCCTCAACAATATTGGATCAAAATTGGTTCTTGACTCATCAAAAAGATAAAATCAGCATAACACTAAACTCAAATTATGAAAACTGAAATGCTTCCTAATAACAATTCGTATCGAAAAAACGCGTGCGGATTAAATCCTCAATGTTTCCCCAAATTCCATTTACATAGTACTGCAACACTACTTAGTTTTTAAATACAACTAAAATACAGATAAAAACATTAAAAACAAAAAACCCCAAAAGGAATTACATAGTTTACATACAAATTAATGGGTCATATTCAAGTTAAACTCTTTAATTACAGATTGAAACAACACAAATAACGATATATTCAGATAAACAACCAACAAAAGCTTAAATTGATAAACATTGAAAAGGGTAAAGAGGATAAACGACAGTAATATAGATACCTTACTAAAGAATAGGAGCTCAATGGGGCTAACCCCACTTTTGAGGAACAAGAAATGGGAAAGATTGCAGAAGAAATTTAACAGAAATGGTGGATTCGACTGTAAGAGGATGAGATGATGTTCTGGGAAGTAGAAAAACTGTTTGTTTTTTTGTTTTTTTTTTTTTTTGAAGGTAATTGCGAATTGCTGAAAAATAAATAGAAGAGTTTAACAATAAAATAGTAGGGCAGAGGAGGGTTGTATCACGTATGTTCTTTTATTTACAGAAGGTTCTTTTTTTATGAAGCTTCATTTGTATGTAATGTTGTTTATTTTAAATGCAATGTTTATTTTACCTATTTATTTTCTCTCTCTTCGATACTCTCTCTCCTCTCCCTCTAACTTCTTCTTTCATTTTATATCTTGATTTTTATGGCTTTTATGTGCTTAATTCATCACTCACAAACACATTTATACTAGATTTTACACTCTAAAATTCGAATTTCACAACCAAATTTTCAGATTTTTCATGATTTGAGAATTTTAGGTATTTTTTATTTTGGCTAAAAAAACTTGCAATTGAGTGTTCCACTTTCTTGATTTCCACTATTAATTCACTTTACAAGGGTATTCTACTCATTTAAAGTATGACTTCTCTTTCTTTGTTCATCTTTGTTCTATTTCATGAATATGAAACCCTAGGTTGTGCTTCAATAGTGAACTATCTCTTTGCTTGTTATTTTAACCTATATTTTGAGTTTTGTAATGATGTTTGTTGTTCATATAAAATTTTATTATCATGAAATTACTTGATTGTTTGAATTTTTTACACTACCATTGTTGTTCATCATTTGGGTTCTTTTATGTAACGTTCCATTATTTATATGTAACGTTCTTTTTCAGAAAGATAATGTTCTTTTATACTTATATGTAATGTTATTTTATTTTTAAGTTATGTTCTTTTATTGTATGTATGTAATGTTCTTTATTTATATGTAACTTTCTTTTTGATGTACTATATGTTCGTTTGTAATGTATAATAAATATTTATAACTATTATTTTTTTTTATTTATAAGTAATGTTCTTTTATTTATATGTAATGTTCTTTTATTTATAGGCAATGTTCTTTTTATTTATATGTAATGTTCTTCTATTTATAGGTAATGTTCTTTTATTCATAGGGTGATGTTCTTCCGGGTGTACCATGCGCATGGTACACCCGGGTGTACGAAACAATTATTGTTTTAACAAATGAATTAATTTTGCTAAAAACAAGTACATAAAAATGTATTCTATATTGGTTTAATACTATACTCGTTATAGATTAGAGAGTAATTTCTTTGTGTATATTTTGATTTTCCCCCCACTTATTATTGGAAATTTGTATATTTATTTACTTATTTTAATATTTTTTTTTTAGTATGGAGAGAGTTGTGAGTAAATAAATTTTGTATAAGACATGGTTTCGTTAATTTTATTGTAAAACGGTCAATTTAAGGGTAACTTTAAACTTTTTATGATAAATTTAATCTTTTTAGGGGTAACTGTAAATTTTTAATGAGTTTGATTGTATTTTAATGTGTAATATCTAATGTATATATGCTATGAAGCCTAATTTGATTAATCTAAAACATTATAAGTATTTTTTAAGGGTAAAATTTATGTTATAAAAATGATAATTTTTGTAGCATATAAGGATAACTTTATTAACTTTTAAGGTAACTTTAATCTGTCTTATAATAACTTGATGAAAATTCATCTTCATCAAAGAATTTGAGGTGTGTTTAATAATGTAGTTGAGGTTCAATTCCAAGTATTAGATATCACCCTAAAACTTAAGTATAGATGTTTATTAACATCCACTTTTGTTTAAAAAATTAAAATAACAATAGTGAATTAGTGATGACTATGTGTTTGGATTACTTTTCCTTGATTTAATATAGTGTCACTCCATTATTTTTATACGAATATAAATTTTCAAAATCTGACAATAACTTATTTAAATCAATTTTCTACAACTTTTTATCACTTATTATTGTCTTAGGTAGTAGAGATTATTTCAAATAAATTTACAGCTGAAATCAGCTGCATAGAACGTACCATTTGCACAAGATCAATACGATAAATTCCATAATCGATTCTCATACTTTATTATATTTATAAGCTGAAAAATAGTTCATGCATGCTCTTTTATTGGCTGTAAAAAAAATATCCACATTGGTCTATCTTGAATAGAGATTATCCAATCTGACAACCCAACTCATCATGACATGGAGCCAAAATTAATTAAAATAATAAACTAAAAATGATCCAAATCTTAGACTAATTAATACAAGGCCAGGTGAAGATCAATATGTATCTATCAAGATAATGGTAAATTAGGCAAATTAAATCTTATCACTAAAATTTAGAAAAGTCCATTAATATTTAATGGTTACCATAAATTCCCATGAACCTGGTACAGAATTCTATAATTTATTATGTCACGGTATTTGGACACACTTTGGCATTATATATAACAAACCCCAGTTCTTTTTTGTATTTATACTCCCATGTTATTTCAGTGATCCGATAAAATCAAAGACATTTACTTACTCTTCTAATCAAATTAATCATCTTTTCTTGGTGGGTTTTTTTGATTCTTTTGTTCCTTTGATTTTTAGATTAAAAATTGTCAATTTCCCAGTTTTTTTCTTTTCTAATCAAACTTTGTTTTGGGTGAATTTTGCAGAAAAATGGCTGGTGTTGATGTAGAAGTGATTATGCATGGAGAATTAGAGAAGAAGGTGGATAGTAATGGTGGAAGTGCTTGCTGTCATGGCAAAGGCCCAGGTTATGCTACTCCTTTGGAAGCCATGGCTGGGCCCAGTGAATCTCTGCTTTATGTTACTTGTGTATATACTGGTAAAACCCTTGCACCCAAAAAACTAATAAAAGATTCGATCTTTACTGTTTATAAATCTGCCTTTTTACCTTTAGTTCATAGATCATTATGCAATCTTTTAGTTCATAGATAATCATGCAATCATTTTTGTTGATAGATATTTTGAAAATCTTATTTTGCATGCAATAGGAAAAAAAAGGGATGATTTTTTTTTTGGGGTGAAGGGTAATGATTGATTAAGGTTGGGAAATGATGAACTGAATTGATGTATGAATTCAACTCAAGGGAGTGTTTGAATTTTAGTGTTGTCTATGAGATGGGTTTTGATGGGAATTGTGAAATTTTAAAAAAGGATTTTATTTTTGCTATCTGTGAATGTTAATGATTGATTAAGGTTGGGAAATAGTGAACTGAATTGATGTAAGAATACAACACAGGGGAGAGTTTTGATTTTAGTGTTGTCTATGAGATGGGTTTTAAATTTTTAATGAGAAATGTGATATTTTAATTTGGTGCCGAAATTTTTTATTTTCTGAGGAGTGTGTCTCAAAGATGGACAAGGTGAACGAGGCGTGAACAAATTGTTAAACCTTGGGATTTAACAAAATCTTGTACGAGATAGTCTCACATTAGGTGACTATGAGATTAAGAGGGAGGGAGGGGGTGATTTCTCGGTGACTTCTTACTTTTTCCTAGAGTCAATGTTTGATGTTTTACAATAAGTCAGTGTATTGTAATATCACCAAAGACTTGCTTTTATTATAAGAGTGGGGAATACAGGTATCAGCTATGATTTTTTTTTTGTTGGGAAATTGAGCTGTGTAATTGATTAGCCAAAGTAGCAATCTGCTTCGAATATGAAATGTGAATCTCAAGCTAAATTCTGCCAAAAAGTCCTTGCTAAGTGTAGAAATTAGGCAATATCACAAATTTTCTATGACTGTTTCCTGAATATGAGTTCAGTTGCTGCTTTATTTTGTGTAGAATCCAATTTGGTCTTGTAACATGTGCTGGTGTAACATTAAGGTTACCTGGTATCTGCAGGAACTGGGAGAGAGAAGCCTGATTACCTAGCCACAGTTGATGTGGATCCTAACTCTCCTACTTATTCAAAAGTTATCCATCGATTGTTTGTTCCTCATTTGGGGGATGAATTGCATCATTCAGGGTGGAATTCCTGCAGCTCTTGCCATGGAGACTCATCCGCTGACAGACGTTTTCTCGTGCTCCCCTCTTTAATGTAAGGCTTGTTACTCATATATTCCTCAATTTCATCATGTTGTCAATTGGAAAATCTAGCTTTTGATATTATAGTCATCGTTCAAATTATCAGAAGCTTTTACTTAACCATTGGTCAGAATTATCGATGCTACCTTCTGTTTATCCAGTGGATTAGCTTCTGTTTTGTTGATGCTAGTAATGTTACTCTCCATGATTGATTTTTTGCTTCATGCATTGAAGTTTCGGATACATGATCTGATGGTCTGATTATGTAAATCGGTTAAGAAGATTGACTCTTGTGCTAAAGTAACATTTGATCTAAATTTTCAAGTGAAGGGTGCATATGGATTTATCAGATTTAACCATTAAATATTGACTTGTTTGATGAGATCTCTCTTATTCTGTTATTGCAGATCAGGAAGAGTTTACATTGTAGATACGAAAAAGAATCCAAAGGCCCCCTCGTTGCACAAAGCTGTTGAGCCTGAAGATATCTTGGCGAAGACTGGATTAGCTTACCCCCACACTTCTCATTGCCTTGCCTCTGGTGACATCCTTATCTCATGCCTTGGTGGCGGCGATGGAAAAGCTGAGGGAAATGGGTTTCTCTTACTTGACAATGACTTTAATGTAAAAGGAAGGTAAAAAGAAATTGCTGTTTTTTTTTTATATCTGCTGTTGCATGATGCACCTCTGTAGCTTTTGATATCATATTCCTTGCATAGAAGGTCATCATATTGACTTCTAGTATTTTACGTTACTTCTGTTTTATTCAGTCGCTAATTTGATTTCTTCATTTCACCTCAAATATTGAGTGTGTTATACTCGACACTCAATCATGGTTTTAGATACTCCATTAGGGCCATAAGCTTGCAAACTTTTGTAATTATGCCGAGTCTGAAGCTGCGGTTCATACCCTGGTTTTAGGGCATGTTCACATTTACTGAGCTGAACTGAACTGATTGGAGCTGAGCTGAAATGAATATTTTATGAGAGAAGGAAATTAGGAGCTGAATTGAACTGAACTGATTGGAGCTGAATTGAACTGAAATAAGCTGAAGTGAACAGACCCTTATACTTATATTGTATGTTTCTAGCAAATTTGGTTCGTGTAGCCGACCCCACTTATGGGATTAAGGCTTTGATTGATTGATTGATTGTATGTCTCTAGCAAACTACCTTGAGTAAATTTTAGTTGCTTAGTCCTCCTTGATGGATTTTCATTATGTCAGGTGGGAAAAGCCAGGACATAGTCCAACATTTGGCTATGATTTCTGGTACCAACCGCGGCATAAGACAATGATTAGCTCATCATGGGGAGCCCCTTCGGCTTTTTCCAAAGGTTTTAACCCTCAGCACGTGTCTGAGGGCCTATATGGAAGACACCTATTTGTATATAGCTGGCCTGACGGTGAATTGAAACAGACATTGGATCTTGGCAATACTGGACTTCTACCCTTGGAGGTGGGTTGAGAACAATTTGTGAAATTCTTGTTTAATTAATGGAATTGTGCTTCTTTGCTTATACGTGTCCTGTAAATAAACAGATACGGTTCCTTCACGACCCTTCTAAAGCTACTGGTTTTGTTGGGAGTGCACTATCAAGTAACATGGTTCGGTTTTACAAGAACCCAGATGAATCTTGGAGCCATGAGGTATGCCATGCTTTCTGCCAAGTTGCATGAATTCGTATTTGGTAATAAAAAAAGAAGACCAAATTAATTGGTTTTCTGAGATATGAGAAATTTGAAGGGAAGAAAAGGTAGTAAGAATGAAGGAGTAAATTACCATTTACATTGCCTATCATTTTGTTTCACTCTATAATTGTGGTTTTCTTCGTTTTGGTCTAAGCACAAGTTGGTGAGACAGTAAAATCAGACTATCAAAAATGAAACACATCCTTAAATTTCACCCTGCCTCTCAAAATCCAACCAAACATGAGAAAGTGATCTTAATTTCCTTTGACTTCTTTGTTTTTTTTTTTTTTTTTACTAATTCCTTCAGCTTAACAAGTTTTAATGCATGTTTTGCTTTTCAGGTTGCAGCATCTGTAAAGTCAATACAGGTGCAAAATTGGGTTCTGCCTGAGATGCCTGGGTTGATAACTGACTTTTTAATCTCCCTAGATGACCGGTTTATATACTTCTCGAACTGGCTTCATGGTGATATTCGACAGTATAACATTGAGGATCCCAAAAACCCTGTTTTGACTGGCCAATTGTGGGTTGGAGGTCTTATTCGGAAGGGAAGTCCTGTTACAGCAGTTGCTGAAGATGGTTCAACTTATCAGGTTGATGTTCCAGAAGTTCAGGTAATATCTTTGTGTAATCTTCGGTCCTCATTTAGCTATGCTTGAATTAGGCTAACAACTTACCGTACTGAAAACATACCATGGAATCTTAGGTCTTTAAACTTACCTATTTGTACTGCTGGCTTAATACTGCTTGAATTAGGTCTGACAAATTTTAGTCCTTCTGTTTCATATTGTTCATCTCATTTAGAGTCTTTTGATGAGGCAAAATTGGTCAAAATGGGAAGAATGATATATAGGGGATCTTTAAACTTGAACTATCTGAACAACTTGGATTAGTCCCATACTCCCATGAATTGAATCTGAATAGTGTCTTAGGCAGACATAATACGCTTGATTTAGGTTAGGTTTGTGATTGTGTAGGTCCTTAAGCTTGTATTAAGCTAATGGAGTACTACGTACCCTTGAACAAATCTGTGACTTCTCATGTTATAATGACATTTTATTTCAAGCCCTTTAGATCTTATTGCCTTAAAACCAAAAGCTCACTGTTCTATATTTTGCAGGGCAAGAGACTGAGAGGTGGGCCTCAGATGATACAGTTAAGTTTAGATGGGAAGCGTCTTTATGTGACCAATTCCCTCTTTAGTACATGGGACAATCAATTCTATCCTGAACTAAAGGAACAAGGATCTCACATGTTGCAAATAGACGTCGACACTGAGAAAGGCGGCCTTGCTATAAATCCCAACTTCTTCGTAGATTTTGGCTTGGAACCTGATGGTCCTTCCCTTGCCCATGAAATGAGATACCCTGGTGGTGACTGCACTTCAGATATATGGGTTTGAGCAGACAAACTGCTCAGCAAATAAGAGTTCATGCTGAATAAATTTAGCAAGTACTGGAAATATCTGAATTATGCTGCAGATACTTCTGTTGTACTGTGGGATTAACATTAGATATTAATGTTAAAACTTATTTTTATTTGTTAAAACTATTGAAATGCTGGTTTCAAATGTTTCCATTTTATGTACATGTATTATGTTTTCCATTAAAGAGCACCATGCGCGTGATGCTCCTAATGAATAGGCACTAAATTTGAACAAAACATATCCGTGGCCAATGTCACGTGTGTGGTGCCCCAAGATGTAAGATATAATTTGCCGTAAAGAAGTTGATCATACACACGCTTACTAAACTTACACGCCATTATAAGAAGAAAAAAGACCGAATCCTGTCCGCACACAAGAGGTTTAGCCTTTGAGGAATGGTATATTGGCATCTTATCCTCTGACCTCTATCACATCCAGCACAGGATGTGAGTTGACACCAGTAGTATCAGTCTTGATGATTACTGTGATGAATGGTGTTTTTTACGAACAAATTTGCCAGGAACTGATAAGCTAATTGTCGAGTTTAAAGGATAAAAAGCTGATAATTGACAAAAGGCCGTGAATCCAGTTCTTTAAGAAGCCAATTGCTTCATATTTGTTACACTAAAGTATATTTTTATTGCTAGCAGTTTTCATAACTGTATTATACCAGTGACTTAACAGGGCAGGACTACAGATTTATACAGTATGTTAAAATGGGTTTCACACTTTCACCATTTATTTGCCTGATTAACTTATTATAGGTTCTGTAAGAAATTGCATGACAGCATGAGTGACCAGTTTTATACCACGTCTTTCTTCCTATAGAGGGTCACAAAAGACAATGATGCAGACAAGATGAGATACTAAGTCTAGACTCTGGAGTACCACAGTCCAAGACTTGATTATACATGTTGAGATGATGACCTTAGTTGACCTAAACTCTTGGTTATTTTCTTGAATTGACCACAAAAATAAAAGACACCATTCTTAACATTATCAACCATCCTACTAGTGTCCTAGGAATTTATTCAGTGCGCTATGAAAGTGACCAATACCCACAATCTTCTGTAACCTTTTGCTTGGATAATGCCTATTTAAGAGAATGATGATAACAATCACTTCTCATTTTAAAATACAAACCATAGAAAACAGATTTATAACAAAATCAAAGCTATGGAGTACTATCAAAACTACAGGCCATACACAAACCAAGATTATGACAGTAGTTCCACTGAGGTGCAGTACAACGAGTATGACTACGAGCAGTTCCACAACGGCAGACACACTGAAGTCGAGCAAGAGACGATGTTTGCTGAGCAGAAAAACTACATCAGTTTTAATGCTCTGAAGGGTGATCAGGCACAGTCACCCCAGGGAAGTCATGGTCCTCTTCAGCCTGCAAATACCTGGCGTCGTGGCCACTCTAAGTGTCACAGGTGCAGGGGTTGATTAACAACAGGACTGCAGGAGGCCGAAAAATGAGGACTATAGCTGATTTCAGTTTCTTTCATGGCTGTTTTTTTACTAGCTAGTGTCTATCACAATGCATACTAATGTCATAAATAATACTAAGCCATGTTTTAGAGGATTCTGAAGTAATACAGTGCAAGATCTATCAAACACGGAGTATATCGATAACTAATTAAAGACCTATTCATATTTACCTCCATTTCATGCTTTCAAAATATAAAATGTTCAGGAAAAAAAAAAAAAAAAAAAAAAAAAAAAAAAAGAGGAGTTGGGTATTTGCCTAACTGAAATTTGATTCGTTATGGGCTGATGTTTCAGACCCTTTTGATTACTCAACTTGAGGGAGTTGATGCTCTATAAATAGAATATTTGGCCTCTAATGTTAAACCATGCTTATTGACCTCAAGGACAAATACAGAACCTTTAGGGATAGATCGAAAGGGGAATAAGATTCTTCTTTAGGGATTGGATATGAATTTGTTTAAAGAGGCTGAATGATATATTCCCTCGTCCACCAATAATTAATCTGCTTTGCAAGATTTCGTGACTAAAATTCTTGTAACAAATGTTGAACACAAACTCTGTTATTTCTAGTTTCACCTTGAGCTAGCTAGATGCACCAAGACTATTTTAGTACTCATTTGAACGAGCAAAAAGTAACCACAAACGAGCAAATGAAATGAGCATGCACCCAATATAGCATTGGTTACACCAAGTTCTAAGTGAGCCTATATACAAGACAGATTTTCCGGTATGTTGCTGGTTTATAATTTGTAGACGGATTAAGCATCATAACTTCAGTTTTCTGACCAACACTATTCCGATGCCTTTAAAAAAAACTCATGCCTTAATCAAGAAGCAGGTCACTTTTATGCAGGCTTCATCACGATGATCAACAAGATTATTTGATCCTTAGTTTACTCAAATCAAAATCACATGTTCTTTTTGCCACTAGAAAAGTTGTGAGATACCCATAATCAATACATTATATCTACATATCCTAATTTGTTTGGGGAATAGATTCAGATTCAGTGTTTCTGCAACTTGTAAATAATTATACTTCTTATTCAGAATGTGTTTGGCCTATTTAAGAGTACATCTTCTCACTTAATAGCAGAAACACCAATCTCTAAACCGAGTAAATTCACACACAACCCACAAAACAATGAAAGGCTACCGCTATAATGATAGTATGCAACATCATGGAAAGAAGAGCTGGACAAGTGATGAGTCCAGTGACAACTCCAGTGATGATGACTCCAACGATGATGAACAATCAACAACACTTCCAATCCCTGCTTATTCCACACGAGCCACGTACATCAGCTATGGAGTACTGAAATATGATAGGGCAGCCAGGGGTAAACCCAAGCCCCGATCTAGAAAATAATCATAGGTGCACGTTGCAGGAGATGAATAAAGTTTCCATAATCACTCTTCAAGTTTCTTAACATGTCTAGTCATGAAGCAAATAAAACAAGGCTATGCTTTGTCAGACTCAGAAGTCTGAACTGATGCAGTTTGTTGTGTACAATTGTTTCAATTTGTCAGTATAATTTAAGGTGTCCTAGACTTCAAGTTTTGTTTAACTGTCCGATGTGTGCTTTGACTTCTTCGGTGCGTGTATCTAATTTGTCTCATATATGGACTGCATCAATCTGAACTAACTTGTGAAGCAGATGATATAAGCGTATGACCTAGATCTGAGGTGTTAGATTTCCTAGATTTTATATTTTTGGTGTTCAATGAACTTCATCAACTAAGCTGCAAATATGTACACCTAGATTATCATGACCTGATTCAACCCGCCACGAAAACAAGCTGAGCATGGCCCAGCCTGCCATTGACAGGGCTGGTTCATAATAGACAGGGCAAGCAGCCGATTTGACCATCAATAAAGGTGGCAGTGGGTCATGTCAGCACGAGGGATGACATGAAGCTTAACAGAAGACCGCAGAATGAAATGCTAAGGGGTCAAGTGGTCCAAAACGACTATTGTGGCCTCATCACTCATCAACCGTGCCACCCAGTGGCTCAAGCACAGCCCACCGCTACATTTAGCCATCAATATGAGATTCAATCAATTAATCAAAGCCTTAATTCCATAAGTGGGATCGGCTACATGATCCAAAAGTGAGCCACCAATATGAGATTGATAGAAAGAATTTTTCCGAACTTGTTGCATATCCATGTCATGTAGACCAACAGATCTAAGACGTGATTTGGTGCTGGTTTACCAAAATCGGGCCCTTATGCTACACCATAAGTCAAAACCAATCATTAAGCAGATCATGTTTTCCCTCCTTGGTAGGCAACCATTATGCAAAGCATATCTTAGTGAAAATTATAAATCATATTATTTGACTAAAGCTAATCATTCTGAGCTGCTAAACGTGCAAAAACCAATGTGCTTTGTAATTAGAGCAAGTAGGTGAAGTGCGGTCCATCAAAGTGCATGCCTAAAGTTGGCTTTCCACTTTGTCACCTTTACAATATAAAGGTGAGTATAACACTTATATAGTGCTCTCTAAGAGGAAATGATGGGAGTGCATAAATAAACAGCTCAAAAGGGAAAAGAAAATTGGAATACAAAGCAATGAGAAAACTTACATGCTGCTTGTTTTTTATATTCATCATTCTCCTGCTCCACGTTCATGGTGCCAAAACGGATACTGAAGCATACTTGCAGTGTAATGGTTCAATAGCCGTATGCCAGGAAGAGAATGTGATGTTGATGGTGTCGGAAATAGCTCGGAGGATTCTTGAAGGGAGGAAGTACATCTCGTATGGTGCTATGAACAGAAATCAACCTGCCTGTGGCGGTCCTAGGGGCCAGGCTTATTCCAGCAATTCTGAATGTCTTGGTCCTGCAGCCAATCCGTACCACAGAGGCTGCTCTAAGTATTATCGATGTAGATCAGACACTTAGCACTGTACCTTCTTCATATTTGCTGCTACTTGTGTATTTATCACAGAAGGAAAATTTTCTAAAATATATTGGTTATCAGTTGTGCAGTCCATATTTGCTTTTACTACGTTTTTGCTTACTTAGACTCAAGTGTTAACCATTGCTGTCAAATCAGCTGGTCAGACTGGTTTTGAGTCAGTTATATCTGGGTTCAATACGAGATCATTATTTTGTTTGGGACAAGGCTTCGATTGTTGTTGTAGTACAATAGTACACGATCCATTTTCAGGTCATTTTTGGCTCAAACTATTTTTCATATATTTCTTCTTACTATGGGCAAAATTGTGTTCAAACCTAAGATTTTAAGGAGGTTCTAATCAGGTTTTTGAGTCAGGTAAAATCTAGACTCTTCGTTTCCCTTCAAAAAAAAATACAAGTAACAATGCTTACTGATAAATTCTCTACCTCTAAGATTGTTCTGTTCTGGTAAAGAATATGAGTAAAAAAACTGAAGGGAACTTCGGAAACATAACCCCATTCAACTTATAAAAACTCCAATTTATAAGCTCAAACAGTTCCTGAACATTTGTATTACACCTACATGGCAGGAACAAAAAGAAAGGCCCTTCAATAAAAAAGACGTATCATATAAGGCATACATGTTGACAACAAAGATCAGAACTATTAGCATGCTTCAAGAATGTTTTTGCAGCAAAACCAGAAAGCAACAGCCACAAGGATTAGATCCCCTCAATTCTTTCTTCTCAATAGTTGATCACTTGGTCCAGTCGTTTATGAGGGTTAGTTCCAGCATCAAACTGAAATACTCAAATTGTATGCTCACTTGCAAGATAGTTTCCAAACTTCTCTGAGATTTGATGAGCCATCAGCCACTTCAGCAATTAAGCTGGCTAACATCATACCTGCAACATCAGTCAGCAACAAATTAAGCCAACCAACCGCAGGTCAGAGATGGCAAACCACAGAATCTCTGCAGTAAATTTCTTGATACTCCGTGGTAAGTTGTGAATAAAAAGCCAAAATCTCCCTTTGTCCCATATTACTATGCACATAATCACATATTGGCCATCCCATATTAATCTCTCTCTTACTATCTCTCTCTATAACTCCGAATTTCTCTTACATAGTCTCTCTATACACAGTTCTTAATCACTATAGCATTTTTAAGTAATCTTAACTATAAAAGATGTAGCAAGCATTCATTAAATCCACCAAACAATACTACAATAGAAAACGTGGAAAAACATACTTCATGACATTTTTCTATCACAGACAGCATAAATAACCCTCTATTTATGCCTAATGCCTTAATCTCTCAATAATACGAAAGACAATGCTGAGCATCATATGGCATACAACCAAAAAACCTACCGTCTTTCTCCACAATAGATACGAATTGCCTTGATCCTCCACCTACTCCAAAATAATGCTTCTTTGCAGAAAAATAGATAACACCGTGTGGATGGCTGACACACTGCAGGGGTAGTACATATTCTGTTTAGTCTTGAAAAAACAACTTTATCCTGCAAAATGCAAATACAAAAGAGAAACACTAACTACATACTTTTTTAATAAGATTGTAAAGGCTCTGTAGAGTGGAGATAGAATAAACAGTCTCAGCCATTAAAATCATATCATATCCTGTATTTGGATTGTCATCAGACGATGTGGCATTAATACTGTCTGGGTGAGCATGTGGAAGAATTCGATCCACTTCTCTCCAATCACCAGCAAAATAACGAATTTCACAATTATCAGCAATACTAGTTCCTGACGGAAGATTTGCATTCACGTTTGGAAGAGTGAGACATTTTAAGACCTCTAAATTGAAATCCTGAAAATGAATGGAACCTGCACCCTGACACGAATAAATTTGAACAGCTGAGCAAATGAGAGGGAGCAGGGAGGGGGGCAACGAATGAACAGTTAGCAGTGAGACAGTGACGTGCTCACCTTGAGGGAGGCAAAAATTCCAGGAAGCCCATGGCCACATCCAAGCTACAAACAACAAAGGTTACACTGTTACTAAAAAGCATGGAAGAAATGAAGATTAAAAAAAAAAATCAGCTGAATTCAATTGTCATTGAAAAACCAATTGAAAAGATAATTCTTTATCTCAACATATCTAGATGTCACTTCGAGCTGTACAATTGTTCACATTGGATATGGCTAAGGCATCATCAGCACATACCTATTGCCTATAGGCTACAATCAAGGTCAAGGCATTACCCATACCATCATGAAGGGCCAAAAGCTATGCACTGTTACCACATAATGCAAGCCAAACTTACACATGACAACCTCAAAGGAGGTCATACACAAGGTTGCTTGCCAAAATCCATGACGTCCTCTTTAGGCAAGTGGAAATTTTAGACGGAAAGTGGAAAGGAGCATCTTCCTGAGTCCCCAAGGCAATAATCTAGAGTCATGGGTTACCATTGACTATGCAACTATAGATAATAATTAGAGCACAACTGAAGATGATCCAAGTGAAACCTATATAAAGGCTAGAACTTCCACCCCCAGAGAAAGCCAACCTTGGCATTCTTTGTTTCTCATCATTACAAAATCACAAACAAAACTAATCACCTGAAAATTAAAAGCCCACCTCTAAGACTCTCTTCCCTTCAAATGATAAATCCCCTTTTTGAATCTCTGAATGGAGAGTTTTCACCAAATCAAGCGAGCCTTCCCAGAGTTTAAGGCCTCCTGTCCTCCATATATAATTCATAACACCAATTGCTAGTTAGTAAATAACGGCATGGTAAATCATAATATAAGCGTCACAGGATTACCATAAAGTAAATAACATTGCACACCTTCATATTTTCCAGGAACTAAATCAGAGTTTGGCAATGCAAAAACCTCTTGTGTACTCACCCGACCCTGTAAAATTTTTTTAAGAAAATGTTCAAACTTTATTGCACTTCAAATCAACATGTCAAATTCAGTTTTCTACCCAGACCCTTCCCCACTTCCCATTCTACAAGTCAAAAGCAAGTTAAGGAAAAGAATATGTAAGGCTTTTATTATCCAAGAAAGAAGAAGAAAATATCTTCTCAACAAATGAAATTAAGATACAGCCTTTAATTAAATAATATTATAAACAATTTTAAGTTTGTATGTAAGACCTTAGTACAATCATTTTGGAACATGTCAAAGGTTAAAGCTTAGACATGTATGGTTCATTAATAGAATTAATTGAAACAGATTTCTAAAATAAATTACAAAAGGATTGCATCAGTTTCAAAGTTGATTGATCAAGGGTTCTATAAGTTCTCTGCCATCATCCTTACAAATGTGATTTAAGTGCCTTTCAAGTTTTCAAACACATTATCGTCGTAATGAATTCAACATCAAGAAAAGCTCCTACCCAAACCATTGCTTAGAAACAAGGTTATCCGAAAACTATCTAACTATTTCTTCCCCTTTTCGCCTACTAGTCCGGTACTAACTGCCTCCGCGTGTCTCACAATAGTATGTCCTACAAAATTCTTCAACATAAGTTCATGAAAAGAATGTAAATTGAGTATATCCTTTTAATTAAAATGCCAAATCACTAGGCTATACATCTTTTTATACAGCTTTTAACATTAAGTTTCCAACACTTTCCAGTATCAATTTCTGAATGCATAACAAAATCATGTGTCGATCAGTGCTATTATTTTTTATAAATTTCCACACTCCAATTTCTACAAATTATACAATTCAGTAAAAAAAATTACCTTGAGCAAAGTAACAACCCCCAAATCAACCTTCTCCACAGTATACTTAACAGAAGCAGAAACCTAAATCATCAAAAAAACAACCAACAAAATTACCAACCAAAAATGCCCAAAAAATAGCTAAAAATTCACAAAAAATTATAATCATAAAGTAAAATTGACAAACCTCAGAAGGGAGTACTTCTACACAAGGGGGAAGAGGGGTTTCTGGGAAATTCAAAAACCCTAATCCTCCATTATTGGGTTTATTCCTGCTCTCATCAGCTGATTGAAAAAGCTGAAACGATCTAACCCCTGTATTCTATTTGCAATAAGAAAACAATAGTGATTACAGAAACAATAAAAGAGAAAATTTAAAAGATGATTAGTAGGATAGCTAACCTCGGAATTTGCCGCCATTTTTGCAGTTCACCGGAAAAACACAGCTGAAACAGAGAGATTGTAATGTGTAAGCTATATAAAGTCTAAAAATTATGGCTTTACAAATTATGGGCTAATTGTATTGGAGAGGTAGACAGCCCATTACTATGCTCTAATCTAATCCAATCCTTTAATTACCTCTATACGGATATGAATTCGGATATGGATACGGTTACGGATAGCAGCATACAGTGTAGAATGTTTTAATTCGGGTGCAGAATATGAAGTTCTTTTAAAGACGGAGACCGTATTTTAATTGTAGATCAAAAGGCAATGTGACAAAATTCACCATGGACCTTAGTCACCTCCGAATCAAGTACTAGAGAAAACAATTTTATCTCATGTTTTAATCACTACTTTATCATCTACTTCGTAGCTAACTAGTCTGTGCAAATATAATTACATGTTAACTATTTGTACCAGTTGTATGGTATTGAATTCAAAATTTATCTTTAAAAAATCAACTATTTCACTTTTTAATTACTAACAATTGTCTCCTAAATTCTCTTTCTTTTTTTCATTTACAAAAAAACCCAATACTAGTATGTTCTATGTGTAATTACGTTACATGATCTTTGTCGACTTCATTATACCTTTACTAGTGTGATATTTTTAGGGGAATTTTATGATTAGATTTTTGGTCCAATTAGTAGGTAAAAAGTTTTTAAGTGACTAAAGTGTTGTACAACCATTCATTACAAACTCAAAGAATCAAATTCTTCTCAAAAAAAACTTTGTTGCAATTGATGGAGAGTCATAACATGACAGAATTACTCCATATATACCCTCAACATTTCATGGAATTATAGCAAAAAAACGCATCTACAATTGCTTTGAATTTGTAATACAAGGCCTCTCTTTAATAAACCAAAATTGACTTTTTATGATACACAATTTAAAACTTTAACGTGGAATATATTTCGTTAAAAAAAAATTTAATTGGTAGGAATTAAGTACTTGTAGTAAATTAATGGCTTAATTAAATATATCAAATACAAGCAATATCCATCATAGCCATTCATACACAACCATTTCTAATGTGAATATACAAATTTAATATGCTTTTATTAAAAAATACTTGTATTAATTAATTTTTATCACTACAAAGTACAAACTCTATCCAGATGTTTGCGGCTTGAACTTATTCTTCTTCCACTTCCACTAATTTATATAAGCATAGATTCTTATGTATTTTTTTTTAATTAATATGAGACATGTAACCAAAATTAGGAATAAAGATTTTTTTTTTTAATCAAGTAGATGAATCCAATACTTTATAGTTTCACTAACCACTTTGGAAATAAAGTAATATGGAGGGAATAACACATAACACCAAAAATAATATTCTTGATATGATCGATTATCTCAAGCATGCACCTACATACTCTTTATGAATACCGTACACTAGACAAGTATATTTCCTACACACCAAAAAAATTAGATTAAATTCCACATTATTTTCATTTCTTACTCCAAATTACAAGCAATTAATTATATTTACATTGTGAAATATGACATGGGGATGGGGATATGGGCATCAACTCACATCACCATGGCAAGGCTCATATGGCTATGGTGGTAACCCATATGGTTATGGAGACTATCATCATGGAGGGCACCATGGTTATGGTCATCACCATGATTATTATGATCACGATCATCATCACCATCACGGTCATTATGATGATCATCACCACCATGGCCACCATCACCATGGTCATCACGACGGCCATCACCACCATCACCACGGCCACCATCATTATGATGATCATTGTTCATAAAACTCATTATTTATATGAGGTTTTATGTAAGATATATGGCTAAACTTTGTTGCTATGCTTTTGTGAGATGAGTTTCAATTCTAATAAAGAATGCCCAGCTATTATGTGTAACTTAGTTTGTAGTCTTTGTACTAGCTAGTTATATGATATTATGATGTACTCCTTATTTGTGTGTAATATTAGTAAGATTAACTTTTTATTTTATGATCATCAAATCCATATGAAATTTTCACTTAGCAATTTAGTATGTTCCAATTATTCGAAGTTCGTCATTTCCTTATAAGCTAAGTGGCGTGGTACCTACGTACCTAGCTAGTAATAAGTAGGACGTATAATGAGTTTTATATATTTTATACTCCGTAGAAGATAAACAACTCATGTATATTGTATAGTAATACATGCATGTATCAATAACAACATAATGGTATGGTAACTTGGTAACTATTGAGTGTGGGTATGATTGATAATCTAATGAAGGACACCTTCTTAATAGGATCTCGGGATATCAAATTGGTATTTAGAACCATGCATCTTTTGTAAATTTCACTACCAATGCAATATAACTCCGAAATAGCCATGTATTAAACAATACTCATTCTCATGACTTTATTATAGCCCTACTGAGAGATTTGTTTTGGCTCAGCTCCAAACTTACGTAAATGACCTTGAGGGATAACCCACATACTCTCTTCAATTTTGGAAAAGTTATCCGAAATTGGTCCGAAAGCATGGAGGCCTTTGGTTTTGGAAATTTAACGACTTTTTTGGACAAAAAAAGGAGAGTTCGGGGTGTTTTGCATGACTCCACGACATCCAAGGAGGGCATTTGGGTGGTTGAACAATCCACTTCACCTCTAAACTGAAAAGAGGAAAATTTATAGTATTTTAGAAACAAAGAGTACCTTTAAAAAGCTCGGATAATAAATCTTGCTTTTATTTTTGTAAGAAAAAAGATATATAGTTGCTAATGATCTCCTTATCACACCCCCAAAAAATAAAAATAAAAATTATCAATTCGAAAATTTAAGTGATTACCTATAGCTCAATAGCCTCAATCATAATTTAAACACTATTCATATACTCTGATGATTAAAAAAAAAAAATTAAGATTCTACCTTGCTTAATTTTCGTTCGAGATAAATCGAGCACTTTAAAAAAAATTATATCAATACTTAATCAATATTTAAACATTATTCATATACTCCTTTTGTGAGAGTTTGTCCCACTTTTTTGGGATTTTGATTCTCATCTATGGATGAGAATTTTATTTTAGGGTTTTAATAATAATTGAGAAGGTGATTTTAATTCATATAGGTTTAGGGTTCGTCATCAACTCTACGATCAAACACATCAGCGCAGATTGCGAAGATATCTTCTTGGAAAGATGCAAAGACATCGAAAATCACTACTCGCGTCAAGTTTGAAGCGGTGGAGCGTGAGCTATGCCCGATATGCAAAATAGTAATGATTTTGATGGTAAAAGTTATGTTATATTCTTTATATCTGTGATTTACAAATCTAATATATATAAATAAAGTATGCATTTTTGGAGAGCATTCGGAGCGCCACGTTTGAAATATACTTATTTCGACCAATAAGAAGAAAGATTTGTATTTTATTTTTGAATTAAAAAATTATGTTGCCACCTAGGTAAAAGTAACGAATTAGATTTGATATATCTAAAATTTTAAGGTCACGTATATTCTAACCCACGAATTAAATTATTTTAATGAAAACAAATAAAGTAAAAATATAGGAAAAGATTTATTAATTCAATACTAAGAGTATAAGAAATCCGAAAAAAAATATTTAATTGATAAACGCTTATAATAAATGGTCGGGTAAAAATATAGGAAAAGATTTATTAATTCAATGCTACGAGTGTTAATTTTTGGTCATCAATGGTTGGGTAATTTTTAGCTTAATTTTTAAAATCCTATGTTTAATTTAGTATTTCTAATTAATACTTACATTGTATTAATTTGGGATACTCAATGATTATATGTTTATGTTTTATTTACTAAATGTTTTTTTACATGCAGATCTAACACATCATACGACACAAATAATTTCGTATCAATACAAAACCCCATCAAGCGAATTTTGTGTTAGTAATTTGTGTTAGTTTTAGGTCATTAATGTCCGGGTAATTTATAAAATCTTATGTTTAAATTTATATTTGTAATTATTAGTTACATTGAATTTATTTATTGGCTTTGGTTATTTTTGGAGATGATGAAAAAATTCTAATGCATAGATTTGATTTTATATCGCAACAAATTTTCATTTATTGGTAAATATATTGATTTATTTTATATAAATGTAAAGATTTAATTTATATCAATTTCAGTTTGGCTAACATTTCACGGTTTAATTTATCCATTATGTAGTAGGATGGTTGTGGACGAGGTTGGTGATTCTATCAAAATAAAAGATATGGTAAAACAATGAATAATGATTTAGGATTTAAATTATTATAAATTTATCATTTCACATTAAAGATTTTATATAACGGAAAAAATTTCATATTTACAATTTATTTATATTTAATAAATTCATTATAAATTATAGTTAAAAAAATATTAAACTTGTAATTTTGTCTGAAATTATTAAATAAAATAAATCAAATAATTAAAAATATTAGATGAAAAAACCGTAATATACTTATTTCGACCAATAAGAAGAAAGATTTGTATTTTATTTTTGAATTAAAAAATTATGTTGCCACCTAGATAAGTAAAGAATTAGATTTGATACATCTAAAATTTTAATGCCACGTAGATTATAATCCACGAATTAAGTTATTCTAATGAAAAAATAAAGTAAAAATATAGGAAAGATAAATTTATTAATTCAATACTACGAGTATAAGAAATCCAAAAAAATATACTAAGAAATATCTAAGTGATAAACGCTTATAATAAAGTTTGATACCTATCATTATAAGATAAATTTTGATAGTATTTATGATAAGAAATACAAATTGTTCGTTAATTATAATTAAATTAAAATTTGTGATACCTACCATTATAAATTGACACAAAGAAAATTTTGTATCAATAAAAAAACCCCGTCAAGCGAATTTTGTGTTAATTTTTGGTCATCAATGGTCGGGTAATTTTTAGCTTAATTTTTTAAATCCTATGTTTAAATTAGTATTTCTACGTTTACCAATATTTTTAAAACAATGAATAGTATTTCTATTTAAACATAGGATTTTAATTTATATCAAACGAGGTTGGTGATTCTATCGAAATAAAAGATATGGTAAAACAATGAATAGTGATTTAGGATTTAAATTATTAAAAATTTATTATTTCACATTAAAGATTTTATATAACGGAAAAAATATCATATTTACAATTTATTTATATTTAATAAATTCATTATAAATTATAGTAAAAAAATAAATATTAAACTTTTGTAATTTTGTCTGAAATTATTATATACAATAAATCAAATAATTTAAAATCTTAGATGAATGCACGAGATTCCATCTAATCTTTATTATTACTAGATGAAAGCCCGTGTGATGCACGATTTCTCATACATATATCTCAAGAAAAGATATTTTCCTATATACTCTAAGTTTTTTTTTTTATAATTATTTGATTTATTTAAAAATTTAATAATTTCAGACAAAAAAAAACAAATAATAATTTAATTAAAATGATATTGCCAATTACAAAAGTATAATTTTTTAATGTAATTTATAATGCGACTTAATTTATTGTTGTTTTGTATTTTATTCATTGTTTTTAGTTATATGACAATAATATGATATCTTTCAAAAAAAAATGTAAATATGATATTTCATTGATTACATATTAGGATAAGATCTTTAATATGAAAATATAGTAATTTTTTATTTTTAAAATAATTTAAATCCTAAATCATTATTCGTTGCCTTTTAAACTTGAAATTAAACTCTCAAATATATATATCATTTTGTATATTTCTTGTGATATCTTGATCTCTAACAAATTATCTGTCTTTTCAATTTTTTAGACATAAAATGTTTGAAGAAGGTAAAATTTTTTATTGCGTTATAAGTTTTAAATTTTTTTTTGAAAAAAAACATCTTATTAATCGGGTATTTAGATAAAACCATTAATTTCATAAGATAATTTTTATTTTTTTTAATAATTTAAATCCTAATATCCCACGATTTTTTATACATAAAATCTCATAAAAATGATTTTTGTAATTAGATCATACTCATAATATTTTTATTACTTTGCTATTGTTTGTTAAAGATAATTTTTTATTAATCTATGTAATTTATTCCCTAATAAATATTTTAATAAGAACATTAAAAATAATAGTTATTAGACGTAATAATTCGATGTAAAAAAATTTGTATAAAAAAAAAATCGATAGGATCACCAACTTTGTTCACACCCATATCTCTTTCATCTAATAAAAGTGGATAAATTGAACTTGTTAGCAAAAATAAAATGTATATAAAATTAATCTTTGTAGTCTTATAAAATAAAGTAAAATATTTACCAGAAAGTGAATAATAATGTGAAATTAATCTAAAAATTGTAATTATACAAAATTAAATCTATGCATTGGAAATTTTTCATCGTCCCCAATCGGCCAAACAATAGTATTTTGGAAAATTGAATCAATATTTTGTTGTCGCTTGCTTCTTATTTACGACTGAAAAGTATCTAATGGAGTAAACTTTTCCTTCAATCAATTTTGAACAAAATTGTAGAACAAAGTTGACTTTAATTGAGGCATGAACGTAATCACCCTGTAATTAAAAATAAAAAATTAAGTTAATTTTATGACTTAATTAAGCTACCGAAATCACAAAAAATTTGTTTTAATCATAAAATTAATTGATAAAAACTAAAAGGTTCATTAAAAGATTTAATAAATTAAACGATTTATAAAGATATAATACCTCCTCATCCAATAGGTTCATCAGGCGAGAAACTCGTACTTTGATATTCCAAAGATTTTTGCTTTAATATAATTCTCTGATTAAATTAGATCTGCATGTAAAAACAAAATTCAGTAAACAAAACATAAACATATAATCATTAAGTATCCCAAATAAACACAACTTAAGCAATAATCACAAATATACATTTAAACATGGGTTTTAATAATTAGGCTAAGAATTACCCAGCCATTGATGACCTTATAAAACTGACACAAAATTAATGACACAAAATTTGCTTGGTTTGGTTTTGTATTGATACGAAATTTTGTTGGTGTCATATGATGCGTCAATTTATAATGGGAAATATCACAAATTTTAATTTAATTATAGTTAAGGAATAATTTTTATTTCTTATTATAAATACTATCAAAATTTATCTTATAATAATAGGTATATAAATCCTATATCTAAAGATGATTACTTTAAGAGATAATTTTTAGTTTTTTAAATAAATTAAATCCTAATAAATCAATATCCGTTGATTTTACTTACGTGGCAAAATTCTTAAATCTCATTCGTCACTTTTGTTTAGGTGGCAAACAAATTTTTTAATTCCAAAATAAAATAAAAATATAATTTTTAATTGGTCGAAAATATACCTTTGCTTATGTGGCGGGCCAAATGCTCTTGAAAAATGTCTACTTTATTTATATATATTAGATTATTATAAATGTCGTATGTCTATTTATTAATGATAATATTATTCTAGTGAGTCAAAAAAAAAAAAACTGATTGGAGCCATGGCCAAGGGCAAAAACTTCAAAGTTCAAGTAAACGTTGCAATCTTGCATTCAAAAAAAATCAAGACTTTTGACTTAACATGAATAACATCCACCATTTTGTCTTAAAAAAAAAAAAGTCAAAATCGACAACTTCGAACATAAAAATAGAAGGAAAAAAAAAAAAAGTAGAAGAAAACAATTTCTTCAACAACCACTCTTTTTCATTTTCTCTCTCCGCCTCCTCTCACTTCCTCTCTCCTCGGCCTTCCACAGTTTCAGCCATGGAAACCTCAACTTCCGGCAATGGCGGCGGTGGTAGCGGAGGTCCGGCGCCGTTTCTGTTGAAGACATACGACATGGTAGACGATCCGTCGACCAACGAGATCGTATCTTGGAGTGATTCCAACACTAGTTTCATCGTCTGGAATCCTCCTGAATTTGCTAGGCTTTTGCTTCCTACTTACTTCAAGCATAGCAATTTCTCCAGTTTCATTCGTCAGCTCAACACTTATGTAATTTTCTCTCAATTTTTTTTCGTTTTCTACTTTGATTAATTTGCTTAATTTTAGGTTTTTGATTCAACTATGTCGAATTTTGATAGGTTTATTCTGTTTCTTATGTTGATGTTAATTAATTTGCTTAATATTAGTTTTTGATTTATCTTTAGGAAATTTGTAGTTTTTGTTCTGTTTCTTATGATGATGTTAATTAATTTGCGTTAATCTTATTTTTGATTCATTTTTTTAGGACTTTTGTAGTTTTTGTTCTGTTTATTAGGATGATGTTTATTAATTTGCTTAATCGTAGGTTTTTTAATCGTTTTTGAGGAAATTTGTAGTTTTTATTCGATTTCTTATGAATTTTATGATGTTTTTTATATAAATAGGTGTTGTTGAAGTGTTGATTGTGTTATTGTACTGGACTTTTGGTTATCTATGCGAATTTAAGAACTTGCTTGATTGTAAGATTAGTTCAGGAATTAATAGGCTGATTGAACGCCAAACTTTGTTCTAAACGGTATTCCTGTAGCAATTGGTGTTATGGATGTTTAGTTATGGGAGGCAGTATGGGATCCGTAGTAGGGGAAAAGATCACCTGATTGATTGAGTTGTCGAATGACTTGTTCTCCCTGGTCTGAATAGGAGGGTCAATTCCTTCCCTTAGAACCGTACGAGAGAGTTTCCCACCTCATGTGTCATGTCTATTAAGTTTAGACAAAATGCAGACAAGTTCTATGAAACAATTACTGAATCACCCCTGGCTTCAAATGTTTCAGACAACTTCTGTGAAACAATTACTGAATCAAAGATAGTGTAGGTTGGTAGGTGGTTTGTGGTTGGTGTAGTGCAAGATTTTTAAGTACTACGTATATTACATTTTGTGCTAATAGGGTTTACACTGCTTTCGCTTGATCCTTGAATGAGCTTCATGAGAGGCTCTTTAACAATTAGTTTTTCGTGTATTTGAGATTCTGGGCTAAGACATGGGTTGATATAATTGTGAATATGGTAAATGTAACGTAGCCTTTTGTGGTTTTGTATATCTGAGATTCTGAGCTAAGAAATGGGTCGTTATGATTGTGAGTGATGAGAATTTGATTGCTTGTACAGATTCTGGATATCTTAGACCGTGAAATTAGTTGACTGTTACTCATTAGGGTCTGTGTTGACTATGTTTGGATTTTAGGAGCTGTTTAGCTGTTTAATTTGAAATCTGGATGTAGTCAATCCTGATAATGATCCCCATCTTTTTATTTGACATGTCAACCTTTGATTTAAATTGTGAAATTCATGATTCAGAAAGTTGGAATCTGCTTGTGAAGTATCGTTATTCATTACACTCAAGGTGAATGACCTAGCGCTGCTGTGATTTCGTAATAGTGTACTGCTGGAGGTGTCTTCCGATTACATTGATGTTGGTCATTGTTACTCCTTGTTATTTCAACTTTCAAGTTTCTTTGTTAAATTAAGGGCTTGTTTGAAAATAAGAGCCTGAATATGGTTGGTTTAAGGCTAATAATCATGTCAGGTGGACTGAACATGGAACATTAATTTTTTTTTTGGCAGGGATTTCGGAAGATTGACCCAGAAAAATGGGAATTTGCGAATGATGATTTTATAAAAGATAAGAAGCATCTCTTGAAAAATATCCACCGGCGAAAGCCTGTCCATAGCCACAGTCATCCTCCACCAGATCCAGAAAGAGTAGCATTTGAGGAAGAGATGGAAAAGCTCAGTCGTGAGAAAAATGAACTTGATGCAAAAGTTTCAGGTTTCAATATGCACCATTGTGCGGCAAAGTCTCAACTTGAAGATGTCACGCTGCGACTTTGCGATATGGAGAAAAGGCAAGAGAAGCTAATTACCTACTTGCAAAAAGCAGTTCAAAATCCTGCTTTTGTTGAACATCTTTCTCAGAAAATAGATGCTATGGACCTCATGGCATATAACAAGAAGAGGCGGTTGCCCCGATCCGATCACTTTCTACCAGCAGGGGAGAATAATTTTGGGGATAACCAAAGCTTTTGCAGACCAGAGGTTGCTAGTATTTATCAGCAAGATTTGTCGAATAAACTTAAACTAGAGCTGTCAACAGCTGTTTCTAAGATGAATTTGGTCTCAAATAGTACACATTGCTCAAATGAAGACTGGGCAAGTCCAACAAGTAGATCATCTGGGACAGACCCAAAAGATGCAGAATTGGGTATATGTACGCTGCCATTTGCCACAGAAACTTTCGATTTGTCAGACGCTGGAACATGCCTTGAATTTAAGATGGATGCTTCATTGTCGGACAAAGTTGGAGTAAAGGAATGTTCAGGTTTGCCGTCTATGCAGCAAAACATGGTGTCAGCAGAAGAATGTGATGTGATATGCTGCCAGTTGAATCTTTCATTAGCTTCTTCCCCTGTACAACTCAATCAAAATGCCTATTCAAGTAGAGCAACCCATATGGACGTGGATGCTAGTGGATCTCAAGGGACAAAACTTGATGCCAGCGGTAGTAATAGAGATGGACTGGGGGTGGCTTCAAAAAGCAATCATCCAATTGGTAATGTTGCCAATTCCTCATCATCACAAGAGACTCGGAGTCATAACCAGGATCCTACTCCTGCTGCACCTGCCCGAGTAAATGACCACTTCTGGGAGCAGTTTTTGACTGAAAGGCCTGGAGCTTCAGATACTGAAGAGGCTTCTTCATGTTATAGGGCTCTACCTGGTGATGAGCAAGAAGACAGAGGGTCAAGCCATGGAATTTCCAGAAATGCAAAGAATTTGGGTAAGCTCACTCTTTGAGCTGCTACATTTATTATGATAGGATTTGTATAGACAATTAACAGTTTTCATTCTGTTGAAATTATCCAGATCTATACGATTTAAACTACGCCAACCATAATTTAAGTTGAATCAACTAAACATTAAATGTTGTATTTTGTAAATAATAATCTAATATGAGTAGTATTCTGCTGAAATCTGATTGTTTCTTTTGATTACTGCTAGTTGCTCGGCTTGCTCATGCAATTAGCTTATCCTTGTTTTCCTCTTTACGCCTTTTAGTTGCAGACCTTGCAATGCATTAGCTATTGTTTTCTAGAATGCCAATTAAAATGTAGATTTCTGTAGTCTGTTTTTGATCATCGAATGTGCCAAATAGCTGAAAAAGCTTGCCATATTTTTATCCAAGTTCCCTAGAGTCGTCCATAAACACTCTAGATGGAAAGGTTCAAATATGTCATAAGTTTACAGGACTTGAGCCATTATTAGAAGCCTTTTACTTCCTTTCCTTATAGCTCCAGACCTAAATTCTACTGGAACTCCTCGTTTACCTCTGTTACCTACATTCGATACCCAACAAAACTAAACACTTCAAAGACCAGCCAAACGGCCCAAACCTTCATAAACTAGCCGAGCCTAACACTTGGACAAGTATCATCATCTAATAATTCACTAGCATCCCTATTATCGACCTGTATCAGAAGCTAGGAAAGCAGTAGGCTCACGAGAGTAACAAGGCTCAGCCATTCTTGTCTTGTATAGATTTGGATCTGTTACAGCCGTTAATCAATTTTCAAAGTACCTGACAAAATATGCTTTTCAGTCTGCTTTTTTCCCCCTCTTCTTGTCCTTAAGCTGTAGGCTTGTGCAGTACAAAAACATTAGGTAGTGACTAGTGACTTAGTGAGCCACTGAAGTTAGTCAAACATTAGAAGTAGTTTCTATCTCATCACTGTCTAGCTTCTGTTGACTTCTTTTGCTAATATACAGTAAGACTGTTGAGAGTGGAAGTGATTTCAGCACCTTTAAATTGATTCCCACACTTTAACTTGTGAGCGGAGTCGCAACAACTCTGAAAGTACCAGAACTGGTGCTCATGGCCATGCTCTCCCTTTCGAGGTTGAGCATGTCATGCGCGTAGGACTCATAGGAGCACTGTTTTAGCTACTCTTAGATGCAATGTATTTCAAGCTTAAAGACGTACTCAATTTTTTATGGGTTGCCACTTGCTATATAGCCTAAATTATAATCAACGAATATTCTGTGGATTATTTTTTATAATCTTGCAAATTTATACTGAATAGCTTGCTGTCAGCCACCTATTATCATATAATAAATACTATCTAATCATAATCACATACATGGACAACTAACAATTTGCAAAAAAAATATCCAATTTTCACTTCCACTACAAACATTATTCACAATCTTTAAGATAAGAGCATCACAGCAAATTCATAACTTTATTTCTTTTAACATCACTCGCCGCCTTCTATGGAGAAACAAAAGCCTCACTTCCTCCTAGTCACCTTCCCAGCGCAAGGCCACATCAATCCGGCCCTCCAATTCGCCAAGCTGCTCCTACGAGCTGGGGCCGATGTCACCTTTATCACTGCTACCTCTGCCCACCAATGCCTTAAAAAAGCCACGGTTCCTAAGGGTATAAACTTCACCACGTTTTCTGACGGGTATGGCGATAGTTTTAAGGTCCCCGATGCAGATATACTGAACTACCTCTCAACGTTTCGCCAGCGTGGGGTTGAGGCCTTATCGGAGTTCCTTGACAAGAGTGTTGTCGAGGGTAAACAAATTACATGTGTAGTGCACACAATCATACCTTGGGCCGCCGAGGTGGCACGTAAGTTTCACGTGCCATCCACGCTCCTTTGGGTTCAACCTGCCATGACTTTTAATATCTACTACTACTATTTCAATGGCTATGGTGAGGCTATAAATGAATGTGAAAAAGACCCTTCATGGTCGTTAGAATTACCAAACATGCCATTGAAGCTCAAAGCACGTGACCTCCCTTCATTCCTTCTTCCTTCCAACCATTCCCTTTACGCTTTTGCCATCCCTTCATTTCAAGAGCAAGTACAACAATTAGAGCTTGATGATAAACCAATAATCTTAGTGAATACATTTGAAGCTTTAGAAGTTCATGCTTTAAAAGCTATTGAGAGGTTCAACTTGATTTCTATCGGCCCTATCCTTCCCTCCGCCTTCTTGAATCGAAAGGACCCCTCCGACAAATCCTTTGAAGGGGACCTCTTCCAACAATCTAAGGAGGCAGATTACATGGAATGGCTAAACTCGCAAGGAAAGAATTCCAAGGTGATCTACTTGTCGTTTGGAAGCATCTCAGTGCTATCCAAGCCGCAGATGGAGGAGTTAGCTAGAGCCCTGATACAGACCCACAGGCCGTTCCTGTGGGTCATTAGTAGGGAGAAGGCGAGCCATGGAATAAATGTAGAGGGTAATAATGAAGAAGAGTTGAGTTGCTTGGAGGAGCTGAAACAACAAGGGCTTATAGTCCCATGGTGCTCCCAAGTGGAGGTGTTATCCCACCCCTCAGTGGGGTGCTTTGTGACACATTGTGGGTGGAACTCGACATTGGAGAGTCTAGCATATGGTGTCCCCATGGTCGGGTTTCCACAATGGACGGATCAAATGACAAATGCTAAATTGATGGAGGATTTATGGAAGGCCGGGGTAAGGGTCAATGTGAGTGAAGAAGGAGGTGGTGTATTAGTTAAGAGTGATGAGATTAAGTGGTGTTTGGAGGAGGTTATGGAAAGTGAAGAGATTAAGGAGAATGCTAAGAAATGGAGAGAATTGGCGGTCGAAGCGGTCAACGAGTGTGGATCGTCTGATATGAACTTGAAGGCTTTCATGGAGGAATTGTTCAATAATAATGTTGATTGCAAAAAGATTCATAAATGATGAAGAGTTTGATTAATGCATGACTTTTTTGCATTACATTTGTTAAATGTTAAATGTTAGGCCTAAATGTTAATTACTACTTTATTACTAGCTTAGCCGATAACAAAATATTACTCCGTACCTCAATAGTCAACATTAACACGATACTAGTTTCAATAATATGCTAGCTAGTCTTTTGTATGAATGTATGATTAATTTCTTTGTGTTTTTAGCTATTCTCTAGCACTACAATTATCGTGTTGGTTATTGTAACAAAAACTTTTGTTAGCATTGAAATTTGAATTGATTATACTCCATTTATTCTTTAAAATTCAACTTACTTCTCCATTTAGGTGTTTTACAAGATTTGACTCGTTTTTAATTTATTACAAAGTACCGGAATATATTTGGCTAATTTTATTTACTATATCACCCCTCTTATCCTACATTATTTATGTCTAAATTGGCGATGATTGCTTCCCTCTTTTTGTGGAGAGTAGTGGAGCTATAATTAGTACATTATAATGAAGGTCAATGAACCAATAAGCTCAATTGATCAAGACAGATCTAATCTAAAGCCACAACACCTAACATGGAAACACACAAATCCTTTGAGCATTCACACCTAAACCTGAATTTATGGGTCGGGCTTTCTAAGTGATGGAGAATACTTCATTGAAATACAATATCTCCTATTAGTCGGTGCATGTGTACATGATACATTATTTATTGTATCATAACAAGTTTCGGATCTATTTTGGATATGGATTAGGTAACTTAATTATGTTTAGGATCAGTATGTGACTATGTATCATATGTCACTCTAATCCGATCCGAAACCAGCATAGTCAAGATATGTCAACTACCCTAAACAAATAAAGAGTTTAAAACGAATACACTTTGCATATTCCAGCTTACGACAAACCTATGAAGACAGCTTGAATTTGCCAATGAGTGGCAATTGTCATAATTTGACCCACCAGTACAATAAACAACCATAACATAAAGTGGTTTTTATAGTACCATGTTGGTAGTAATTTCAAGATAACGACACAAAAAAATCTAAGGACTAAACATAATTGAATAAAATCTTTAAATAATTTACTCTTACTAGAAATTTTATCCCAACACACACATTATCATTTGTGCTAATCAATTTTATAATTTATATCCTAATCTAAGAGATTATTGAGAGAAAAATAAAAGTGTAAATGTTTAGTTCCCTTTACGACTTTTATCTAGTCATGTAATTTCTAAAAATTCATACATTTGTTGAGTATTTTACAATTACCAATCAGGTGAATGATTTTTGTTGATCATCATAAAAACCATCATATATGTTGACCACCTATGAAAGGAACATATCGACCTAACTAAAGTTGGCTTCTATCTTAATATTGAAAATAAAAGCCATAATAATGATTAATGAAGGATGACAAATTGACAATAGAAAAAACGTCATTGCCAATCCCATAACTATAGCCAAAATATAAGAGCGATATAGAAGGTATTTGATCTCATACAATATCATACTTAACTGTTTTTCGAAAATTAATCGACTAACTTAGCTGACATCCATAAATACGAGTTGCTCTGCCAAGATGTCACTCATGCCATATCACTTTGAGTTGGCCCTTTATAACCATATTATTTATGACACAACAAGCAAACATTTAGTATCTCTCTTTCTCTCTCGGTGGACCACTAGTTCAGACCGTGACCCTTACCATATTTAATGTCTCTCAACTAGGTAAAAATCAAATCTTTTGTTAAACCAAAAACAAAATCCCAAAAAAAACAAAAAAAAATTCACTCACTTATCAAACAAAAACCCTTTAATCTTTCCCACAAAACTCCCAAATTAGCAATGCTCACAATCAAACTCAAATTACTTATTACATTACTCATAATCTTAGAAACCCATCTCATATTCTCAAAAGGGTACTCAGATTTGAGCTTAAATTCAACAGAAAATGATGAAATTGTGAAAAGGGTTTGTGATGAAAAGATGGGAAATTGCCCTGTTGCTACTGAAGCAGAAGAATTTGAGGTTGATTCAGAGATAAACAGAAGAATTTTGAGTATGAGGAGAAAATATATAAGTTATGAAACATTGAAGAGAGATGTTGTGCCTTGTTCAACACCAGGATCTTCATATTACAGTTGTGGTGCTACACCAGCTAACAGATACAGAAGAGGTTGTAGTGTTATCACTAAATGTGCTAGAATGTACTGATTTTTCAAGTTTCTCTCTTGAAAAAAGAACCAAATTTTCAGGGTACTTGTGTTATCATTTTTTTAATTTTTTGTGGTTTATTTGATTTGATCTTTTGTGTAATTGATATTAGTATGATAAATTAATGTATTAGATACAGTAGTGAAGGGTTAATTATCTTATTTCTATCTTTGTTTGTGGTATAATTTTATCTGGGATTGGACTCATTGGAGTACTAATTGAAATTTTGTGAATTGGGACATTATTGATGAAATGACAGTTAATTACTATGAAAAATAGTGGTAATTTTGCTGTAATTTCTGTTCTGTTTGACTGAAACTGCAGAAGAAAATTTGAAAATTGATGATGGAGTATATTAACAAAAAAAAATTATGTTTTTTGCTGTAACAAAGATGAATTGTGGGCATAAGTGCAATGGTCTATGGTGTGAACGTGATCCTGGCTATACCAAGACAAATAGACAATGTCACCATCCAAATTCACAGCCTATGGTTCGCTTTGTTACTCCGTCTATCCGATCACCATGTCGTGCCCTGCGTCCGATCAACTCGTACCCTTTGATCGGAAAGTCAATTTTCGAATATGAGATGTAAAACATGTAAAAATCATAATGAGCAAATTGTAGTTAGATTCAAGTAGGTGCCCTTTCAACATATTGCCTATCTTTAGTTGCCTAACTGTTTAGCAATTAGTCGGACTTGGTGGTGTAAGATTCATCTCTGAGCAGGCCACTTGATTCATCACCAGGACGAGAAATAACCAACTTACTTCTTAATCGAAGCTTAGCAATAAGAGTTCTTGATGATGAACTGTGCTCGAGTTTGTTGAAATCTTGATCCAATCTATTTTGCATCAATTATCCAAATTGCGTAAAGATTGAGGAACTTGTTAATACTTGAGTTTAATCATCTACTGTCTTTACTAGATAGAGTAAATGTCAAGGCCAGCATTATCGTTACTACAGGAGAAAGTTTAAAGTCAATCAATTCCAAAACTTGCACGAAATCACATGAGAAAAAGAGTACGCATCATCAAATATAAGAGTAAAAACAGGTTGAATCCCATCATTCTCTCTCCTAAACAATAAATCCAAAGGCAGGTGAATTCAGATTGTTTTACAGGTCAAATGATAATGACTTTTGTGAGCCAAGACAAAACTATGCATGACCTTTTTTCAACATACTTCATTTTCATGTCAAAAAATAAGGCCATACAGTATAGTAAATCAACGAAAGCTACTTTCTTTCATTACAGCTCGAATCTGCAGAGGTTTGAGCTGCCAGAAAGGCGACTTCATTCTTATTTGTATTTTCGACTGAACCAATCATCGGGCAACAGTCAACCCCATCATATTATTACATATTTACATAGCTCGAATTATATTCTGAAACTTGAGGAGTTCACAAACTTCTGGTCTTGAAGAGATAAAAGACATTTCCTCCGATATGGAGGGGATTGAAAGGTGTTTCTGAACATATATCCTTTTGACTTGATACAATAATTACACAATTGTAGCAAATCTGTTTTCTTAAATAGCTACAACAAGATGTGATTCTATTGTTTCAATAGAGATTAAATTGATCTTTTTGCCAAGTAAACCTAATTCATAAATTAACAACAATAAAAAAAATCACTTTGAAAGCTTCCAAAGCAATTCGTTTGTTCAATTATTCTCGATCATTTTGATGAAATTCTTAATTATCCCTTTACCTTCTGGAGTGAGAACACTTTCAGGATGAAACTGGACTCCCTGCAAATTGAATATGAAAAAGGTGTTAATGTCTAATTCCGAAAAGAAACCATGCAAAATTAAAAGGGCGAGCTGCCAACACAAAAATGCCTCTCACAAAAACCATGGAAGTTACCAAGAGACCACTTTATACAAAAAATGGAACCAGCATATGTTTATTCATTCTTTCTAGTGCATATTAGCATATCTTTGATTGCAATGATCAAAATGACAAACTCACACCTCTTTCTTTCAGAAAAACAAAATTATTTGATTAGTAAGATCTGTTCCCATATTTCCTGTGTCAACACTCTTCAATCTCCAGTTTCAATATACCATAATCAATAATTGTATATGAACAAAGTGATAGACTAGGTAAACAAATGAATCATTTAAAACTAATTCAACAGGAAGCCCAAGAAAAAAATTGCGCCTCAAACTACAAAATGCGAGGCCATGACTTGTTCCAGTATGCATGTCTCAAAGTGAACTGAACTTATTGGTCTTCCTTCTGAATGGGGACAGATTTTTTTTTTTCTCCTTCCCTTAAAGATCTTTCCTTTTTGGGTGTTGGGAGTGGGGGTAATAGGGGTAGAAGATGGCATAAAGCTGTAGACAAGTTTTTACCTGTAAATTTTTGTATTCTTTATGGTGAGCAGCCATGACCAACCCATCCTCGGTCCATGCAGTAATTTCAAGCTCATCAGGAAAGTTATCTCTGGTAATTACAAGGCTATGATATCTTGCAGCAGTAAAGGGGCTGTAACATAGAGAAATTTCCATCATTAAAGTCTGGAATATACAATAGAAGGTACATTTTCGGAAACATGCAAGTTAACGCACGTGTAAAACATAGCTATCTTCATTTTCCAGTAGAACACAGCTAGAACTACTTGTTTTTCTTTTCTTCTTTTTCATTAAGAAAAGAAAAACCTAGTTTTCATAGAAAATCCTTTATTAAACCGATGATCTTTATCAAGTTAGCACTTTAAACTATCCAACAGACTTGGTGACAGGATGCAGATAAGAAGAGCAATAGTAGGAGGCTCCATTCCTATAACCTAGCATACATCAGTGATAGAAGAGGGTTAGCATGCTGAAACACTCAAACAGAAGGCGACCTACAAAAATAACCTAACATAGACGCATAGCTTAACTTCAATCAATGACAATGAAACAAGGCTCCTCTTCAGTAGATACGAGCTAAAAAAACAATTTTGACAGTTCAACAACACCTTATACTACAACTACACACACACACATACACACAAAAAAAATGCATAGTTGCAATCCTGTAAATCTAAATAAAAAGAGCACTACAAATCGCCTGCATGATTAAACCTTGCTATATAAATCAATTACTACTCCAAAATTAGATCACTTGTAGTAGTGTAGCACCTCTTGATTTTGATGCATAACTCTATTGATCTAGACTTATATCATAAAAAACTATACACAACAAAGCACTTACTTGGGTAAGCCTGTAAACAAGCCATTGCTCCCCTTCTCATCATAGTACACCGGTGAGCTTTTCCCATGCACAACTCCGTATGGGGAACGCACAACCTTCCCTGTAAAATTATTATGGTAACATGATTTATCAGAAGAAAAAAAGGCTCTGCAAGAGACAAACACACACTTGGAATAGAAATATAGTATACATCAGAAACAGTCAACAAGTAAGATGAAACAGCAGTAAACACCCCATGCAATAATATATTTCGTACATAAGTATGGGCTGTAAGTCTTCACGAGTAATTCAGCTTTTTTTTTCCCCCATTTTCTATGAATGACAAGGGGATCCTTTATTGACTCCATAAATATTGGGTGATATTGAAGAAATTCAAATTGAGATGATAAACACATGATGGCACTCAAAGCCATGGATTCCCTTTCCCGACTAATACAAGTACATTCCTTTTAATTGCAGGTATACCTTTCTTAGACTTAGAATTCACAATAATTCAAGCATTTCATTCAGTGCTGGTAACTCCAGTATATTCTTTTAACATCACCAGTAAAACAGCATATAAGGTTCAAGCATTTCATTCAGTACTGGTAACTCCAGTATATTCTTTTAACATCACCAGTAAAACAGCATATAAGGTTCAAAACTTCACATCATCATGAGCTCTGGACTCTTGAGTAGAGCATTTTAACCTCAGTACATGCTCATCCTCTAAAAAAGGTAAGAATAATGTAAGTCCAGCTAGAGATGTTTTGACCTCTTTAGAATGTGTAATTCACAAATCACAATGTGAGTACACCCCTAACCTGCTTAATTATATTCAAACTTACAGCTGTTACAAGCTAAGTAAACAATTGCCTGAAAGAACAATTTAATGACACTTTACAACAGCAATACTGACAGCAGCATAGGTAGACAGAGAAGTTAAAGCAGAATATGAAGCAGCATCATATCTAATATTCCAATTTACAGTATAAATAAGCCTCTAAGCCAATTGAGAAACAAAAGTGAATTTTTACCTCCAAAAGCCTCTCCAATGCACTGCAGACCCATACAAACACCAAATATTGGTACAGTGGATCCCAATTCCACAACAAGAGCTAAAGAGATTCCTGAATCTTGTGGTGTACCTTTCAATGTAAATGCAAGAGCATTTTGTTAACAAGGGCAACAATATTAACATCAGCAATCATATAGCCACATATACATATATGAATAGACCAACCCTTCAACCAAGCACTTGGACTTCATCTTTCAATCGAAAATGAACAGAATTTTTAGGTTTCGGAAGATAAAAAGAAGTACAAAATGTCAGAAGTATGAAAGTATCTAAAGCATATAAAAATTCTACTCCTCAAACAAGAGTAGTTGTCCAAAACTCAGATGATGATGTGATACATTCTATCCATGTACATGAACATCATCACTATTAAGTAGTTATTGGATTTTCAAAAATCTTTCAAACTTAGGATCCTATTACTCAGCCCCATCACTTAATTAAAAAAGGAAACTAGAGTAGGACAACAATTGGATGTCTATGAGGAAACACTTCTACAAAAAATTATATCTGTCTATTTATCTAGCATTTGAACCCAATTAAACAATTGACATACTCTAAGTTTATAAATAATAATAAATAAATTTATTTTTTTTCTGTTCTCCTAAGGTGTTGTAATCCTTACCTCCTAAGAGTTTCTGCAGCCAAAAAAACATTAACCTGTTCACAAACATTCAGCCAAAAAGATATCAGAGATGATTTTGTGTAAAAAAACTTGAGGCTGAACCCCCTCTTTTGTGAATTCCAAGGCTTCAACTTGTCTGTCTCTCTTGCTCACTATTCTCATCTTCTTTTTATTTTTGCAGATTTGTATGCAAACAGTTCAAAACTATCAAGATACGAAGTACCAGATAACATGTATAGGTTCAGATCTTCTACCAGGAAAATGAGATCATTTACCCCCACCCCCTTTTACCCAACTTTCACAATTTCCAATTGTAACCTTAAGGTCAATATTTCTTTCACTTCCACTAATCTATAGGGGAAAAAAAAAAGGGATGTAGGACTTGTATCAGGTCCACACCCAACGTCACTCCTATGCATCTGAAAGGACTCCACCCTTGGCAGATATATTGTAAACCTGAGATATTGAGAGACTGCTTCATGATTAAACACACACTGAGTGTTGGTAGCTTTGTAATAATAAGGAATAGCCAAACTATATGATCCATTTAAAGGTAGTCCATTACCATGAAAAAGCCAAAGAACAAAAAAATTTACTCCAATCAAAATGGACATTATTGTACATAGATTTTAAAAAAAATTAAAAAAAATAAACAAATACATAAAAGAGCAAAAAAGCTCTCACCTGGACCCGGAGATATAAGGATTCCCCTTGGATTTTTCCTGGTACGACAGTTTGAACAGCATAAATTAACTTTAATCTAATTGAAGAAAAGAAAATTTAATACAATGCTTAAAACTTCACACACACTTGCAAGCAACAAATTAACATAACAAAAATAAATAAACTCAACCACTCTTCTCCCACCTTACCTTTTCAAATCTTCCACAGAGATCTCGTCATTTCTGTATACCTCGAAATTCGTACCTAATTCTCCCACATACTTGAAAATGAAAACAACATAATATTTAAAGTTAGAAAATGGCTTTCTTGTAACCAGCAACTTAAATGTCTGTTTATGCAGTAACTTTAAACCAATCTTCCAAGTCTGAAACTTAAAGCTCAGATACACTGATACAATATTCAGATAAAGCAACTATGTCAGAAGGCTACTTAGGTCATCAATCCAATTTGTATAAGAACACAAAGAAGGAAGCTTGGAGTATACTCTTGCAATATCCACACCAGAGTTTGGAAAAATAAAGATTTCAAAAGGCAGATTTCTCTGGCATTAAAGGTGAACATTTTAACTTTTGCAAAACGTAACTATGACTGAAATCACAAGACAGCAGCCATATTCATGAAGAGTCTTTATGGACAAGGTAAAGTGACCAAACCAAGAAAAGAAGAAGGGGGAAACCCCCACCTAGTGGGATGAGCAATAAACCCATGACCAGTAGTTGAAGGCATGAAGGCGGCCCAACCAAGAGGGGAAAGGGGGGGAAGGCGGGGGGAGCCCCACCTGGTGGGAATGTGGGACAAGCATCAAACCCAAGACCATCAGGTTAGGATAAGAAGTGATAACTATTCCTCCAACTAAAGTTCACTATTCATAAAGAGTATCAAAGCTCTAAGAAAAGGGAAACATACCATGCTTGTTACCATTTATCTTATTACTTAAACAAACAAAGTTATAGATTTTGACCCTTCAAATTTGTAAAACCTGCGACCATTACATTACATCAACACCAGGCTAGTAGCTCAAAACTTAGTAATCAACACCTTTTCATGATTGAACAAATATTGATACTATAGTTGAAAATCAATATCCATGCGACTTCCTGTTTTCATTGAAGAGGATTTCTAATGTCCTGTTCTCATCATTACAACCCCCTAAACAATTATACATGCCCCGAGCCTTACACTCTTGTTCTCACTAACACTCAACCCCCTCCCCCACCCCCCCACCCCCAGGTAAAATTAGGATGCACACGTGACCCAACTGAGTCAAATGGGTAAAGCACCATGTATTACTAGACTACAGCCCAAATACCATCGCTATAAAAGGACACAAAAACATTAATATGATGGTTGGACATTTCAAACTCTATGAGAAAGGCATGTGAGTATGAACCCAAGACATACATCAGATATCTAGAATCCAACTGGCAATTAATAATGATAATTCCTAACACGAGGTTGATGAGTTGTGAGTGACGCAACAACTATCAACCAACTTCTAAATGCCATGGTGCACTTTGGACTATAAACACCTAATTTTATTATTTCATTTACTGTCAAACTTTTTGTAGCTTCTCAACTAGATTTAAATAGAAATCTGACAAGCAAAACAAACCGTAGCTTCCGTTACTACCTACTGATCTACACGTGCCACCATATTGTATCAACCGATTTCCAAATTCCACACTGCCATATGAAGAAAATACAACAAAATTTTGTATTTTTATTTGATTCCCATATTATTATTGCTTCTTGACTCATTTAGTTATAAGAATATCCACATTTGTCATTAATATTTATAGATGCAAGTCATGCAACCATTTTGTATCAACCAATTTCCAAACTCCATGATGCACTATGGACTATATACTCTCTACAACTTTTGGAATTCGCTGAATGTCCATCACAAATGATTCAATAACTGAATCTTGTACATTAGCTGCTTAAAAAAATACCCTTTTCTCCCTAGCTAATTATCCAGCCATGACCCCCCCCCCCCTCCTCCTTGTCTTCATCCTCATTGAATCCAGCACCTCCAATGCAATATATTAACTGACCTTCTAAGCTCAAAATATATATATCTATACATACCAGCAAGGCAGAAAAAGGCAACAAATTCAAAAATCATGAAACTCAAACCTCTAAAATCAAATAATCCTCACTTCATATCACATGCTCTAATTCCCAATGCTCTCCCCTTCACTTTCAACAGAATCCAATGCATCAATCTACCCAAATTGTGCTTATAAGTTACATTCATCATTAGTATGTCACAAGCAAAAATATTTTGATCAAATTTGGTAATATTATATGAAAATCAGCAGAAATAAATTCACACGAACACATGCAAAAAAAATAAAACTATCTCAATCAACAATCCAACTTTAGAAACAGCAAAATCAGAATAAAACAAACCTGGCAAAGATTATAAGTGAAGCTATCATAATTATCAATGACAATGAAAGGGCGAGAATCCACAGCCTTAGTATCCGCCGCAACAGCCTTCAAACCACCATTAAAATCACCTCCATTTTTAATTGAAAACTTCAACGACGATGATTGGGCGGGAAATTTTCGAGAAATTAGGGATTTGAACGAAGTTTTGATCGGGGAAGTGGTGGAAATTTGGCCTAATGTATGCATGGTGGTTAAAATTTGAAAGAGGGAGGAAATGGGGAATTAGGGTTTTTGAGCAAAATTAAGGAGAGAGAAAATTTAATTGGACGGAAGAGAGGAAGCTCAGGAGCAGGAGAAGGCACAAAATCTGTTGAAATCAACTGATTTCTTTCCTTCGTGTTTTCAAGGAATGAATTCTTGATTTTTTTTATTTTTATTTTTTTTTTTAAAAAAAAAAAAAAAAAACAATTCCTTGGTTTGATATAGAATTACCGAAATACGGACTATAGAAATAATTTGAGTTTAGCAAAAATAATTTTATTTCATTAAAAATACTTTCTCTGTAAACGGTTATTTGCAACAAATGTACGTTCACGGAGGCCTATGCAAAATTTGGTAGTGGGAAAAAAGTAAGAGAGAGAAACCTAAAATACAAAATTGTCCATGTAATGTAAAGATAAAATAAAAAGTAAGTGTGAAAAAGTAAGGGTATGTTGGGTATTTGCAGTGTGAACATAGATATTTTTTGTCCTAAAATGGAAGTGATACAAATAATAGGTAGCACCTACTTTTAGTAAATGTTGCAAATAACCGTTTACGGAGGAAGTAATTTAAGTTCAGCAAAAATACGGTGAAATAGTGAACCGGAGTATGACCTGAAACTAAACATGGAATATAGCGAAAAAGTCGATTAGCCAATGAGTATATCAAATTTACGTCTTAGCCCTTATATATATGAGTGTTAAAAAAATTCGATGATAAATAAGTACCATTTTTCTTTTTATTAACCAACCAGAAATATTTTAAAATTATATATTACGCTTAACTTATTTTGCCCGAAAATTTGTGTATTACGAATCATAAAATTGAACATGTTTTTAATATTGTTACAACATTATCTTATTCAAAATATATTAATAATTAATAATTTGAAATAATAAAATATGATGTACATTGTGTTATCGAAAGAAATGACATACGGGATAATATTTATAAGATACAAAGTTATAGATATGGAAAATATTTTATTATATAAATAAATAATATGTGAATCAAATTATTACAATCATAAGATTGGGCGAATATATTGTATGTAATATATAGTAAGTAGTTGAATGCATTGGCTTAAAAAAACAAAGAGGGGATTTTGAAGGGAAAACACAACACCATAAAGTGACATATGTCATTCTTTGTGTTTGTTTTAGTATTATATTATTATATATATATTTATTGATGATTATAGATTAGAAATTTAGAATCCAAATCATACCCATATCTTAGAATATCAACCATTTCCATGTTCAATAGTCAATATTGTCATCACCATGATTAGAATATCAACCTTTTCCATATTCAATATTCAATAGTCAAGATTATCGCCATGATTAGCAAAGTTAGTGAAGTACTCCCTCCGTCTCATAATATATTTCCTATTTTCCTATTTTGGAGATTCAAAATGTTGTTCCTATTTCTATTTTTGGATAGGTAATAAAGACCATTATACCTCACTTTATTTTAACTTTATTCATTATACTTCCTAATTTAACCTTGAATTTTGCATATGCTTTGTACTTTTTTCTACTTTCACTCTTTAACTTTTGTCTACGATTGTACTTTTCACTTTTATTAATGTGCTTCATCCACTTTCTCCTCTTATTTCTTAAATACCGTGAAAAAACACAAACATGAACTATATTATGGGACTGAGGGAGTATAAGTTATCGTCGATGAAAAAAGTCTTTGATATATGGAGTATATGGTTAAGGTTTTCTTTTTGTGTAATTAATGGTTATGAGTTTTGAGTTTGAAGCTTGTTTCTAACAATAACTTTTAATTTTAACTCAAGTCTAGCATGTCTGTCATATGATCTCATTCTTTGATTTTAGGTTCATAAATCATGGCATTGTTGAATTGGTCATGAATCATCGTATGAGAACTGAAAAAGAGTTATCAAGCTTTCAATTTCACAACCGTAACAAAATATAGACTAATGAATTTAGCGTTGCTGTTGTTCTATCTCATCAAAATTTCTTGTTCATCACTACATATTACACATCGAGTACTTAAAGACCGATTACAATCAAATTATGTAATAAAATGACTTTCATATTTGGCTTCCAGCTCCCCATTCCCCAAGGACAGCAAAAACTGAACATTTGAGGTAGAGAAACACCAGGGGAAGATCCTATCTCTTATCTAAGTTTCATCTACCAAAAAGAGCAGTCTCACACCAAAATTTGCTACATCTTTAAGAAGACTCGACGTCAGATTCTTCCAACCCTTCTCTATACACCTCAAAATCATAACCTCTCAAACTACAGATCAGATGAAGCTTGAACAAAGTCATCTTCACTCCAAGTAGACGCTACAGACAAGAAAGTTCAATGAGTTATCTTTCAGTAGCAGACCAGCAGGAAACAAAAAAAAAATATGGCAAGAAAGTAATAACAGTCTCGATAATTGCAATTCTTGCAACACAATTCAACCCAATGTATTACATGATTTAGCAACTATCAAAAACTGAATTATTAACCACAAAATAGCATCCCTATTATCCAAACACCCTCTCTTCTTAAGTTCATAACGAGTCCAATCTATGTTTCATGATCTCATTGATCTATATTTGTGCCACATCACTACATCCACCAATAAGTTCTAATCAAGTGGGACACATGACGAGGAACAAATTGGAACATATGAAGGTAATGCCAGCCCCCCTCCAACCTCCCCCCTTAGGATTGCCAAAAAGAGAGAGCTCCTAAAAGAAGTACATGTATGCAGAGCAGAAAATGTTCAGATGCCATGCATGTGTACCCAGATAATTTATTGGGAGCTTCCTTGAAAAAGGGTCTAAATCAATCTCAAACCTCAGTTTGTCAACTTCCTAAATGCTCACTCTACGTCTCTAATAAGGGATGTCCACTAGAATATTTTCTTTCACTAAAGCAATTCTGAGGCTCTCTTAAGCACGCTAAATAAAAGTAAAAGCGACATTCATCACAATATATCTAACAGTATTTCTTCATTCAATAGAGTCAACACCGTAAGCAGTGTATAGATAGTACTGTAGTAGAGACAGTAGAGCAGTAAATTGTGACACTAACCAGGATACGAGATGATTCGGGTGACAAAGGATTCCCTTCTTCACAAACAACAAAATCTGAAATAAGCTCTATTACACCTGTCATGATAAAAAAAAAAAAAAAAAAACACTTAATGTTCACAATTTCTTTTCTTTGAAATTCATTTGGGGATGTGACAGAGATCCTGAACAATGAAAATAGCAGACCTTTGTTTAATCGCACAGGCATCCCTTGCTTGCGTAGAAAGGGCTCCATCTCATGGCTGAACTCAGTCAGAGGTCCTTCTTTAAGCTCCACCTGCAAGATGCATCATTTGTTTAATTAAACAGACAAACCTACAACAATGAACTTTGGATTCAAGTTCCAAGTTATATACAAAATATCAAAGAACGAGAGCACAAAAATGATGGATGATGCACAGAAGACTTTTGGCCTCAAAATATTCTTAATTTCTCCAAGCAAGAGAATATTATCATTTGCATATACTTCCTCCGTAAACGGTTATTTGCAACAAATGTACCGTTCACGGAGGCCTATGCAAAATTTGGTAGTGGGAAAAAGTAAGAGAGAGAAACGTAAAATACAAAATTGTCCATGTAATGTAAAGATAAAATAAAAAGTAAGTGTGAAAAAGTAAGGGTATGTTGGGTATTTGCAGTGTGAACATATATATATTTTTTGTCCTAAAATGGAAGTGATACAAATAATAGGTAGCACCTACTTTTAGTAAATGTTGCAAATAACCGTTTACGGAGGAAGTACATGAGCCACCAATGTGGCAGAACAAACTTAAAACTGAGAAACAGTTACTATATACAAAATACAAACTAACCTTCTCGGTAGCAAGACATCCCGTCCTTGCAAAATCAAAAACTTCAAACTCTTCAAAAACTCTGCAAATGAAGCCACAAATAGCAACATTTAGAGGAGCATTGGCACAATAACTTCAGAAAGCCATGTACTACTTTCAATTGCTTCTCAATGCAAACATTGAAGCGAAAACCCCAAGCAGATTTACAGAAATAATTAAAAAAAAATTTAAAAAATCAGCCCATCTTTAGACAGTCTTTTATCACCGGGAAAAAGTAAAGGAAAATCAGCTAGTCCCCTAAACATTGCCCTAAAAGATACATGAAATGCGAAAGTAATAAACAATGACAGACACAACTTTAGAATAGTTTCTCATGCATACTTTTTGACCTCTTCCTCTGACATGTCTGTAAAGAAAAGACCAGTCTCTCCACGCAAAAACTGCAAAAACAGGAAGCAAACAAAGAAGAAATGAAACAAGATCATAAACTGACCAAGAAATGTAAATTAGACAAATAATAAGCAGATCATTACCTTTGAAATTTTATGAAGGCCAGGTTTAATCTCATCAGAAGCAGAACGACCTAAAGCAATCTGCATGACTTTGTTCGATCCAAGAAAGAATCTGAAATAGCGAGTGGCACAATTTAATCATCAGTCATAACTAACACATAGAACAACCAGCAAGAAGCATGACTAATAGAAGCAAAATAGCTTCATATGATTCTTGATGAATTAGAATTTAGAAACCTAGCTACACATTGTAATTTAACCAATTCCACAACCATGTCAATTAGTCACTACTACAGGCCTACAATGCTTATTCAACTGTGATCATTACACAGCATAACCATTGAAAAGACCACTCAAGCATTAAGTAAAGTACATAATATGTATCAAAAATTCAATCTTTCACCCCTAAATACGTCAAACATCGAAATAAAGTAACATCAGACTGCATAACAAGCACTCATATGGAAGAAAGGCGGTTGCCAATCATAATCACCTGCCGGAGGACTTGATAGAATCTCTGAACTGTTTGAATTTAAGATTCCTCATGTTCTCGAAAGCGAAGACGTAAACAGAGGGAAACTTCTCTGCTGCTTCCCTTATTGAGTTAACAATCACCTCCTTATGCTCTCTTCCCTTCTTCTTTGTCTTTGATAAGGTCACTGCATTTTCAATTTATTTTCATATTCAAATTCAAAATTCACAAAAAAAACCCATCATTTTCTCTGTAATCACTCTCTGACCCACTTCAAAATTAAAGACAACAATTTAACATACCCAAAATCAAATATCGAACAATAATACGATTCACTGATTAAAAACACCAAAAATCCCATAGAAAAATTGAAAACAAAATATAGAAAAAAGATGAAACAACTACAGCTGGTAGAACTAACAATTGCATAAATTATATCAGATGAAAGAGCGAGCTGTAATTCTTCTGTTTTTCACAGTATAGCAGTACACAGAAATTCTTAATGCATTGAAAATTATCATAAAAATTAACAGAATAACATAATAAATAGGGGAAAATACGAATGTAAAGCTAAGGAGAGAAGGAGGAAGAGAATACCTGCGCGATTTCTTTTGGATTTCGGCATGTTTGGAGAAGAAGAGAGAGAAAGAGGACTGCGGGAAGGAGGAAGAAGAAAGAGGGGGCTTAAGCAAAGAAGGAGTTAGGGTTTTATAAATTCAATTTCATTTTATTCCAACAAAAAGTTGCCTCTAAAGTCTAGGCTGGAGAGTTCAGAAATCGGTTCGGACCAGAAAAATGGATCGGATTGAATTATACTGAATCTAAACTTGATAAAAGAGAATCTGTTTGGTTTTTGGGTTAAGAAATTTGAATTTCATTTTTCGGAGATTTTAAGAGGGGGCTACCCAGGTTACTCTCGGATATTCACAAGCTCGTTAATCTCCATGGCGTAAATATTTGGACTTGTAGCATTGTCATATAAGCTTTTCTCCAATAAAAAAAAGTTTAAAGAAGGTGAGAAATTTTATCCCGTTAGTGACGTCGTTAACTCATTTTATTTCCAAAATTGGTTGTGCACCACCAGTCCAACTCTTCTCAACCAAAGCTTACATCGGTGTTTTAGCTACGTTCCTCACAGCAGTTGTTGATTGCTAAGGGCTGAGCTTGTGTGTTGGAGATCTACAAATTTCTGGGGTATTTTCGATTGTCGAAGAAAAGAAACATAACAAACCCTGCGATTTCAACATAATGTTCAAGAAATTCATGGTGACATACCTTCAACAATGAACACACATCACCATTGACAACCTTCAAAGACGATTCATCACCAAATCAGGAGGTCTAAGTTTGTGGGTTTCGTCGCAAGGAGGACAAACATTTGTTTCAATCACTCGTTAAAACATTATGTGTCCAATATCAATAATACCTTTACTAATTTGCCCAAGTTGACGCTAATACCCTGAGTGTTAGAGAGAAACTTGGAATTCTCTTAAGAGTCAATAACTATTTAAAAAAAATTATTGTTATAAACCTCAAATGCAGGTTTAGGACCAATTTCATTTGGCCAAATTATAAACTTTTATAAATTTGCCCCATAATCCCTGAGCAATATGATGAAATCGTGAAGGTACCATAGAATATAATTCATACTTTGTACAGATTTACCAATATTTATTTTTAAAGTTAACTACGGTCCATGACATCAATTACCAACTAGATCCAAACAATAGTTGCTTGAATAAAACACATTTAAACTTATCTTCCCCTATTACCCCGTACGTACAAAAGTTAGTGGTTTAGAACTTCGCAGACTATGGGAGCGTCCATCCGCACCCAATAGTTTGTGCGGCTATTCTCCATTTTTCTCTGTTTCACTTATCTTCTCTCTTTCTTCTTTCTTCCACCAATTTGCGATTTACTTGAGTGCGATTTGTGTTTCGCACCTCCAATTGTTGCGATTTGTGGTTGGAGGTGGTGCCGCAATTGGGTGATTTTGGGGAGGTGCAGGAAGATTGAAGTTGAACCAATTGTTGCGATATGCGGTTGCAGGTGGTTGTTGTGGGGATGCGGGTTTTGGTGGCCGGAAATTAAGGGGTTGGTGGTCGATTGGTTGGTGGGTTCGCTGGTTTCTAGGTGCGATGGCTTGGGTTCGGTGGTTGAAGGAGAAGGAGAGGGAGTGGGTTGGGTTGGGTTTAGTGGTTGAAGAAGACGGAGGGTGCGGTTTGCAGTTGCTGGTGTCTGAGTGCTGTTGGTGGCGGTTTGCTGCTGGTGGTGGCTTGGTGTTGTTGTTGTTGGTGGTGGCAAGAGGGGGAACGAAGAAGAAGGCTCGCGTGAGAAACAAAGTAGAAAAGGAGAATGACTTCTCTAAAAAAAATAGGAGAAGGAGAATGACCCATATAAGGCAAAAAAAAAAAAAAAAAACATACAAGCTAATAAATGTCTGATATCAGGTATTAATAAAAATGTACCAGCCAATAAAAGGAACCTATCAGAGTATCAGCCAACAAAATGTATATATTAGCCAACAAGAGGAATATATAAGCCAACAAGAGACATACATAAGCCAAGAGACGGAATATATCAGCCAACAAATGAAACATATCAGCCAACAAAAAGATAAAATCAGCAAATAAAAGCAACATGTAAGCCAACAAAAGAAATATATAAGCCAACAAAAGATGCATGTCAGCTAACAAGAGGAATATATCAGCCAACAAAAGGTACTTATCAGCCAACAGAAGGAATATATCAGCCAACAAAGAATGCATATCAGCCACTAAAAGGATGAAATCAACAAACAAAAGCAACAGGTAAGCCGACAAAATAAACATATCAGCTAACAAAATGAAACATATAAGCCAACAATTAAAATATACATATCAGCTAACAAAATAAATATATCAACCAACTAAAAATACATATAAGCCAAATTATGTCTGATATCAGCCAACAAAGGAAAAAAAAAAATACATATTAGCCAACAAAAGGAATATATTAGCCAACACAAAAACCATATCACCCAACAAATGAAACATATCAGCCAACACATGAAACATTTCAGCCAACGAGGAAAATATATCAGCCAAGCCTCCCGCACCAAATAGTTCATGCGTCCGTACGCACGCAATACCTTCTCTTAGAACTTACGGAGTAGTACTTGTAGTTAGTAGTACGGAGTTCTTCGTAAATAATTACTATCGTTGCTAGAACAAATCTACAAAATATATGACTTTATACTTTCGAGTTTACATGAACGGTATAACGTTTTTATTAAATAGGTCGGATCTCGGAAACCTAAAGGGCCAAGTCCTAAACCGAGTTCAAAACCCCAACACCTTGTATACTATTGTCAGTTGAAGTACACTCTAAAGTCTAAACCTTTGAGCACACCAATTTCATGCCACCATGGCTGACTGACCTTTACCTTCTCAATTGAGTAAAGGCTTTCTACCCTTTTTCTTTCTCTCTATTACCTGAATTGGGTTGAATTCAATTTCCAAAATTTCTGCAATTTTTGCATTTTTTTCTTTCAATTGTTTTTGTGAAGAAAAAGGGGGGAAATTGATGAAAAATGGCGAGCAGTGCGAAAAACAATGGAATTGAAGACGGAGAGGTTTCTACTCAAATGGCAGAACAGCTTGAAAGATCTCTTAAACAAGGAGAGAGATTAGTGGGTCCTACTCGTAGACCAGATGGTACTCTTCGCAAACCCATCAGAATTAGGGCTGGTTATGTTCCTCAAGAAGAAGTTGCAATTTATCAATCCAAAGGAGCTTTGGTAATAATTTTTAATCATTCATTAATTCTTAGTTTTGTAAGATAATATGTTGTAATTTTCTCCCTTTTTTTTTGTTTAATTTTGTGTTAATTTGATGATGATTGTAATGTGAATGCCAATTTATATTGAAAAGATGCTATCTTTTTCATAGTTTGAGGATTGCTTGTTAATTTAGTTGGTTATCTATATGTCAATTTTACTTTAATTTGTGTGTTTTTATTGTTAATTTATGATTATGTTTTTTTGGCAATGTATACCTGCAATTGATGATCATTCTTCTTCTTTAAGGAATTGTTGGAAAAGGGGTATGATTGGGGCTGTTTTTTCATGTATTTGGTAGAATTTTGCAGAAATCCAAAAACTTGAATTTTGGGTTGGATCAATGTGGTTTTAGTAAATGTGGTTTAGGGATAACTCGAATCCGCAAGCTCTTGAGAGAATCTATTGGAGATCTCCCTTTTTCGGTTTGTATCTTCCGTACTAGGTAGTCCTCGAGCCTTATTCGAATTTTTCCCTTGTTTGCGTATTTTATTTATGAACTGTATTTGACCAGCATTAACCCATTGACCGGACTACAAAGTGGACTCGCTGTTTTGTTAATTTTGCGTATAGCCGTATAGGAACAACAAAGTTTATCCATTTCTCTAATTTTTAAATGATGAGAATGACATGAGTTTATGTCGTTTGATTGCAACTTAAATAAGAAAAGACTAGTTTGCCTCCCTTTACTTGGCACGCCTACCTCTACATCACCCTCTCCCTCCGTTGCCTCAGCCTCCATGCTGTAATTTAATTTCAAAGTTGCTTCATTTCCCGATTTTCTTCTTCTGTGTGTGTTTATATGTGTGTTGTAGGATTGTAGCCTTCAATTTATGAATATGATACGAACAAAATCTAAGAGGATTGACTAAAAAATTATTGCAGTGGAAAAAGGAGCTGGAGTCACAAGGGCCACCTGGATTTGTTCCCGAAACGGAGGCAAAGCCCAAAAGCAAATCTGTTAAGAGGAATGAGAGAAAGAAAGAAAAGAGACAGCAGGTACTCCTTATATTATTCTTATTTTGGCTTAATAAATCCTGATATGCTTTATATACATCTAAGGCGTCTACTATATTGAGCACTTCTTGTTGTACTTATCATTATTCAAACTGTAGTAATTTGTATAAACAACTTCTCCCAAGCTTTTGAATAATTTTAAAGGATCTTGTCCGGATGGAGCTGAGAGATTCAACTTTAGCACCCGTCTTACGTCTTTTTGTGGACGAGATCATGCACAATTGAGGGTTCCTGCCTTTTGTTTTTCGATTATTTTTATTGGTATGGGAGACTTGTAACTACTACCTAACAAGGACCTCCTGCTTTTCTTAATCCCCACATGTTTTGATAATATATCAATGTAAAAATGCAGCAATTTTCATATACACCCCTTGCTACTCCAGCTTTCCCTATCTATAGACTTAGTGAAATTTGCTCTTATAGCGTACAACTTTGTAGCTTCCATAGCTTCATTCGGAGCTGTGTTTTACAATTTCCAATCTCCATTTGTTGCAAGATTTTATTTGGATTCCTGTAATAGTATTATTGTAGTTTTTCAATTTTTACCATCCTACGTCATAATGTTATGCATTGAATGTAGAGAAGGGATAATACCGGAGTGCAGCATGTTAGCCTTGCTGAGAAAGAAATCGAGTTAGCTCTGTAAATAAATGAGAGCAGTGAGAAGGAAGGCGTAAAGAAATTTAAAATTGTTTTATTTTGTATTTTGGAGAGAATTCAAACCTCTCGAATGCGTCAAAATCTTTCTATATTAGAATAACAATATTAATTTCTTTCTTCTTTCTTTAATTTCTGCTCCTGATATGCTAGTTCATCCTGATATGCTAGTTCATAAGCAACATATTACTCCCCCCCCCCCAAACCCCTTTTTTTTTTTTTTTTTTTTTTTTTTTTTTTTTCTCTTCCAGTCAATATGGATTTTAACATATTATGAAATTATTAGCTAATACTTATATTGGCCTTCACAGGCTGCCGTTGAAAGGGTAAGTAACCCAGATCATTCAGCTGTCGAGGATCTGAAGGAGACAAGTTCTATAGATCCTAATCTAAAGCAATCTCTGGAGTCTGCTGCTTCTCAGATTAGTCAACTAGCTCTTTCTACAAGCACGGCTACTAGTAAACCTTCAGTGGATCCTGCAGTAGGATCAGATACAGCCAATGCAGGTGTAGATATTGACAAAAAGATCCGAGCTTTGAAAAAGAAGGTACCTTTCCTACTTCCTATCAATGTTTTTTTCGGCCACAAAAGTATGTTTGTATGGTAATTGGTTAGTGATAATCAAATTTTATATCTGCTATTTTCTGAAGGATTGAGAAAATCTTCATATTACTCTCATGTATATTGCATACAAAAAGTTATTAAATGAAAATTACCCTTTGACAGATTTAGGAACTTGTATTGCTTTTCGTTCCTTTTCTTTTTTTAATTGTTACTCCCTGTGTTTGCAAATAGATGTAACACTTTGAAACATTCCTATTTTGGCTTGTGGTCTCGCTTGCTCTCTCCCATTTTTTCTTGGATACTTTTTCTCATATTTACAAACTGATAGAGTCATGAACATGAACATGGATAATACTTTACACTCATGAACATGGATATATAAAATAGTTATCTATTGTTTCCTTGGTATGAATTCAAATATCACAAATTCACAATCATAACCAATAAAATATGATAAGATCCACTTGCTGGTAATCTATATACTTAACTAACTAAAGATATGGTTGGGGTCTTGGGGATGATGAGGAATTCATCACATGTCTCAAGGAACTGTTTGAAAAGATTATTTTTTGGAGGATGATTCAATTTATGGCTGGGAAATGTTTTTCTTGGTTCAAAATTTGGGATTTTGGGTACTCCTGCAATTTTCTATTGTGGTGGTGCACTATGGCTTATACATGCTATTGGTACTTCATGTGGAGGACTGGCTCCCTTTTCCCTTTGTAGATTTATGTGGTACTTTCAAGTAGCTCATGAACTGAATTCCTTCACTTAGAAGGTGACAATGATTGGAACTCAACATGAGTAATGTGCTCCAAGTGAGACGGCTTGTTAAGTGTCAATCCAAGATGATGTGGTGTGTTTTGCCCCATTAAGCATTTGCATCTTCAACACTTGATTGACTGCTACCTTTGGGTGATTTAGTTGCAATTTTTAGTAAGGATATGTTTTGCTTATATACCGTTGTGTATTTTTTATGAGGGGAGTATGTAGTCTTCGTGCAAACGAAAAGTGGGAGATGGTTTGGTGCCATCCCTTATTGTTGATATATTGACGTATGTTGTTAGAAAGAAAGGGTAAATTATCTTTGCTAAGTTTTTATTTAATTCTATGCGATTGTGTCGTTCTCTATCGTGTACTCATGTACTAGATCAAGTTGGCTTGTTAAACTGTACTTCCTATTGTGTGTGTGTGTGTTTTTTTTCTTTCTTTTTTCAAATTCATCATTTGAACTTTTACATCCGTCGGTGCACAACTTATACCATTAATATGTTGACTTAATTTATAGTAAAAATATCAAAAGTTTTAAATTTTGGAAGTATATCCGAGACAAATCTAACAAGGCCACACGATTATATTTCTCCTAGCATGCAAATCACAAAACATGGTCAAAGAGAAGTGTGAATTATGTGAATGTCCTATTGACGAAATTAAAAAAAGGAAGGAGGAAGTATATGCTTATAATTTATAGTAAACTCTCAAATTGAATTTGCTGCATGTGTGAACACTGAACAGTCTAGCAGGGCAACTATATATAGGTGAACAGTCTAGCAGACCAACTACACATAGGTGAACAGGCTAGCAGAGCAACTACATATAGGTGAACAGGCTAGCAGAGCAACTACATATAGGTGAACAGGCTAGCGGAGCAACTATATATAAGTTAAAAGCTTAGCAGAGCAACTATTACAAGATAAGGCTACTTACACTTGATCCGTTTTTTTATTTCCCCTTGGGAGAAATCTAGAGGCATTGGGATAAGTTTCTGTTGATTTAGGCACACGTAAACGCCATAAAGGCAACTTTTATGAGGGCTTCTTACTGGAATCACTAATATTAGCTCTTGTCATGTCTTCTTTAGTTAAAACTAATGAAGTATGTAAATTTAAATAGATAACTGTCGTTCATCTTAAATCAAGTAACTCTAACCTAGCTGGTTGACCTTTCCTTGGATAAAAAATAAAATGAAAAAACCAAAGAATTCACAACATCTAAATTACATTAAAGCCATTTTTCAAAAAAGTTAACAAATTTTGCTTAGTTGCTAAGTGTTTCAATTTCAGTTTTTTGAAAGGTTATTCTGATTTCTTAGAGTATTTACTTGTTGGGGGACAGTTCAATGATGAGGTTTTTAGAAAGAAATGATATTGTAGAAGGTGATAAGAATGGGTATGGTTTACATGTGGTTTGATCTCCATATTTCTTTTGAATTAATTTATAAATCTTAGTTTATGTTAGATTGTAGGTTGGAAAATAGTTTTTACATTGGGGGCAGAGTGGTTTTATATTTGTTGTGTATTTTCGCTCTGTAAAATTTGCTTTGTCCCAATTCTAGGATCTCATGTTGATTTTTATTTTTCAAATCGATTATAAGTGGTATTCATGGGCAACTTTTCCAATGCACTTCCCCTTGCATCCTCCCATTATGGCTTACGTCCTCTTAAATAATATGCAAAGTCAAAGTAGAAGTATTCTAAGGATGCAATTGAAATTTTAAGTAGTAAGGGCTTTTATAAGATAATGACCGAGGCTGAGGGACAATTGACATTACAAGGTAAATTGTTGATAAATTTATAGATGTTAAGTCTTTTTGCTACCCTGCAATCTTCTAGCATCTTGGAATCACATAGGGTTCTATAATTCATCTAGATCAAAAATAATTTCCTTTATGGGCCTCGAGAAACTTCAATGGACAGTGGCGAACACCTTTGTTGTTGTCAAATAATTATTAGGTGCGTGTAGGACAATGGACTTTGGGTAATGTAATATTTTTGTTGAGGAAATAGATCATAGCAAGGATTGAGGTAATTTTTCTCGCTTTGAAGTTTAAAGCACCACTCATTTCTATTGTCCATAGTTCCATACCATAGGCATTACCAGATTCAGCACTAGCTTTGGTGGTGTCAAATCCCATCTTGACATTTATGGCTCACCTCCATGAAGACCTCCAAAGACATGTACGTAACCTTCCTTAGACCGGTTAATGGTCTTTGGACGTGTATGTGATATCTGATGAGAGATTTTGCCTATTCAGATATTGATGGTTATTGTGAGGTTAAGGTTAAGTCTGAGGTGCTTATGAGCTAGAATGATGAATCATGAATGTTGAGAGGATAAGAGGTGGAACACTTTGTTGGTCACTTGGTTAGCTGGTTGTGAGGCTCTGAGCAAAAGCCACAAATCATGCCCCCTTTAATTTTAGTATCTTCCTTGGATCTATGGGCTATGGCTCCGTATTTGCTATCTTATTTCCTGGCATGTTCTGTGGGCCCTTCCTTAAGGCTATGAGCTTAAAAGAACATTAAATTTAATTTTTACTCTATACAGATGTCTAGAACCTCTATTTCTTCACAAAAATAACTAGATAAGGTGCTTGACAGTATAATTTGAAGTGTAAATTTTAGAATATGTTTGAAGTATAGGATAATAAGAACTAGATTTTCTTAATATGTTCAATTCTTGGTAATCGATATGACTGTGATGCTTGGGTTAACACCCCCCATATGCCATTTCTGTTACATTATATCTTTATCAGGACAGTGTGGCATCTGTGGATTTTTAGTGTTTGGTTGTTACATAAGACTTCTCAGACACATTAAGGCCAAATTATAAATACCTACTGAACCTGAGAGAGTGCCTGTCTTTGGCTGTTCAATAGTTGTAGGGATCCTATAATCCTATATGATTGGAGTAAGGTATCTTGTTCATGCTGAATGGCTCCTTTTAGGTGTTGGTGGGAATTTAGGAAAAGTTGGGATTCAAGAGTTGTTTAGCTTTATAAAAGCTAAGGCTGACTCTTGTTTTGAAGGTTATATCTGTTAAGCTATTTACATTATTTCCGTGACGTTGTCAAATTCGTGTACAATACCACAAAGACGACTTTAAGTGGTGGTCATGTACAATGGACTAAGGTTTCTGGGCTATTTGGTAGCCTTGGGTCCATACTGGTCAGGTGTTTCACATATCAGGTCTGATGCAAAGGTGTGCAATACCTAATGGGACAATTGAGCAATTTCAATAGAAATAGGGGTTAAGCCTGTCAACTCGTTTGAGTCACCTAATGGTCATAATTTTTATGTATGATATTAGACTTTGGATTTATAATTATGTAGAGAGCCATGAGCTCACCGTTTCACAAGGAACTACGGAAGCCCCTGAAAGTGTATCTAGAAGTTGTGGATGCTTTCCTACTCCTGTGGTTCTGCAAAGGGCCAAAGGCTATTAAAAGACTCTGGAAGTTTCTTTGAGTTCCCTGATACATAGATTTTTCCTTTTAGACAATCAGAATCATAACATCCAAAAACATATCCCTAGCAGCATTCTGTTGGAAACTACAATAGAGATTATGAAGGCATCACAGCATTAAACTATGTGAGGAAAATGGACAGATGTCTCCCATGGTTGCCTATTGGTATTTGGGGCCTACAACAATTCGAAATCATTACTTTGGACATTAGTTGTATGCTGTAAAAGCAAACATTTTTAAAAGCCTATCAAGCTCCGTAATAGTCCTTGAAGGGTGCCAGGGTCCATATTATAGGATGCATCCCCCAATGGCCTCAGCAGTTTCCATTTTGGAGGCTCACATTATAAGAAGATTACAGCAACCAGAGTGAGCCTACTTGGGTTTCCCAGCTCTGTTATGAATGACAAAATTAGGTTACTGAATCGACAAAGCTCATTTTCATCGCTATGAAAAAAACTTTGGATGATTCGTGGAGGAAAGCCTCCTATGCTCCTATTTTAAAGGATATAACTCGTTCTCTATGCAATCTTGATTTGTGGATTGCAGTATGTCATGGCTATTAAGAAGAAATTGTACTGGTGTCGCATAGGAATGGAATTATTCTCTCATCATTCATAATCGTTCTGTACCTCAAATCTTACTGTCATTTTTCTTTTTCTATAATCACATGCTACGGTGTATGTGTGAGCTTTGCAAATCTGTCATTTATTACATGTTTCGTTGTATATGTGAGCTTAGCAAATCTTACTGTCATTTATTACAATATGCTATGGTGTATATCTGAGCTTAGCAAAACTTACTGTTATTCCCTTTCTCTATATTCACAATGAGGTTTGCTTTTAATTTAAGTTACGAGCTTAATGTGGTAATAACCAAATTTCTGTTGACATCAATTTATGCTGCATGTGGGCTATATTTACAATTTTCTTCAGATTCAACATATTCTGATCCATGAACTTGAATTTGGCTTTCTTCAGATTCGGCTTGCAGAAGCTCAATTACAGAAAGCTAGCCCGGAAGATATGAAGCCTGAGCAGCTTGAAAAGGTCAAGAAGTTGGAAGGTTGGCGCGAGGAGCTAAAGCTTTTGGAAGGTGAAAAAATGACAGAATCAACGTCGTGACCCTCATTACTTGTAGTCGCTATTCAACCAAGCTTGTCTCGATTAGTCGCTAGCTGAACCCCCCACTAGGGTCTAGGGGCTCTTTAGAGAAGGTACCTCCCCCCACCTCTCGAGGGGTGTACTCTAGAGTGTTTGAGCTTTTATTGGTCAGGGGAGTTGTGATGGTGTCAACTCAAAATTATATACTAGTATATTTAGTCATAGCTGCACATAACGTGTGGTATTGTTGATTATTGTGATTCGGTGGAGAAGAGTTGCTTTGTTAGAGTCCAATATTTGTGGTTTGTGCCATTGTAACTTATGTTTTACATGCCGTGTTATGAAATTTAGTCATGTAACATTTGCACTGCAAATTTCCTTTTTGATATCGTACTGCTTTGCATTCATTATTGAACAAGAAGAGTTGATCAAATGTTGTCGCTCGCTCATCCAAGGACAAGCAACTGATCAACTGTATAAGGAGTAAATCTAAAGAAAATTGATTTGTAGTTCTTACAACCCTTTCTAAGTTTACTGATATATCAGGTGATCTGCAAGCAGACAACCACAACAAACATACATTTTTTACATGTTACTATGCCAGTGGTGCATTACAACGATTGCACCAGATAGATATTTTCTGCCATCCTGCTCAAATCCAATTGAAGTGGATGTATGATTCAACCTCGTGCTAATGTCTTCTTGTCCTCCCATACCTATTTTTAATACATAGTCATATAGACATCCTATCAGGGCACCTAGATTTCCATTTCTAAATTAAGATAAAATTATTTAATAATAAGACATTAATCATCTACTATTAAGTAATGATCCCTCCTCAAAAGATGTACACTTCTACATGCTTCATTGTTACTAGTTCATCCTTTTTTACATCTTATTACGGCGTATCAATAACCTTGCACTTGTTGCACATCCTGTTTTAGAATTCAAGATCGTTTCTAATTCCTCACATTCTCAATCATATTAAAATTACATAATCCGAACAAAAATTCTAACTCGACAATTCGATAATGATCATTTTATCATGATTAGCTAATCGACAACTAATCCTAAATCCTTGAACTCAACCAGATCCGAACCATCCTTATAACAAAACAATAGTAATGTAAGTAAGAAGTTTGATTGAAACAAAATTAGATAGATAAGGGCATATATAGAGGAATAACATTTAAACAATCTGTTAATTACACAACAACACTTGATAATAATAACATTAATAACAACATAATCAAAAGGGCAAATTGATAAATCCCAACATAATTGATTAATTAAGAAGTAATTAAAAGAAGTTGGGGTCATAACCATTGCTAGCAGTAGCCAAGATATAGTAAGCAACAATATGACCAATTGAACCCCATGCTAGAACGTCCACAATGTTGAACCCAACAGGGTCATTAGACTTGAGAAGGCTAACATACTCCTTAGCACGAGTATCGCCGGCCTCGAAATGAGTCATTCCGTTCTGCTCTGGCACTTGCTTAGCCATGTTCTCTCTTTGGAAGTTAAAGAACACAAATCTCCCTAGGAAAAGTGACAGCCCTGTACTCAGACTTATCACCAATGATGGGTTCAGTTCGGCTCTGCAGGTCATCGCTCTTCTTTTTCCTGACATCGAAAGGCTACTGCTGCTGCTGCTGCTGCTGCTGCTGCTGCTGCTGCGGCTGAGCTGCAGGGGACGTAGCCCTGCAAAAGACTTGCATTTGATAAGCTGTTGCTGTTGCTGCTGCGCCTGCTTTGAGCTGCTCGGTGCTAGTAAAGTGCTGCTGCTTAATGCTGCTGTTGCTGTTGCTGTTGCTGCTGCCATTTTTACTGTTTTTTTTTTCTTGGGTGATTTTAAAACACAAAAATTGTATGGTATGAACTATAAATTGATCATGTAAAGATGAAGATATCTGAAAAATGGATATGAAGAATGATGTCCACAAAATCTGACAGACAAATCAGAATATTTTTGTGGGTGGTATTTGAGGATTTTTAAAAAGATTTTATTAGCTGAGGTGTACTGTTTTTATTGGTTCGTTGTGGATCAAAGATTATATTATTAATCCTATAGTTTTTTTAAATGCAAAGTATTGATAAAGTATAATTTGATTGAAAGATTATCAACAAATGAGGATCCGTGGCGCAATGGTAGCGCGTCTGACTCCAGATCAGAAGGTTGCGTGTTCGATTCACGTCGGGTTCAATATCCCCGAATTCATTGGATCAAATCTATTTTTTTTTTTTTGTTGGTTCTTGCTGCTGTATGAGTTACATGTTGAGAGGATATATTACATGATGATGATGATTTGTGTTTTGCGTATCACTACGATTTTAAAAAGGTTCAATTCAACATCCATGAGCTAGTTTCATTCTCGTAATAATTACTCCATATAATAAATGTTTTATGAGTCTCTTCTTTATATGGTAAGAAGGGTTTAGATATACACAACCTAATCCCTATAATTTTATGATAATAAGTTAATAATTTTAAGGAAAATTTATTAGAAAATTCCTTTTAAATGATGTACTTTGTGGTAAAGGTTTTTTTGTTTTATATATAAATATATATTTTTTTTAAAAAAAAAAAGTGGCAGATCCTTTTATCCCACTTGGGTTGTGAAGAGGGGTCATTAACTTTGTTTTCCGGCCAAAAAAAAATCACATGTCTAGCACGTGACCTCTTTAAAATGTGTTTTTTCCCTTTTCCATTAATGGCGTGGATTATGGCTTTCAAAATTTTACTTTTTTGGACCCAGAAAATAAAGACTTGGGTGCTTTCCATGGACCCCACGACACCTTGGGAAGCCATTTGAATAGTTAGCAACTTAGCACCGTTTGTTTTACCTTTAAAACGTCAATTTAGCAATTTATAATTTACGCCTCCTTTCATTAGCTCAAGGCCATCCCTAGCTTTTATATGACCAACTATTTGTGCCTATTGTCTTAGTGATGAAGACTCTTACATCGCTTTTCACATAAAAAGTTAAGAGTTAGATTTGTGCTCTTACAATACAAGTGTCAAAAATAGTTTTTAGTGTCATTTTTTAGGTGGCAAATGAGGGTCTCTGTAACGGAATTAGATTATAGATTTCTAAATGAAGTAATAAATCATTTTGCTCAATCAACGATGAATCATCTCACAACGCAAATTAATGTGATAAGTGTTTTTATTACTCGTGTTTTGTATTTGATAGTATTAGAAGAGGGGGGCCGGGGGTAGCACACTTGCTAAGATTTAAAGATGAGTCGTCTCAAAACTCTTTGAAATTCAAAACTTATGGATCTTATTTCTTGTACAATCCTCATTCATAGTTCATATGAGTCCCCTAAAACCGAAGAAAATGAGGTTACATAAGAGCGAGAATACAAGATCCAAAAATAGTCATCCAAGTGATCCTCAATTGATGTCAATTCCTTACTATTAGGAGGTACATAGTCGCATAGTAATTCGGATCACTTATGACCAAGTGAGTGAAGTGACACCATAACAAAATCTACTAAACATGAAACACCCTTTTTGACAACATCTTTACTTCGCACTCCTTAGTTAGGAGAGTGTTACCATCGTTAGATTACGTATTCATAAGGAATTTGAAAGAATAATTTTTTTTGAAAAATAAAAATAAAAATTGAGTGTGCTCATTTTGAATTCTTTCATAAACAATTATTCGTTTTTCTTTGAATAGAAGTTGTACTTAAATTTACAAATTTGAAGAATCAAATTTAAAAATTATGCACTAACGACAAATTAGTTATTCTTGGGTATATTTAATGATAGGTGTACACGGAAAAAAGATAGAAATGTTAGCAATCATCAACATATCCATTGTCGAGTATGTCATTGTCATAAGTTAATGACCTCAAAGGCTCAAATATTTTTCTTTGGAAGTGTTTAGTCCGTAGCACAATCTCGTTTTTGCATTGCATAGGTTCTAAGCTAGTAAGTAAATATGTTTAGTTGTTTAGTAAGCTTTTGTACTTAGATTTTGACACTCCAAACATTGATATCGACTAAATTATAGTCAAATCTGAACTCTATATTACTGCGAAGTGCTTTGGTGGTTAAACGCTTAGCCTACTCTTAAGAGTCTTGATCAACAAATTTTCAAATCTATCCACCAAATTGGCAATGATATTTGTCACATCAAGAAGATAAGAGCAACTCCTTGTTCTTCAGATAAATATGCAAACAATCAAGCATTGCTCTAAACAAGTCTGAAATTTTCGAAACAGAAATGCACTCATTCCTCTTCATTTTGATAGAAAAAATTTTAAACAGACACACCGAGTACAAGACATCAGCAAAGTCTGAGAGCAATTACAAAACATAAGCCTAAAAGTTTTGCCTTATTCAAAACCCCCATATTAGGACCTCTATTCAAAACACAAGATATAAGGCACACCGCCCCTTTCCTCTTCGAAGATCCAATACGCCAATGTCCGTTCCCCACTCTAATACCTGTAGTGAGCTGGCTTGTATGGACCCTCAACAGGCACGCTGATGTAGTCAGCCTGGTCCTTAGAAAGCTTGGTGAGCTTAGCACCGAGCTTGCCAAGATGAAGGGCAGCAACCTTCTCATCAAGGTGCTTGGGCAAAACGTAGACCTCCTTCTTGTATTTGCCAGAATCCTTCTCGTTCCACAACTCAAGCTGAGCAATAACTTGGTTGGTGAATGAGCAGGACATGACAAAACTGGGGTGACCGGTGGCACAACCCAAGTTCATGAGACGACCCTCAGCCAAGACGATGATGCCAGTCTTGGTCTCGGGGAAGACAAAGCGGTCAGTTTGGGGCTTGATGGTGATCCTCTTGACACCTGGGTAGTTCTCAAGTCCTTGCATGTCAATTTCGTTGTCAAAGTGACCAATGTTGCAAACGATGGCGTTGTTCTTCATCTTCCTCATGTCATCAACCATGATGATGTCCTTGTTACCGGTGGTGGTAACAAAGATATCAGCCTCAGAGACAACGTCGTCCAAGGTCAAGACCTGGAAACCTTCCATAAGAGCTTGGAGAGCACAGATGGGATCAATCTCAGTCACGATCACACGGGCACCAGCAGCCTTCAAGGCAAGAGCACAACCCTTTCCGACATCTCCATATCCACATACAACACCAACCTTTCCGGCAATCATAACATCGGTGGCTCTCATCAAACCATCGGGAAGGGAGTGACGGCATCCGTACAAGTTGTCAAACTGTTAACAAACACAAATACATTATAACCACACCATTTCAAATATCACATTTTCCTTCCAACAAAGCAAGTTATGATAATGTCAATACGCAGATTCGATTCTGATTAAGTGTATCGTTGTCTAAGACTCGAATGTATACCTTGCTCTTGGTGACAGAGTCGTTAACATTGATGGCGGGGAACAACAAGGTACCGTTAAGCTGCATCTGATAAAGCCTCTTAACTCCGGTGGTGGTCTCCTCTGAGACACCAACCAATCTTTGCTTCATCTTGTGGTACCTCTTAGGGTCAACCTTCAAGCTCTCGACAATGAGGCCCAACACAAGTTGGAACTCGACATTGTCAGTAGAGCTTGGGTCGGGTACCTTTCCGGTCTTCTGAAACTCCTCCTCGGCCTTAACTCCCTCGTGGATCAACAAGGTAGCGTCACCACCGTCATCAACAATGAGGTCGGGACCGCCAGCGGCACCCCAGTCAAGAGCCCTCTCTGTGCACCACCAGTACTCCTGGAGGGTCTCACCCTTCCAGGCGAATACTGCAGCACTGTCCCTAGCAATGGCAGCAGCAGCATGGTCCTATATAACAAAGTAAATCAATAATTCAATTAATTAATCAACATTTCTTGCTAAAATCATGTATGAATTTTATAATAGATCCACAAAAACCGCATCTGAATCTCAGCCAAAAGTAATCCTAAAATTCATGATAAGATCCTAATATTGAGCTCACATTTTCAATTTTAACTTCAAAATTTCATGAAATATTTATGTTTCTACAGATCTTAGCATCAAAATTAAGACAGTAACACTGAGATCAATTCATTTCATACTATAATTATATAACTAATCCCACAAAAACTGATTAAATAATTTTAATCATCCAATTTATTATAAATTATTATCATAAGATCTGAGATCTTAAGAATCCAGAAATGAACAACCCATTTCGAATTAAAATAGCACAAATTAAACATTTATTCATTTTAAACTCTTAACACCAAAAATGATTAGAATATACCACCATTTTTATCATTAATCAAATACCCCACGATTCTTAAAATAAAAAAACACAAGATCTGAGATCTTAAACCTTAGAAAAAACAACCCATTTCAAATCAAAAATTCTACAACTCAATCATTTACTCATTTCTTTAAAATTATCACAAAATGAATCAACCCAACAAGATCCAATCCACAAAAACAATAAAACCCCATTTAAGATCTGAAAATTCCAAAATCAAGGGTAATTCACAGATCAAAAAAAGAGGATTAAATCGAAAAAATCACGAGATTAATGAAATTATACCTGAGTAGAGAAGATGTTACAAGAACACCAACGAACTTCAGCACCAAGAGCAGTAAGAGTCTCAATAAGAACAGCAGTTTGAATAGTCATATGAAGAGATCCAGTAATCTTAGCACCTTTAAAAGGTTGAGAAGGACCAAATTCAGTACGGCAAGACATAAGTCCAGGCATTTCGACTTCAGCAAGCTCGATTTCGAGTCTACCGAAATCAGCCTGAGACATGTCTTTAACCTTGTACTCTCTTCCAGAGGTGGTCTTCTCGACTGACAATGGAGTCGCCGCCATTGTTGCTGAGCTCGGAGAAGAGGAAGAGAAGAAGAGAGAGAAAATGGAAGGAGTGATGAGAAGAGAGAAAGAGGGGTGTAGCGAGGAGTTAAGGGAGTGAGGGTAGGGATATAAATAGGTTTGAAGAGATTGGTTTTGACGGTCACGATTTATTTGAATTTATCAATGTTTTGATTTTGAGGGGTTGGTGATTTGGAAAATTATAATAATATTAAATTAAATTGAAAATGATTTGAATTGGGCTACTAAAATTGTTGTTTGTTGTTGTTGGTCATGGACTATAATGGTGGAGTATCATGTTTAAATTTGATGACTCTATAAAGAAGCCAAGTAGTTCGACCCGTTTATCATTTACTCTAAATTAATAATCATGTATACTGTTTTACGTACTTATATATAATAATAATACTGGGTATTTTGTAAAATTAGTATTTATAAATTTAGTATTTTATAAAATTTAGATTTATGCTTTGAGATACATAGTTATAAATTTATAATACTTTCTCATTATTTGCTACTTTTTCATTGTCTTGAACACAATACTATATTGATAAATATATATACTCCTACTTTAAAACATAGTAATTCAGCAGTTTGTTAGATTTGTTTTGATTATTAATATTGAAATGTTAATGTTTATAATTTTTTTTTATAATAAGTATTTAGAGATATTTCAAAGGGGAGTTTCCTTCCCAAGGCTCTATACTTGTACTAGGCGATTCGGCCTTAATTCTTTCACTCAATGAGCGGAGGAGGCAGGGGTTCAGAATTAGAGGGAGTAGTGAACTTATTGATTTATGTGAGTGTGTGACGTAATGGTTAGAATTGGTTGCAGGAGTTTGTTGTGCAAAACGAGAAAGGTGACTTTTGATTCAAAGTTAGAGCATTCACAGCAGTGAGGAGAAAAGCCCTCACGAGTAAAAGTTAGGGTGTAAAAAAAAAACCCGAACACTACATCAGTGAGTGAAAAACCACTCACCGTTGAGGGAAACTGATTTTCCTCAAGAGCTAAGGGTTTTTGAAGATGAATAGTGGGAGGAGGAGGGCCCACTACTGTACGCATGTCCTGATTAAGCTCAGCCAAAATGCATGCAGCTTCCTCCATTCGATGACACGCGTCCCATGCATTGGTTGAGAGCCCACTACCATGCATTGGTTGGGTGGTTTTTTTTAAGCATTTCATTGAATCAGAAAAAAAAAAAAAAAAAAGTGATGAGAGGTTTTTTTTCTCCTCATTGCTGTGGTGAAAAAAACATTTAATGAGAGAATTGTATGGGAAGAGTGAGAAAGTGGGTAGAGAGAGATTGAGAGGTTTTTTTTCTCCTCACTGCTGAGAATGGTCTTACCGTTGATGTTTGTTGACGATTAATCTTGGTTGGGTCAATGGTCAATCGATTAACCACAGTTTTCGACATTGACCACATTTTTCGGCATGTTATAACAAATGTCATGTAGGATGATGAGAACATTTAAGAGGGTTTCCAAATATACAAACTTAACATTGAAATAGTCATGAAGGTCAAATAATAATGTATATGGAAGTGGATCGGTCCATATTGGGTATCATCCAAAAGACTTCAATCAACAAAGATAAGTAATCAAAGTTAATGACTTATGGCCTGGTACTTAACAGGGCATGTATTGTTTCTTCCTAGTTTTGATTTGTAGATTATGACTAATGTAAAAAATATTCCTTATACTATGACTAATGTCACATTATATATGTTGGTTAATTTGTTTAGATCTTACAACAATAATTAGGGTTTTCAGCCAATTGATTGTAAAACCAATTGAAAGGTAGAGTTTTTCTATCTCATCGATAAGTAATTTTTTTTTTTTTTTTAAGTTGGTTTTATTTCTTTGATTACTGCTTATAGTATAAATGTTTGAAATTACAATACTAAAAATAAAGGAAAATACAAACTAGATAAAATGAGGCTAATCTCTGTCATTAGGCTAATATATTAGCCTATGTGCATGTTGGGATTAAACTATTTTAATTCACTACACCAAGCCTTTTCGTATGACAAAATAGATTATTGTTTTCGTAGGTCCAAATTATCTACATTTACACGATGTATAATGAGTTATAAAGTCATCAAAAGCATCTTCTTTCTCTTATGTGGGACAAACTTTCTCACCCACCTTCACAATTGAAGACTTCTAATCCTCTCAAGTCTCAAGTCTCAACAATAGAGGGGTAGAACAGGCCATTGAATTTGACTCTTGTTACCAAAATTTATCAAAATGTACTCAAGAAAAACACTTGATAACTCATGTTAAAGTTGTATGATTGCAAAATGCAATTCTTGTATATTACCAAAATACCTCTCTTTATCTTTTCAAAAACCCAATCCTCAATAACCATACACTTCCTATAAGCTATGACTTTCCTATCACTTAGGCACTTATACTTTTGATTTGAAATTAGATATCCCATGCATTAACACGAGTACGATTTAGTTTACAATTTATGAAGAATAATATATGCACTGATAATGAGAATATGCAGCGACATTGCAGTGATCATATATACAAAGCTAAGCTAATTCACTCTTCATACTTCGCCATTGAAGACTATTCACAACAATAGATGGGTGGAAGACCTAGAATTTCTTTGAATTTGATTCTATATGTAGATTAAAATATATTAAAATTTACTCAAGAAAAACACTTAACAATAAACTCACATTAACGTCCTTTTATGTTTGATCGCAAAATGCAATCCCTACTTACTTTATGCATGCACCATCGGTTTTTCCATACTACTCAAACATCGCTCTCCCTTTCCAATAAATACTCAATCCTCAATAACTATGCACTTCCTCCTAAAGTCTTGTTCACTTCACCTTATTTTTGCCGAACTGAAATTATTTTTACTTGAAATTATTTTTGTTGAACTGAAATTATATTTACTGAACTGAAATTATTTTTGCTGAACTGAAATTATTTTTACAGATTCTCTATTATATTTCTTCTTTATAGTCACTGAATTTTACTGAATTGAAATTATTTTTACTGAAATGAAATTATTTTTGCTGAATTGAGCTTCTTTTTACTGAACTAAACTTATTTTTACTGAACTGAAATTAATTTTACTAAATATTATTGTTTTTAAGGTGAAGTGAACAAGGCCTAAATATTGATTTACTATAATTTTCACTTACTTTTGCTGTCAACATTGTTATTTCGCTTAAATTTAATATCTCATGCATTAATGTGATTAGATTAAACATTTTGTGTTGCACTAATGGTCCTATATGGATACATTGCAATTAAGAAAACTTAGGGAAATCCTCAATTACCACAATCGGCATTAAAGATGACAATCGGCATTGCCACAATTACCATACGTAGCTACAATACATGTTAATTCATTCCTCTGCCAATAATAAACGTTAGAAAACGAACTATAATCAAACAACCAAGGAAATTTTATAAATGGTAAAATGTCTCTCTACGATCATCTACTCTATAAACCAATCCATATCATATATAGACGTTGTTTTTATTAAGGACAAAGGGAGCATAATGAACTTCAATTGTAGTTAAAAGCTTTAATAAGACTAGTTCTAATATTCTATTATGGTCATTGCCCTTTCTTCCCATGCTTCCTTCCAAAGTAAAAAGCCCTTTTCACCACCAACAAAAAAGTACTATTTTAACTTATTTTTATTGGTAGGTAATAAGAATTATTCTGATGAGGTAAAATCCTGCACAAATCAATTTACCTAGGGTTAGTAATTGATCCTGCGACAAAAGGGAGGATAGATCCTTAATTACCTGAAAATGTCCCTAGTGAAAATTTATTTGATTTTTATGTAAATATACATGGTAATTTAAAGTCTACTAAATACCGACTAATCCAAATTAATTTATTCCGTAAAACTGAATCAGACCCCAATCAGGTGGAAAACTCCTAGTACACATTATTGTGTTCCCAAATTTTTAAGTTGTAACCCAAAATTTGGTAAAGCTGAAACAACTCAATTAATTCAAACACTTATTGATCTCAATGTTAAAAGTTTTGTAGGATGTACAAATTTTTAATTTTTTTTTTTTTTTAACTAAAATAGTAGAAGAATTATAAAAATATAATTCATGTCATTTGGGCTCCACAATATGAGTGTAATTCTACGATTCTACAACATCCACAAATGAAGATTTTTTATTGTTTTGTCACCAACTGTATGGTTGGTATTCGGTAATGACTAATGAGTGACCTTTTTAAATGATTTATTATGGTAGTGAGTGACTTTAACAATGGCAAAATGGCGACACCCTTACGATGTTGATCCTTTTTTCCCTTTTCTACTTTATATTTTGGTGAAAGTATAATTTAGAATTACATAAACTCTCTTCATTTCAATTTACTATGTCTTATTTTTTTATTTTTAATTTGTTCATTTTTGTTTTTGATAATTACTCATTATTAATTTATTATTATTGCAATACTTTCTCCTTTCACTATTTGAAATTATGATTTTATTGTCTCAATTCTTTAAATTGACAAATTAGGTGTTTATAAAATATGATTTGAATCTATTTGACTAAAGGACCGTAGTTTCTTCAATTCAAATCTACAATAATTCAATATTGTGCTCAAGAAATTATCTACATCAATTATTCTCTATGCTTAATTTAATAATATAGTGTTTATAAAAACTTAGATTTGGCAAATGTAGTGGCTTTATAGTTGTAATTGTTTCAGTGAAGTAGGTGAAACCAATTCTTTAATATTATACGCAAATGGCCATATGGGCATAACCGCATAATTGACCCATGAAGATCTCAAGGCATGAAGGCAGCTATACATTAAAATTTTAAGGAAAAAGGTGATCCAAAGCTCATTATTTTATTTTGTTATTTGAATATATGATTAAGAAAGTCTCTAAAACTAATGAAAAATAATAATATTGATTAGGGATACATTTTATTCACCTACAAAAATAAGTTTCAAGGTTAATTAGGATTGTTCATATCCAATCAAGAATCAAGTGTAAACATAAAATAAAATCATGATTGGTCAAGTATAATTAGTTAATTTTGAATAAATTTAGGTAAATAGAATGAACCATAAATTGAGTATTGAGCAAAGAAAATTGTCATTTTGCAATAACCCCAATGTTAAAGTTTTTCTTATAAATTTTATTATCATGTTTATTTCACCCTTGGTCCTAGAGACTTGAGCTTTCAAATTAGGCTCAATTAGTGTGTAATAACATGGTATTGCCTATTGATAAATCTTCAACTCCAATAATTTTCATAAGAATCACATCTTCTTGTTGGATTTCCAATTCTCAATAAAACATAATGTCACAACTTTATAAGTTTGTTCGCATACAATTTTAAAGATAGCCTAATTTATCAAATAAAAAGCCCATTAGAGCAACATTTTCTTCGTACATTGATTACTTCTATTAATTTTCTTTTAAGTTAGTTATTTTGCATAAAAAAGGTGTGTAGCAAAAATAACAATCACCCCGACCAACAAAAAATATTTGTGATCACCATTAAACACCATCATATAACCAACAAAAAATAATAAAACAAAAAATAGGCTAGTCCTCCTTTTAATAGGAAAAACTTAATTTGTCAAAAAAAAAAAAAAAAGCTTCAAAAAAAATTAAAGTTTTAGTAATGAGAGTGAAATGAAGTGGTGTCGGTGGCCCATTTATACAGGACAGGTGAACAAGTGTATGAATTTTCATACAATCAAACGAAATTGGTGCAGGGCCACCAGACAGGGAGTGACGCTAAACACTTGATTGGCTCACGTTCACTAGTCGCTGCGGTATGAAGTCACCTTTTTAAATTTTTTAAAAAATAAAAAAATAAAAAATAAAAAAAAATCTTCCTAATATTACTCTGTATTATCTTTGCTATAAAATAAATGTCTCATTTTAATTGGTATATTTATCATAGTAACTTTGGTCGATAATATCTTTGATTATCATTACGTATTGTTCCTGTGTGGAATCGATATGATGATCATGTATGGGTCATTGTCCACCAATCTTAGATTCGGGTAATCTGTAACACGAACTCTAAGCCTCGGAAAGGGCCTCGAGATAGTGCCTCTGAAGCTTAAATCAGTTAACCAGAGCGTAGGAGAGTAAAAGAGATAGAAGAAGGAGAGAGTGAGCCATACCTTCTGACTTAAGGGGTATTTATAATACTTTGTGATGTTCTTACTTCTTAGATCATTGGCTTGGGCTAGTGTGCTTTTAACTTGCAATGTTCGTTGGCATACCGAAGGCTTTTATATAAAGTAATGAGTTGGTCCATTATATATCCCCTCCACGTATAAATTATAAAAAACCAATATTAAGAAGTACTTCTTTTATATATATATATATATATATATATATATATAAACTAGAGTTGGATTTGCACATTTGCTAAGACACAACTTAAAATATCATTATCTTTAATTAGAGGTTAGTAAAAATTATGAAAAAATTAATTTATAAAAATAGACATTATGACAAATCCAACAACATATTATGTTATCGTATTTATATATCATATATTGATAAAAAAAAAATTAAGTTAATGATGATATATGAATAGTGGAAAATCCCAAGTCTAACTTATACAAAAAAAAAAAAACGGAGGGAATATACATTAAACCGGTTCTTACAAATATCAACATGACTAGGGGTGTTTGGTACTTTAGTACGTGGGAATTAGGACTTGTGAATGGGAATTGAAGAGGTGGGACCGTGAGAGTATATATTGTCTTGTGGGAAGAGGAATGGTAGGTTGGATTGAGAATGAGTATAAAATTGCTCTATTCCCATGATTTTATTGGGGGCAAGTAAAAGAGATGGTAATTGGGAATAAAGAGGAAAAAACCATTTTGCCATTAATAAAAGCATAAGGATATAACATTAGTAAGGGTGTTATTGCAAATTTGCTATTTATTCCCAATTAATTCCCTTCACAATCTAAATAAGGGATTAACAATATTTTATTGAATTCCCAACCATAAATCTCAATCCCATTCCCAACCCTCTAATCCCCAAATTTTCATTCCCACTTACCAAACCTCCTAGAGGTTAAATAAATTGAGCCAGACCAAGCCTTAACATCATATCTCGTGCCCAAACCTGCAAAAGCAGGTCAGGTCTGGGTTTTTAACTAAAAACGCGTTTTAGGCTTGCCCAAACCCGCCCTATTTTCGAGCCGGGTTGGGTGGGCTACCGGGCCAGCCTGATGTTGATCACCTTTAAAACGCCCCGCCCTATATACTATTTTAAGTACTATGTATAAAGCATCATTAGAGATCAAAGTGAAATATGAGAATAATGAAAAAGTCATATTAAGATACTTATTAAGAAATGTAAGGAGTAAAAACAGACCAAAATTCCTTAGTTACAACCACTCCTTTTGAATTGGCGGTTTTTATCCAAGGTAAAACTGAGGTTTTAACATAAATTGGTAAAATACAGATGTTTTGAGGTAAAATACCCAAAGCCACAGGGCCCAATTAAAAGTTAACATATGGCCCTCTTTGATGTTGAGCTAGCTCAACCGAAGTTGGCTAACTAGAGCTTGCCACGTGGCAAGCAACATGGAATTCCCCTTATGATGAAACCTACAAAAGTCGCAAAGACCCAATTTCCGAAAAGAAACTTCATAAAAAAGGTACCGCCCATGACATGAGTCATCAATGTACGTATCAATCAACAAATCAAAATACACCTTCTTAGCACTCTAATGGCCTAATGCACATAATTTAAGGCCACTCGAAATACCTCAATCATTTATTGATGGGAAGGTTCAACATAAGATTTTCGCTTATCATAATTCATCAATTCAAAATGAATTTAATAAGATCCCAAAATATTATATTTTTCGTGAACCATTACTCATCATAAACAAGGATAAGTCAAAGGGGTGAAAAACAAAGCCCTATTCACCAATGAGAAGTTCATGTAAGCTGGCCAAGTTATATATTCTCCCTCAATTTCAACGCATTCACAAGTTATATTGTCCAATTAAGCCTTTGTTTCCTTTAAATAATATCAAATTTAAGAATGAAGAATGTGTTTTATTAAGCCTAAACAAATAACTTGGAATGTAGGAAAGACTGGAAAGTTGATTGTCCCTTTCTTTACAATATAAGGATTGGTGGTTGAACACCTGTAGTACTTGTACTCCATGAACTTAGCAAACAATAAGCATGTCAAAATAACTGTATTACTTTACATATGTATAGTATATAGAATACATATTTATTTTTGTCCAATCCACCAACTCTGACCACTAATTTTTATTAATTCATTTAAATAAGCAATTAGGCAGCCAAATTAATTAAAGCTCGTGACTAATGAGGAGAGTTAATCATACTAGCTACTACTATTACAACTTACTAGGTTGCCACTTTTATTGTTGGTGTTTGGTAAGGACTTTTTATGCTTATTAATTTTAATTAATATACTTTATCTTACAAGAAAAAACCTGCAATTTTAGTACAAATTAGTCATGACATCGTTTTAAGTTTAGGCAACATTTACATTTGATTAGAGGCACTCGATTAAAAAACATAAAGATAAAATTAAATAGAAGTTAGTGACCATAACTATCATTCACCATATCGTGCCACCAAACCTTAAATATCCGGTTATATTACTTGTAGTTGTGATAATTACTTCGTAATTAATAGAAATAATTTTATATCTTAATATAGGTTTAGTTTGGAATTTTTCGTAACAAAATATTAGTTTGAAACTACAGGAAAATTTAAAGTCGGTTGGCTATACAATCAAGTTTTAATTGATTGTGTCATTAATCGAGTAAAAATGCTTGATATTATTGGAAAATCTAAGTTTTTTTTAAACATAAGAAGGTGTTTTTTATGAGTTTAAATCCTCTGTCCCACTTTTTCATGTCCCATTTGTGTTCCACTTAATTTGATTGGTTGTCATAGTTACAATAATTCACTTTTCAAAATTTGATACAAAAAAAATATTATGACAACTAATCAAAATGAGTGGAACACAAATGAGAAATGAAAAGTGAGACAAGATTTGTTTTTCCTGTTTTTTATTATGACACAACTCAAACAAAATATTGATCAACTATAGCACAAAATTGAATTGAATACTCCGTAGTTTATATTTGTTTTCAATTTTTATAATTATATTGGACAAAATTTTCATCTTTGTCCAAATATATCATTGGATAAATATGTTATAATTATAGACTATATTATATTATTAGTTTTATTATTTTTTATATATTAATAAAATAGAGTTATTTTGGTACAAGAAACCTTCTCTTTTGGAATAAAAAACAAAATATGCTAAATTATTATAATCTTGTCAATTCCTGTAATTTAATTGGGCCAAAGATATATCTCATGAATGTCAAATAGTTGGGTCTCGGGTAATTAAATAGTTATTGAAGTTAATTATCTAATCATGGTCATTACCAACTCCCAAAATTAGCTTTCTCTGAGTATGAAATTGCTAAATAAAAAAAAATTAAAAGAAATAAAAAGTATGAAATTGCTAAATAAAGTCATAACTTTTCCAAACAATTCACCAACCACAATAACAATGACATAATCAAACTCCTTACCTTACTAATGGTAGTAATGTATACCTTATTTCTCAACTACTACATATTACCACGTACATTTTTGCTTTGTTGTACTTGTACACCTACCTTTGCTTAGTGGCATTCCAATAAAAACAAGATTTTATACGTATAACAAAATTTAGGTATATATATTCACATGATGTGATATTTCTTATCTTTAACGACTATAAGAAATTCATAAAAGTTTGGTAAAGTGTGCCAACTTAAAGATCGATTGATTAAGCACGTACTAAAATATACTCTTTTCATGTTTAAATAAATGAAACGTTTTCCTTGTACACGAATGTCAATATAAAATTTAACTAAAAATATCAATAAGTAAAAATTATAACAATTGAACATTAACAAACTATTTATTGAGACGATTTCAACAAGTTCCCACAAGACTATATTTATTCTTATGTATAAATTACAAACATTAGTCACAATGCATTAAATGAATAGTGTAAAAAGTCAAAACTTTTTATTTATTTAAACATGGAGGGAGTAATGTGATAACTTTCTTAATTTTGAAGTTAATATCTAAAGCTCGACTATACCAGTAAAGATCCGACTAAACTCAAATTTGATCGATGAATAACCTAATTGATAATGACTTGAGTTTTAAAAGTACATGAAAAAAGTTTATAAAACTGCATTTCGATTCTATAAAAGGAATGAGTTTTATTCTCAAACCCAACAAGATATGACTAAAATAATATAGATATAGAGTTGATAAGTTGCTCATCTTATTCAAAAACATCTAAATTCTCTTTATCCGATCATATAAAATTTATGAGTTATAGACTTATAACTTATATAAAAAAATTAAAGAAATACAAATTTAATTCTACACTTCGAATGTAAAATTCAAAAGACCAATTCATGTATAAAAAAGTCATTTTAAACTAGACTAAACCATAACTATCATACTTTTATTAATTCTATACCCTCAGACACCTTCACGTGATAGAATTCAAACCTTACACCTCTGGAATCGAGTCACACACTCACACTTTGTAGGTAGTTTGACACGTAGTTATATGGATAACTAATTAACTATAATATACTCCATCCTTATTCTATGAAATTGAAAAGAGAGTACATCTCACATTCTCACTATATGTTGTGGACTAGTGGGTTAGTGAAGTCCACAAACCGCAAAGGGCCCAAATCAGATATTTTTAACCATATTATATTTATTTTAATACTGATTTTTTTTATATTATTCTAAAATAAAATAAGAAATGTTTTTTTGTGTCGACACTTTCATTTTCTCAGATCCAAAACCAACCTCTTCTTTCTCTCTCTCCACCAAACCACAGTAAAAAAATAACATTAATTTAAATTATTTTTATTTCATCATCCAAATATAAAAAATAAAAATAAAATAAAATGATGCACCAAATCTCCTCATCACTGTACTACAAGGACATAAAAGTAATTTCGCAACCATCCATTTCCCTCTTTAAATCTCCTCCGCATTTCATCAAACACCTTGTGTGCACTCCCTCTTCTCTCCTCCCTCCATCTTCTTCCTCCATCCTCAAATCTTCTGCAAACCCATCTTCTCTCTCCTCCCCTCTTTCAATGGATCCCGTCAATGTCTGGGGAAACACTTCCCTCGAAGAAATCGACCCCGAAATCTTCGACCTCATTGAGAAAGAAAAGCGTCGTCAATGTCGAGGCATTGAGCTCATCGCATCCGAAAATTTCACCTCATTTGCCGTCATTGAAGCTCTTGGATCTGCTTTAACCAACAAATACTCAGAAGGTATGCCCGGAAACCGCTACTATGGCGGCAACGAGCATATCGATGTGATCGAGAATCTTTGCCGATCAAGGGCACTTGAATGTTACAGGCTAAACCCAGAAAAATGGGGTGTTAATGTTCAGCCGTATTCTGGGAGTCCGGCGAATTTCGCGGCTTACACTGCCGTGTTGAATCCGCACGACAGGATTATGGGGCTTGATCTTCCTTCAGGTGGGCATTTAACTCATGGGTATTACACTGCTGGTGGGAAGAAGATCTCTGCAACTTCGATTTACTTTGAGAGTTTGCCTTACAAAGTGAATTTTCAAACTGGGTATATTGATTATGATAAGCTTGAAGAGAAAGCTTTGGACTTTAGGCCTAAATTGATTATTTGTGGTGGAAGTGCTTATCCTAGGGATTGGGATTATGCCAGATTTAGGGCTATTGCTGATAAGTGTGGTGCTCTTTTGCTTTGTGATATGGCTCACATTAGTGGCCTTGTTGCTGCTGAGGTATATTTATTTATTTGTTTTTAATTTTTATTCTTCATTTGAATTATTATTTATTCTTCATTTGTTGTTTATTTTGTGTTGATTTGATGTGGGTTGTTGAAAATAATTGATTATTAGATCTGGGTTTGTGTGATTTTTTTTATTGTTTTTTGGGTTAGTCATAGGAAAGTGAGATTGATTTTGTTGAATTGGTCCATTATTGGATCTGGAATTTGTGTGTATCTCTGCTTTCATGATTTCTATGTATTAAGTATGATATTTCTATGTTTTGAACGGGCTCGTTTGGTAGGCGGTAATAAAAGACGGTAATGTTAATGAAGTTAAATGCAATTTTGCAATCATGATAATAATTTTGAGGAATTGACGGTGATGAGAAGGAATGTATGATGTATATCAGTATATGTGTTTTGATTTTGCTTCTCCAATGTGCAAATCTTCTCCGATTAGCTTTACTACAATGTAATACTGTGTATATAATTAGCATTTTGTTTTTTAATCATCTCATTATCTATCTGTTTTAACTTGTAAGGCGATTATTGTTTAGTTAGATGGATAGTGTGGGTTATATAAGATGTTATTATTGATAAATTTGATTGTTAAAGAGGTTTGGAATACTATCCTTGAAGAAACTGGTTAAGGCGAGATATGGTTGTATGAAATTAATATCCTTGCATAGCTGATCTCTGATTTTTTGCTCGTGTTTTGATTGCAGGAAGCTGCAAGTCCCTTTGATTACTGTGATATTGTCACCACCACTACTCACAAGAGTCTTAGGGGTCCAAGGGCTGGAATGATTTTCTACCGTAAAGGCCCAAAACCACCAAAGAAGGGCCAACCTGAGGATGCTGTTTACGACTTTGAGGACAAGATCAACTTTGCTGTTTTCCCTTCTCTGCAAGGTGGTCCTCACAACCACCAAATTGGTGCCTTGGCTGTTGCTCTTAAGCAAGCCATGTCTCCTGGGTTCAAGGCTTATGCCAAGCAAGTGAGGGCAAATGCTGTTGCAATTGGAAACTATCTTATGAGCAAGGGATACAGCATTGTTACCGGGGGAACTGAGAACCATCTTGTTCTCTGGGATCTTCGCCCACTTGGATTGACAGGTAACTTCAAGACGAACCATTTGGCATCCCTATTGCTGCATTCTTTACTACAATGTGCATCTTTGGAAGATAGATATTCAAAGCATTGAGTTATTCTGAATATTTTGGCAGGAAACAAGGTGGAGAAGCTCTGCGATCTCTGCAACATCACTGTTAACAAGAATGCTGTGTTTGGTGACAGCAGTGCTTTGGCTCCCGGAGGTGTACGAATTGGTATGGATATTCCATTTTATGTACTTTGTATTAACTATTGTCCCTGCAGTTATGCACAAAATAGTTTTAGTTATTGCATTGAAAGTTTGAAACTTAAAACCAACACAAGTAATAGTGCATCACTGCATTGGTATATTAATTGAACATATTATAGCGTGTTGGTACTTATGCGACCTATAGCAATGAAAATTTGAAACTCAAAACTAACACTTAATAGTGAATTGGTTTAGCGTATTGGTACTTTTGTGACCTAGTGACAGATAATATTGAACGAGAAAATTTGTTTCAAGTGTTTAAATTACTTGGAATGAAAGGAGTGTTGCTTCTTTGTACCAAGTATTAGACTAATAGGATTATTTTGACTTCTTGGTGCAATGCATGTAACTTGAACTCATGGAAAATTGGCCAATAGAATGTGTAGCTTGCTATGCTTTCTAATACTCCGTATGAAGTAAGTGCCTCCACGATAAGATTTATTACTTTTTTGTCCTGAGGTGATTGTATGTCGGCTTAGATTTTCCTAATGCCTGGTTTACAATGCATCTGTACTTTCATTAGTTATCACGTACAACTGTACAAGATTATGGGATCGGGAATTTTTCAACCTGGCTGCATTTGTTTGACTGACATGAAATAAATAATTTTTAGTTTGTATAAAAAATTCTCCAACTTTTTGACTTATATCCACCACAATGGGCTGCATCTCTTAATTTAGGAATCGTGCGCTTGTAATTCCACACTGCTCCTTAATTTTCCCGCTTAGGAATGATGTATAACTATAATTGCGTGTTTGGTAGGTGCTCCTGCCATGACTTCAAGAGGACTCTTGGAGAAAGATTTCGAGCAGATTGGTGAGTTCCTTCACAGGGCCGTCACCATCACTTTGAACATCCAAAAGGAGTATGGTAAGCTCCTCAAGGACTTCAACAAAGGTCTAGTGAACAACAAGGAGATTGAACAACTCAAGGCTGACGTCGAGAAGTTTTCATCTTCATATGACATGCCTGGCTTCTTGAAGTCCGAGTTGAAGTACAAGGACTAAGTATTTTCATGTAATGGTAATCGGGATCACTTCAGTTTTCTCCCTGAGCGAAGCCTCCAATGTTATGCTGTCTCAGTGGAAGAAAGCAAATTGTGCTTTTCAGTATATTAGGAAATTTGATCCAAAGAAAATAGTTCTGGAATTTTTACATTTCAGTGAGTTCAGTAGTTATTTTTTCTTTTCTTTTTTCTCTATGGAAATTAATCAAGCAGTTTTTCATTTGGAGGTGAAATTTATATGAAATAAACATTGTAAAATTGCCTTTTCTTTTCCTATTTACACCCATGCTTTATCAAATTAATTTGATGGCCAAGGTTGAATGCCGCCCTCCCACGTTCTTAATACTGTAATGCCAATCCTCTTGGATGAAATTTGATGCTTGCTTATTTTAGCAAGCAACTACAAATACTCCATAACTACTAGTACCAGATCGATCTGTCAATTGATGTCTTGTATGGGACTCTTGTAAAACAAGCTATTATGATGATTCAATCAATATTAATCGATAATGTTATAATACTGGTATAACATGTTCACTATTAGGTTTCAGCAGCACACAATGTTTCACCAATTTTCAAGGCGATGACTTATGCTGTTTAGTTTTTAACGAGTACACTAGAAATGTGTGTTTCAATTAAATTACTTCATCCTGTGAAGGAAAAAGGTTGTCATTAGTCGATGGTTTAAACTAATGATGCTATGTGAGCTGCTGGTGTGACTATCTTCTCAGATGTTTCAGGTTTCAATATTAACAAGCCATAGCAGGCAAATTACTACATTATTTATCAACAAGAATCAAATACAGACTCTTCTTCAGTTTCTATAAATTCCATACTGTACTCTGAAGCACACATTTACACCATTTAGACATTTACCTTTACTCATACAGGCAACTACCAGCTGAATAAGGTTTCTATTGTAACGCACTTAGGAGGAACTTTAACAACTAATTACGCTAGGCTACTTGAATAAAATTTTCCGAGTAAATGGCTCAGTCAAGAGTAACAGCCTAACAGGGGCTAGAATCTGCCAAACAAAAGGCAGAATTTTGCCAAATAAACTTCTCATGTCGACTCTTCAAGGTAATCAAACATTTCAGTTAGGAAGCATAGTGATTATGAAACAATTCAATAATTATCGAGAATAGCTCAAACCAAAAAATATACTCTGTACGGTAAAAATCAGGCAGATATTACAAAGCGACTTTCTGTGTTAATGTAGCAACTTGTTTTAATGGACACAGCACACATTCCTCTCATTTCAAACTCTATTCAAATGAAGCCTAGTTGTATACTGATAGTCAACCACAAACACCTACCAATATTTCAGCTCATACACTTCATATTCTGCTATACTATGAGAATGACAATACATAACGTAAACATGATCCACGTAAGTGATTTAAATGTGCAGACAAGTGAAGTATTCACTTCTTTAAAAGAGAGATCAGAAGGTTGATGAGGCAGGATGTACAGAATCAGTCACCTCAAACCAAGTGATGAAACATTCAATATAGGCTGGTGGAAAGGGTAAACTGAATGGAGACCAATGAAGCACCTTGAGGAACTTCAATCAAAGATTTCCTGAGCAGAAATTATGCTATGTTGACTGCAGAGAAAGAATGAAAAAATTATTTTATTTTTTCAAAAAGGATATACACCATCAATTTTTACTAACAAACAATATGCATACACACACACAAATGCAAAGCCTTCTCAAAATGATGGGGTCGGCTGCATGGACAAATAATTAATCTCTCCTATGTTAATCCACAAAGATCCTCTTCTCTATTCGCTTCTACCAAGTGTTACATGCTCTTGCAAGCCCATTTTATTCATGTCACCTTCTTTTGCAAACCCAATTTGAACATACATGCAAATAAATAAATAAAAAATAAAAAAGAAGAAAATATGCTAAATAAATCACAGCCCATACAGTAAAATCACAATGAAGAAACTATGCCAGAATTAATGGTATTTCTGTATATTAGAGCCATTCCTGAACACGGCCCTGACTTATTTGAGATTTTCAAATTGACTCTGCTGTAGAGAATTTTCTCCTAATAACTGTACTATTGACAGCATAACAACAACAGCCCCAAAACGATTTGGGGTCGGCTAAAATGAATCATAGTGTAAAGTGAGAAACAACAAAAATAATGTATGTACAAATAAAATTTAAGGGTTTTAAGGAAAATTTTGCCAAATACAACTAGCAAAAGTAACCATTTTGCGGGTTACAACCTTTTAGATCTATTTTTGCAGAATAAAACCTAAAAAACACAACCTCTAAAATTACAACCAAGAACCGGGTTTTGGCCATTTAAACGCGAATGTGATGTCATTAATAACCAAGTTATTGGAAACATAAGTTGTATTGTGGGGAAGATAGTTAACATAAGTTGTTTCATGACTATTAAATGACATCACATTCCCAATAAAATGGTCAGAATACAATTCTTGGTTGTAGTTTTAAATGTTAGGTGTGTTTACTTTTTAGGTTATATTTTGCAAAAATATTTTTAAAACGTTGTAACTCGCATAATGGGTACCTTTGCTGGTTGTATTTGGCAAATTTTCCAAGCTTTAAAAGAGTAGCAAGTAATTAAAAAAAAAAAAAAGAAAAAAAGAAAAACATGGGAGTAAAATACATATTCTTTTAACGTATTGGAGAAAAATGTCAATAAAATTTCACTACAACCAAAATCAAACACATAAACTCACATTTCAGATTTCAAACAAAGGTGATTTAAGAAATTTTACAAAATTAGGGTTGATTAGAAATTTTGAGAAATATTGGAAGGAGTTAGGAAGGATATGAAGCTTATGGATTTACGGGAGAATGAGGTATTTGATCGTAAGGGATGGAGGAAGATTTTTGTGGATGACTATACGGAATAATTATTTTGGTTCATGTGGCAGACCCCACTTGTTTGATTAAGGCTTTGTTGATTGATCTTTAAGTATAAGGTTACTATAGATAGTTTCCTAAAGAAAGTCGAAAAGCTAAATTTGTTATAAGAAATACAGGATTTTTTTTTTTTTTTTTTTTTTTTTTTAAAAGAATCCCTCATCCCAGCCTCAGCCAACCACCACTACAACTGGCACAGGCCACCTTAAACCAATCATTAGAGGAATCGACGGTGGCCAGCAGACCACCATAGTGTAACAGGGAAAATAGCATAAGGTTGCAAGGAAATATGCAGGTCCTTACTGTTCATCTTTGTAAACCCGGTAATATTTCTCTGCATGCTGCCGTTGACCAATTAGTTGAGCAAACCGTTCATCATGAGTGATGACAATTAACTGAAAATTCTCCTGGCCTTTTCTGTCCTCCATGATTCTGAAGAGAATGACCCAAAACTAAGATGTTTAGAATTTAATTAGTAATAGGTATGAACCTCTGCAAATACTACGCATACCTAAGAAGAGCAGCAGCCAAACTCTCAGAATTTGGGCCGTCCAAGTTTGTTGTTGGCTCATCGAGTGCTAAGATTCCACAGTGGAGGCAAAAGGTTTCTGCCAAGGCCAACCTTATAATAAGTGAAGCAAGAACCTTGAGATGCAGATGCCATGGAATGAGAATGTCAGAAATAACATACAAGTATAAATGGAAAAGAAAGTAAATGTAGAATTTATCTCTATGACACGCAGGCTTTAATAGACTGCTTCACCTTCTGGCCAGCACTGCACCTTCCTCGCATTTCAAGCTCAGCATCACCTGTCTGCATGAGCACCTGAAACAGAAATCACGGACAATTAATAAATATATCCACTGATGTTAAGAGCTGCTGTGAAGCAACAAACTTAATGATAAAATATTACGTAGTCAAGAATATGATATTACCTTATAACTGTAAGATCTAGTTCCAGCACCCTCAGAATCAGAATGTATGTATATGTAATCAATGTCCTGGCCTCTGTATGTTTGCTGCCAGATTTCGCGAATAATTCTATTTATTTCTTCCATTTTCATAGTGTGAAAACGCATCAGGGCCCTGAAGGAAGGTAAACCCAACATAAGAAGCCATGTTCAACATTAGCAACTAGCACATAAAGCCCGTAAAGCGATAAAATGTGTGGTATAAGAGGGCAAAGCTTTATGACTACAAGTGCTGAACAAAGTATTCAAGGCCTGACAGTAATATCAACACAGAAATACGAGACTTCTCAGTTCGCCCAATACAAAACTGAGGTCAAAACATTATAGACTTGTACACTAGTTAATCGCAAACATATTACATCTTCAGGGGAAAAAAATTAATCACAATGGCATGTAGCAACAGTGTCAAACAAAGAAGATGCCAAAAGAAAAAGGAAAAAAAAAAAAAGAACCTACATTATATACTGGAAGTACATAAATTCTGAAAACATGAAACAAAGGCTTAACTTCCAGATAAATTGTACTGTTCTCTAGATTTATGAGGGAGTACTTACTTGTCAAGAGCGTTGTAGTATCTATCAAGGTCTTTGTTTGCCATTTCTGTAGTCTGTAAAATCAGACACCAGTCAATAATATAATGAAATTAGCTTAAAGAAAGGATGTAAAAGCTGTGTGAAAGTTACCTTCAGCTGGATTAATTGGTCAAAGTGGTGTTTGTCTATATCCTTGTATTGTGGTTGTTTAAGATCAATCTTGTTTTTTGATATGTTGCTCTCATACACGGACATTGTTCCATGAAACCTATTCAACTACAGACATTACAGAAGTTATAGATTTTGTAAATATCTGCAGCTTTTTATCGCTACTCAACTAACCCAGAGGATTTTTATTTGTAATTGTGTAGAAGCATACATGACAAGATATATCACATTTTTAGACAGATTTCAAGCATAAAAAATAAAAAAAAATAAAAAAACAAAAACAAAACATATTCCAAGAAAGGCACGAAAATATGGCTTCCAAGCTGGCAAAGGGAGTGCTATAAAAAGGTAGGAATCCATGCAGAATATATGAAAGTAGTCATACGTATGAAGCAGAGGGAGTGGCAGGTAAGTGAAACAGAAATTACTTTCCCCAAACGCAACAAAATAAAAACAGAATAAAAGGCCCTAATGCTTGATCATCATAATACAAATCAATGCTTCAGATTCAGCAGATACATGTTGGATACTTGGATTGCATCTAGCAAAGATGCTTTGGTAAACAACCACCAACTTAGTGCATAATCAAAATGCACATCAAAATTTCCAACCAATTGAAATAATTGTAGCCTGACATCTGATAAAAGTAGGTGATATCAGATATGACTTGTAGCTGATAGTATGACACATACACAGAACCATAACACCACTAGTAGTAACATAGCATCTGCCTATATTTTAGTAACTTGAAATGCAATCAGGTATCACAAGAATCAAGCAACAGAATGATTTATTAATGTAGTTAAACTGATGAATGAGACTGAGAATACCTCAGACAGAAGCCTATCTCTTTCTTTGCCTAACTTAAATAGTTCAGACTCAATTATCTCAGCACTACCAATCTCTACTAGTCTCTGCTCCAGCAACTCAAGGTCACGAGTAAGCTCATCTACTCTGGCTTTTGCCTCTCGATATATAATGTTGTCATCAATATTATGTCTCAGTAACTCTTGGTTCTTCTTAATTTCACGTGCACTTTCCAGTTCATCAGATATTTTTTTCTTCTTTTGACCAGAGTTCTCAAGCTGGGATTCTGATTGTGACTTTCTTACTTGTAGTTCCTTTAAGCGCTCTGCTTTCTTAGTCTCATCATACCTGCCAGCAGAATGTTATAAAAAAAACTCACATGGAAAGAAGTCAAGAGCACAAGAAAGGACAACCAAATGACCAAAGGCATGATTGAGTTGCATACTCTTCTATCTTGGAGTTAAGTTTGAGAAGGTCTTTGAGCTGCTGCTGTTGACTTCTCCATAGATCAGCTTGCCTCTCATATTCACAATCAAGTTTTTTTTTTAAGAGCATTGTAATCACTTAACAATTTCAATGTCTCCTTGGCTAAAGGATTAATAACCTCATCATGTTGCTGCAATTATGAAAAGAAATTAACTTCAACTCATCAATATCATATTCAAAGATAAATACACATTATTCTGCTTTTACATTGTTTAATCAATAAACATCGAACACAAATAAAAGGAACTACAATTGATCAACCAACAATAATACCAATCACAAAATTGTTGTGTACATAAATGAACCTCACTTCAAAATATTCAATAACAAAATGGAGCTAGAATAGTGCTATCAATATATGTATCTGTTGAGTTCCTTATGACGTGTCCTAAAAAATCCAGATACAATGAAAATAATCCTAATATCAACAATAGACCAAATGTTCTGCCATATCAATCTTAAAAAATCATGCTACTCAATTCTTAAATTTAAATTGAATATATCCGATGAATAACGGATAAACCAATAAAGATTCAAAAGTAACGGCACTTCAGATAAAACAAAGAACATCAAGTTTAAATGGTTTGATCCTATGATACTCGGACTCTTCATTTTTACCTCAAGTACCTTTGTCAAATCCTCGACACCCAGACATATAGGACACTTAGATCCTTCATTTTGGACCTAAATTGTGGAAGTGGAATAATTTCGCATAACAGCCAAGTCGGATAAATGGACACATACTCGTGTTGGACATGGGTACCCGAGCTTGAGTAACTTAGGTTTGATCAATTTTAGATTAAATTCATATGCTTAAATGAAATTTACAAGGTAAAATATACCAATTACACAAGGCTTTACAGGAAAGATAGAGAATAAGTCTGAATCTCTTGATTGTGCTCCGTTTGTTTTGGAGTGTTGTAGTCTGAGAGCACATCAGTTCAATAGGAGGATATTGTTGTTTAAAAAGGACAAAAAATGGCTTCTGTGCCACGAACCCTATGAACTACATCATGCTACTCTGTTATTAGTGTTGTAATTCACCTAATTTTAGCAGCTCTGCCTTCTGATTTTGATTAGAGATTTTTTCGACAACTATCAAAGTCCCAATTAAGGGGTGCCAAAGGAGTGGAGGGATGATCATGGAGCAAGAAGCCAACAACTAAGTAAAAATTAAAATCAGGGCAGCGCATCACACTTCTCTTATGTGACGAACTTGTTTCAGCAGAATTTAGAGGCTAAGAAAGACAATTTAACAACAGAATAATACAACTATAATCCCAACAACTTTGTTAACAAAATTACATTAAACAAGATCAGCGGTCGAATCTCCAAAATGAAATTTAACTATCAACTAATAGTCTCCAAAGACTGTTAGTATTCAATTCCAATAATCAAATTCAGCTTTTGTAATTATATTTTATTCGTTTTAGCCTTATGCTCCTTTCTGTCGTGTTAATCTCGCCTAAGATTTGCCCACCTGTTTCATTTACACATTTTTCATAGCAAGGTTAACAATTTTGTTGGACCAACAAATCAACAATTGCTGGTTTCATCTGCATCAAAGATTCAATAAAAATTCAAGAAAACAGCATTTTGGGGTAAAGCAAGAGGCATTGCAGATTAGACAATGCAAGATTCAATCGAAAGCTGTGCATTAATGCTAATTTGACCAATACCATCAATTCTATAGGTTACCTTCTCCTCAAGCTCCACTTGACTTTTCTCCTCCATCAAACTTTGAAGCTCATCTTCCACTTTATTAAAATTATTCAGTACAGCAACAGCTTTCATTTTCTCCTCCCTAACTGAGTACAACCGAAGGGTGGTACTGTTTGAATCATCCGCCAAATACTTTTGTTCTTCTCTTAACTTCTCGATATCATCTTGCAATTTATCCCTACATAGCATAGAAAATGAGCCACATTGAAATGAGACAAAAATGGGAGGAAAATGGTGTTACAAAAACAGTGAAGTTGTCTACAATTACAGTCAAAGTGCCTATATTGCTATTTCATATGAACTGCTAGAAATATGCCCAATCTACTTAAGTAAAATAAAAATGAGAGAGAAAAGAGGACACTTGTCAACCAGGCAAGTGAAAGAGCTTAGTTCACACACTCAAGCCCCAAACGAGACTGGCACACTGCACAGGTAAGACAATAAACATGTAGATTCAGCAAGAAAAAAGTTAAGAATAAATACATGACTTCAACATCAGTACGAAGTTAGAAGCTAAAGCCATCTTCATATCTCTATATATTGCTCAAAGGTAAAAGCACATGTGACGAGGATTTTATATCTCAGAAGAGGAAAAGAGAAACATATCAAGCTAAAACATATACAAAATAAGAAAACTATCAGGATAATATATACTTTTTGTTCTGCAGATCATTGAGCTCTGACTTGATGTCTTCCATAGATCGAATGTCCAGCCCTCGATAATCAAGCATGTCTTCCAATGTAACGACTTGACTTTTTAAGGTCTGGATCTCTTGGAAATGCCTGTCCACTGTCTCCACAGGTGATACCAAGGCTTCAACTGAATCCTTGTCAGCCTTTACTTGGGCAACTATACATGAAATCTACATGAAACAATAAATAGTGTAGTATAAGACTAAAGAACCATGGATTATCAGGACTAACATCATAACACAGTCTTGATTTTTATAGCAGTTAAACCTGAGAAAAGGCAAAGATGGAACTTTAGAACTTATTTTCCACATTGAACAAAACTTAATGTCACCACTGTAACTCAGCAGGAGATGTCAAGAGAACATCAGGATTCAAACGAAAGTACATAAGATTAAGCAACAAGCCTTAGTAATGATCCACCACTAAACTCAGATATGATCACAATGTGAAAGACCTACAATGAAATATTTCAGGTGAATATCTTGGAATCATTTAGTAGACAAGTATCGTGAACAAATCTAGCAGGCATGATGGCACACACACACACTCACACACACAGCTAATGTAATTGCTAGAAGATAAGAGAACACAAGTCCAAAATATTACATCATCGAGTGCCTGCGCCTTCTGATCCAACTCTTCATTTAAATTAGCTAGCTCCGCCTCTGCTTGCGGTATTGCCTCTTCTTTAAATTTAGAATACTCATCATACGCTGCTCGGAGGCTGTACAACTGCTGAAAAATGGAATCAGCACTCGCAGCTTCTGCTTCCACCTCCTTCATACGCTCTCCAGTAGTGGCCATACTTTCCTTTTGCTGATCATCAACCAAAATAATCCATATTGTAAAATAACAAAAAGACATTGTAGAGATCACAAGGCTTACAAGATCAATTAATTAGTAAAGCAGGCTTCTGACTATATCATATCACACCATTACTCACAATTATTAATCAAGAATTTGTTCTCTTCACTTGAAATAAGGTGTTCAGGTTTGAAATTTCTACAGTCTGGTCTGGTTTGAATTTTTTTTGGTCTGGTTTGGTCTGATTTGAAATTTCTGGTCTAGTCTGGTCTAGACTAGTTCTCTGATTTGACTGAACATAGACCTTAGTTGTACGTTAATGAATAAAAAAAAGCAATTTAGGTTCTTGTTAGATTCACCTTAAAGTCTATAATAAAATATCTAATTTTCATAATTTTTACAAATATGAAACTAAAGATATATGGCAATAAGAAAATATAAATATGTAGTAAGAGATTTTTGTTTGGTCTGGTCTGAATTTTAGTGGTATGGTTGTGGTATGATTTTTAACAAGTAAAAGGTAATAGGAATGAAGTGAAGAGATCAAAACCCAAGTCTCTCTCATAAGGCTTTCGGCTCCGGCCCACAGCGATATAAGGGGTCAAATGCATGCAATCTTACCCAAGTGATTGAAGAGAGCTTACAACATTAAATCCTTGATGAAACCTTCAGTAAACACTAGTAAATATCCTACCTTCTTGACAAATTCATCCTCCTCTTCAGCAGAAAAAGGACGTGCACAACAAGGACAAATATGATGGTTTCGAGCAGTAAATTCAAACGGAACAAACATTTTGCGCATACCCTCTTCCATATCGCATTTACTGCATCAAGTTAGTCAGAATAATTAGTACATAAACGAAAGGCCATGCCTGCTTCTAAAGAACATAAGATGTCCAGAACCTTCTCAGAGCATCTCTTTTCTCTTTGGCCTTATTCAACGCTAGCAGATAGGAATCAACACCAAAAAGTTGCTGATCCAGTGATTGAAGTTTTGACTCAATGAACTTCTTCCTAGCTGAAAATATACATGGAGAGGCATTTAGATGAAGAGTTAGGTGAATAAGATAAACAATCAAAATAAGTGCATATATCTTTGAAATATTCAGATGAATTAGCAACAATAAAATGCATTTCTCCATCAACACGGTTATGATTAGTATACTTCTTACACACAAACATTGTTCAGGATGAGACAATTCTAACACGAGACAGGAAACGCCAGCATTCAAGCATAAAATCTTTGAAGACAGGGGCTAACGTGGCTTACAGGTATAAGGCAAATGAAATTGCCAAATACCAAAGGAGTGGGGTGGGGTGGAGGATTATAATTTGTACATGAAGGGTGCATATTGCACTTTGTATCATAACAGGAAATGAAATGGAATTCACAAAAAAAAAATAGCTCATTTACACACCATAGTTACAGCATTCCTAGCTCGGCGAACATAGAGTATTGATGACACTCTCTTCATACCCAAACAAAAGTCCCATTTGACCCAAAAATCATGTCCCAAGCAACTACAACATTTAGCTACTCCATGAGATTAAAAATCAAACTTACAGTTCATATCTCTTTGAAATTTATTTAAGTTATTGCGGACTTCTTTGATCTTCAACTGCAACAAGGAAACTTCGTTTTCAACTTCGCGGGACTTGGGGATAAGGTCATCAAACTCGCTGCTTGTAGAACTGCACATATAATGAAAATTTAAAGATTTTCTCCATGTCCGAAAGTTTTCAACACTTTCACTTTATTCCATTTTTGGTAAACCTATTTTCTTACCTTTCCTTCTTTTAACCCACAATATTTACCACGTTTCAGTCACTCTCTTTATTCAACTTTTTTTTACACCCACCCACTTTTTAACATTCTCTCCCTTTATCTGCCTTTTCTTGCCCCCACTCACTACATCATCACTCTCTTTCCACTTACCTTTTTTTGTGTACAGAACACAAATGTTATAATTTTCATAAACGGACTCAATATAGTAATAAAAATATACTTCATCCAAAGATTACCCCAAGAAAACTTCCACGAGAAGTACCAATGAATCTAATTCTTCCATTTCTCAATAGATTTTCACTATTTTGACTTTTTACAATGTTTATAAACTTACTTTGACCTTCTATATCTTTGATTACATATAACAATTAAAATAAGGACCTTTATCATTGACTCATTGTAGTCAAAGTTAGAATATATAAAAGTGTAGAAAGTCATATCATTTTTCACCAGTCACCATAGACAAAACAAAAAAGGATGTCAGTATGCACTCCTTAATTAGTTCCATTGTCAATTTGGCGGTGCGCTTAGAAATAAGCAAACAGATTTTTTTAAGGATATAGCTTCCTTACTTGAGACTTTCAAGTTCCTCATGTCGAAACATTTGTATAGTTGGAGTCATTTTTCAAACTCTAATCAATACACTAAAATTTCTTATCCCTCACTTTGCATGTGTCATCATAGTGTCTTTCTTATATAATTCTTCATTACTCCCTCTGTCCCTTAATTAAGAGCCTATTTGGGTTTTTATCATGGGAATTAAGAAAGTTGATTGGGAATATATGTGTGCATGTGGGGTTAGAGAGAGATAGAGAGAAAACAAAGTGGTTGGGAATTATTGAAGAAAGGGAGAGAAAGTCTTGGGAATTGATGTAAAAAGTCATTATTAGTACAAAAAAAGGATGACAACTCATAAAAAAAAGGGGAATACTTTCAAAAAGTAAACCTTAAAATAGAAATAGGCTCTTAATTTTGTGCTCCCCAAAAAGGAATACAGGCTATTAATTAAGGGACGCAGGAAGTACTAATTAAAATTGGGGAAAATACACCCAAGCAAACCATCGTAATAATACTATGTATCAATATCACAATTGTTAGTTTATTTCCTAATACTACACTAGCCTTACATGCATGTGTCATTGTATTGTGTGCTTTAATTTTTAAAATTCACTACTTTAACAGTTCAAATTGATTAACAATACAACAATAAACCAAAATTTTAAAATTTGACATAAACAATCTTTAAAAACTTACTTTATAATTGAAATAAATAATCATATGGCAGAGGCCTGAGAGGAAGAAACTTTAGGTTATCACTGAGACAATTTGGCATTTATAGATCATTTCAAAAAAAAAAAAATAAAAAAAAATAGGAAAAGGAATCAGCTAAAGAGGGGTTTTTTTTCCCCTTCTTATGCTTATAATTTTTGCTTGATTTGACCAAATTCCTTAAATTATTTTTATTAAATAGAAGTTATTTCCTTATGTTTGTTTGTTTATAAAGCATCAATTATGTTTTTGATTCGCTCTACAATTAAGAAAAGTTGACAATTTGGCCTTTTAATCAATATTATTATAATACTGAAACCAAAACCCCTTTTCACTTTTTTTTCCTTTTTTTTTAGTCAATGCCATTAATTACCTATTATAGGTTATACACAAAATATTCACCAAATCATATAATTATAATAATTATAACATTATTCTTTTTTTTTTTTTTAATAACATTATTCTTTTTTCTTTAATCTCCATTAGCTATTTATGTATCTATTAAATATGTTTTCCACTATCACAAAATTTAATAAATGCACAATATATAATTTATGCTCCGGTATAATTTTTATCTTCTCAATAGTTTTTTAATTTTGAAATGGAAATTTGGTATTTTAAAAATGGTTTAATTGGTTTCTTGCATAATTCTAATACGAAAAATATAAAAAAACAAATGGAGTACGCATGAAATCATGTACGGAGTAAGACAATTTGATTCATTAAAATTTCATCCTTTTTTTAGTTTTTATCTCCAATTTTTTATATTATTATATTTTGTTAGGGAAAAAATTTAGACCAAATACCATTAAAACTGGGTTATTATACCTACGGTTGGGTGTAATACATATTTTTAAATACTTATTTGGTAAATAAAAGGAAAATGATACTCTAATAGAATTTAGAGATGTAACGCTTTATTATGTTATTGCTCCACCAGGTATATATACACCGTCTAAGACTAAGTCCATTCGTTTTGGTCTAAGATGTAGTTTTTTTTATATACACGCGGTCAAATCAACCCTTTCGTTATTTTCCATGTTTAATTTCATTGTGAATGCAAAATAAGAAGAAAATAAACACAAAGTGTGTTATATTTGTATTTTGTCCATATTTTTTTTTATAATTATTGTAGTAAGGCTACCGTGCATGGCACGGGACCTATTCTAGTTGAATCCATATATGTCGGGGTTCTATATTGTTGATTATTTTAGAACTAATTAAAAGTAAAGATAACTTGGCAGTTTATGGGGGCACCACCACCTCCTCCTTCAGTTATCTAATAGAGATAGATCATGATTTAGGAAGCTCTCAATAAACAATAAACCCCTATATCATTTAAATCGTGACTTAGTGTGAAGCAAAATCAAGACATATAAAAAAAGAAAAAGATCAAAGTAGATCTTCAAAAGCTTGAAAATAACCTTTTAGCCTTGAGAATTTCACATCTCAAATCCTTCTCTGGTGGGAGTCTCCCTTTTAGTACTCCTCTAATCTTATCCTTGTGCTCATCCATTCTAGAAATAGAGCATAATACGTCAGTTTGAAGATATATCAGGCAGCACAGGAGTTTAAAAAAAAAAACTACCCTCAACAAATACACGAAAATTGAACAACTCCAGAGCTTGTAAACTGACATTTTGTTTAACTTTTTCTTGTGATTTTCTATCTCTGATTTCTTCATAGCCAACTTTACTCTATTCTCAGAATCACCAGCCAAGATATCTCTCTCACGATTCAGAGATTTAATCTTACTGTTCAAGTTGAAGATTTCACTTTGCTTTTGCATTATAATAGAATCAAAATCTCTTTCAGCAAGTTGTTTTGTCTTCCTCTCCAACTCGAGATTCTGAAGCAAACAAATTATGAAGCATAATGGTATAAGAAGTAGTAATCAAGCAGGGGAAACATCATAGAAGAAAGCCATAAACAAATATAATACCGTGTGCCTCTCTCTTTCATCTAAGCGAGGGAGATCAAATCCAGATAGCTGATCTTCATATGTCTTACGTTCACTCTCTTTTTCTTTAATGCGTTTCAAAATCTTATTCTGTAAGGAATAATCCAGAAGACATGACACTTAATATTATGTGGACATGAATGAAATTAAGCAGATTGTTTATTTAAAAATAAAAAATAAAAATAAATAAATAAACAAACAAACAAAAAAGAATTGTAACAACCTTATAGTCCGCATTGGCCCTCCTTTTAGCTTCAAGATTCTTCAGACTGTTATTAGCATCGTTATAGGAATCCAGTGCTGCTTTAATTTCAGTTTCATTTGATTTCTGTAACAATCTCAGTTAAATATTTTACAAGCCATAAAAAGATGGTGTAAAAATGGCAAGGAGGTTCGTAGATAAGTATAAAAAGTACAAACATGATAATATACTCCATATACAGAGCAGCTGATTCTCCGGTATTCTAGAGAGGAAGAGCAGGGTTAAAGAGGGGATAAAGTTGAGTGTACTCCACTCCAGTACTCCATTACCAGGAGAAAATATAACATCCCTTCTCCCAAGTAATCAACACCTCATCTTTCTCCTATTATTTCCACATCTATCCTTTTATACTCCTACTACCAATCTACCATGACCATCAACAATCTTGCCTCTTTCTTCTTCCCTTCCCATTAAATCTTTCTCTGTCCATGGTGTAGAATCTGGTCATTTTTTCTCCCTACTTAGTTCTACACCAACTGAGAAAGGGTTGTAATAATTGGTGATGACCAGACTCATGAAACTTATTTTAGTGAGCAAGCCCACCAATAAGTAAGCATATCGTTAACTTTAAAATCCAATGGAAATACAAATCTGAGAACATATGCTTTTGCACATCGCAAGCATCAGAAAGCCCAAAGATTATTTACAAAATCATAGAAAAGGTAAAACTGACCTTCTTCTCATTTAAATCCTTCTCCAAGTCAAGTATCCTCTCATTTATATAACTTGTACAACTCAAAGCTGTTTCATCACTGAAAGGACCATTTGTAAGGGATCCCAAATTGTGCATAGAATAGAGCTCTTTGATCATGGAGTCCCTGTCATTCTTTAGCTCAGTATGAGCCTGGAGCCAAAAGGAAAAAACATCCAATAATTGTAAATAATAAAGAAAAAGAAACAGGCAACAAATACAATTTTAGATAAATCACACAAGGTAGCTCCCCGTGGTTTTGGGATGTTCATGTGAAAAAAATAAAATAAAAATTAAAAAAATCAATTGACTATCACAACCCTCAACAGGATCTAAAGCAATAACTACTGGCACTCCCCCTAATTCAAAAAAAAAAAAAAAAAAAAAAACAAAAAAACAAAAAAAAAAACCTCATTCATTCCCTGCTCAGTCTATTGACTCATATCCTATTCATAATATCTAGGCTTTACAACAATGAAAATTTTAAATAATAAATAGGCTACTCTGAAATAAGAGTATAAATGTCAGGATTTTTATTTACATTTTTTTTGGGAGATGGGAGGTGGGATCTTATGCTTTATGTGGCCCTATCTCAAGTCAATGCCCACAAGAGTTGATCCCCCCCCCCTCCCCTCCCCCCCAAAAAAAAAAGTCCACAACCATGATACTGATCGCACAACCCCAGATGATAGAGTGAGATAGTTATAAACCTGCCCTCATCAACGCTTCATAAAATAATCCAAGAAATGTAAATGCAATTTTATTTAAGAGTCTAGGACAGTGAATTACATAGAAATTTAACTTTGAATTATTTTATAAATAGTTAGAATGGAAAACTCCATCATGTCAATGCAGTGTAGGGAGTTGATATATAGGACATTCTGAGGCATGCTCCATGCATAAACACTATGGACCAAAGGTCCCAGCTGGCACCTTGTTAAAAACAGGGTTACCTTGTGAAATTTACTTTTAATAATATATACGGTAGACTTACATCTGCTGCACTTTGAAGTTTGCTTATCTCTACAAGATACTCAGTAATTTTTTTGCTAAGGATATTACTTGTTTTCTCTAAGTCATCTCCTTCTCTGACCAATTTGGCAATTAGCCTGTCCTGTTGAGAAATTTTTTCATCAAACTTTTCCTTCCACTCCTTCAATTCTTCATCAGTCTCTGAAATACAAACCATATTAAATGCAATATACTCAAATACAGACTGTTAATGCAATTAGCACACTCAAGAAATAATGAGACACAACAGAGTGACAGACCTTCAATTTCTTCGTTGAGCGCTAGATACCTTTGTTCCTGCTCTTTATATGAAGCACTTCTTGTGGCACTCTTTTCGGTTATCTGATCCTGTAGCTTACGCAGATCTTTTAGCTTAATTTCAGTGCATTGTATCTTCGCATCAACCTCTTCAATTTCCTTATCCAAATTCTGCATTTGAACTTTCAAAAATTCCGTTCTTTCCTGATCTTGAGCAATACTTTCTCGTAACTGTCAGAGAATGATCAAGGCCGCAGACCATCAGAACATCCCAAGGAAATCAAACATTAATGTTTCCAGCTACAACAATTAAAGACAAATAACTATAGATCACCAAAACTACAACAGAGGAATTTGACGCATATGGGTAGAAGAAATTGCAACTTAACACAAAGGAAAATTATATGTACAACCCTAAGGGATAACTATTAGAAAAAGTTAAACATCATGCACAAAGTAAGCATTAATACTAGTGATCAACGTGTGAGTTTGTCATAAATTCCTAGACTAATACCAATTAGGAATGAAATTTAATGCTTATAGTTAGACCTTATGTTGCGCATATCATTACCATAAATAATTTAATATAAATAGACTAGAAGAATGAGTAGAAGGATAGAAACAGGATTATTGAACTACCTCCAAGGTATACACCTGTCAAAGATACAAGTCATACGACAACAAATCCAATAAACATGAAGAGAAAAGACATTTGATCTTAGTCATGGGTACTGCAGTGCTACTATCTCACGTATCCCATAAGCCTCCCCATGACTGGTGGCCAGACTGGACACTGGTGCATTACATTCACCATTTCCCCTCATGCTCTTACCTACCATTTTTTGGGGAAGGGGGAGGAGGACTAGGTAAGGGAGAAAGTACTTAACCTTTCCCTTACATTGACTGATCTCAGCCTCCCTTCCTCTTTTACCTACAGCAGATAAAACACATACAATCTTCCAAGAACCATAGATGACAACTAGCTACCTTCATCCAATGATTGTGAGTAAAGTTTCAAAATTGGAAAATTGTCTAAATCTACAGCAAATCTTATGTTTTAAATGGTGCGAGACGCACAAGGTGCAGATGGCCAATGGAGCCAAGGTGCAAGGCAAAGGCCGTGCACCTTTTGTATACAAGATAACGAGACACAACTTTGTCCATCGTTTTTGTTCTAATTTTATTTCTTTTAAGGTGTTACGGAGTAACTTTAATTGAGTAAAAAAAAAGGCCAAAAAAATAGTTTTAAAAAATTGAAAAAAAAAAATAATCAGGAGGGGGGAGGGGGTCACATGACTATAATCAAAAGGTGATTTTTACATAAAAAATAATAATAAAATTAAAAAAAAATATATAACAGAGGGTGGGTACCAGTCAATCTGTTAGCTAAAATGGAAAGGAAGAAAAGGAAAAAAAAAAGAAAAGAAAAGAAAAAAAAGCAAACCTCATACTGTCAAAGAGGAGAAAGAACATGGAGAATAAGCTCATCCAAAAAAGGAAAAGAGGAAATAGAAAATTGTAAATTTGTGACAGAAGAAAACAGTTAGAAAAGAGAGAAGAAGATAAGGTCGAAGAGAATCAATGAAAGAAGTTCATATCGAAAAGAGAGAAAGAGTGAACTTAACTTCAAACACATTGGTATATGCCCCCTGTTTACACATAATTCACAAATAAATGGTACGTAGATCACTCATACTATACAAGACCCAGGAAACTGACCAAAAAAGATGCAGGAAGTATATGTCTAAGACCCTAGGAGAACAAGAAGGAAAACCTTATAAGCAGAATCTTTTAATGTTTGCAGATGCTCTAATTTCAGCTTGTATGTCTTGATCTCTTGGGCCTGCTCTTTATGGAGCTTCTTGATGACCTCCAATGCCTTAGTGTATCTGGTCAAAGCACATTGAAAGAACTCAATCCAACTCTCAACTTTTAACCCAAAAAAAAACAACTCTCAACTCAGGCTATACTTATAATGAAAACAAGTCAAGGTGCCAATGAGTTAATAAAAGAAGTCATCTCACAGCACTATTTTCTCTATGATTATAATTGCATTAGTTCAGCAATAAATAGAAACCCAGCTATGACATAATAGTAAGTTTTTTTTATGAGCCATGCCTCATGATGTTTACTAATTACTATGCAGAACTACCAACTACCTCTACCGGTGCACCCTTTCCAGACATGCATATGCCTAGATCTAATTAATGGCCTTAACCAATTTTGCTTAAAAGGCTGTTGTTATGACTCCTAAGTAGAAACAGATACGGAGATTGTTAGTGACAATGGCAATTGGTATAACATAAACATAGAGCTCCCACTACCCTGTTGAAGCATAAATGTCTCTGCTAATTATAAAGAAGATTAAAGAAAGCATACAATTATGCTCCAAATCACATCAAAAAAATTCACATAAACCATCATAATGCCAAGTGACTACAGCCTTACCGGGTCGCAGAGAATATATCATCAAATTTTTTTTTCAGAGTGGAGGAGTCTTGCAATGGCCAGTTAGCCTCATCTTGGTGCACAAATATCACATTTTCTAGAATCGCTTTAGAAACACCCATCAGTGCAGGGATTTCTCGATCCATATCAGCACATCTGTAGCTGAGACAAACTTTCTAAAAGGAAGTAAGAGAATAATGTGTGAGTGGAGGACCTACTCTTCCTTTTCAGCAAGACATATACAAGTTTACAGATAATACACAGACACAATAGCATGTAGTGTAAGAGCTAAAACTATTAATTGCGAGGTCTCTTCATCCTTCAGACAAACAATTCAAATGATGGAGACTGAAACATAACAAGGGAAGAAAGGGAGGCTAGCACCTACATCAATTTTACCAGCTATATTCCTTGTAAAATAAAAATAATAGTAAGAACTTACAGATTACAATGCCTAACATGCACCTTCCTACCAGCAAATTGACAATATGATAAACACATGTGAGCATAGCATATGGGCTAGAGTTGCATTGCGCAAAAGTTTAGGCTTAATATTTGGCAAATAAATAAAATTCACCTTTTATATTCAAGTCTAAATGATATCCTGGATTTCTAGGGCTATGTATATCCCTTCTAGAGGACATATATTACCAAAGAACTCTACCATTTCGTCCAAAAGGAAAGGGAAATACCACTATGTACTGATGAACAATCAGCTATGCAACATAAACCGTTAAAACACATTGAACTATACATCACCCAAACCCCTAACAAACAGCAAATGAAAGAAGGCAATTCGCACAACACCTAAAGCTGCAAAGGTTTCAAAATATAGCCGTTGAAATGTCACTAAACAATGATACTAGCAACATCCAAGTTTCAATATTTGCCGCAGATAAATAATCTATGACGTACAACATAATGATAGCATTAACGAGCATATATTCACCTCCCCTGTATTTGGGTTAATAGTCTGGAGCACACTTTCAATAGCTTTATACTCCATCTTAGACGCCTTTTGGGTTAACTGAAACGACCTTATACACACAACATCTTTCCCTGCGGCTGTCTTAAACCGGAGCTTAATTTGCGCTTTTGTCTCTGTCTCTCCCGCTACCTACCATTCATACCCAACAAAACAAAACCCTAATATTAGCACCAATCTCCAACAAAATAAAACAAACCAAACAAAAAATAAATATAGCTCAGAGAATTAGAAACCTTAGGATCATGAATGAAGCTTTGACCCGACCTAGCATTCGGAGGCAACTCCCCAGTGCATGCAACCTTCAAGCACTCGATTACAGTCTACACCCAAATCAAACTAATTACAAAACAATATAGAGTAATCCTACAATTCCAAGTACATTAATCATCTTTCTAATGGTGTGTTTGGATAAAGAAATAGGAAAGAAAAGAAGGGGAGGGAGGTGAAGGGGAGGGAAGAGAAAGGGAGGGGAGGAAAGAAAGATGAGTTTTCCTTCCAAATCTCTCCATTGATGGAGTGATCAATTTCTTACAATTTACTCCCTCCATTTCTCTCTCTCCAATTCCCTTCCTTCCTCATTTGTTATCCAAATGAAAGATAATTTATCCCTCTATTTCCCTTCCCTCCATTTCCTTCAATCCAAACAAAGTGTAAATTTCAAATTATCACTCATCATTAGCCAAACTTCACACTTTCTTCATCCCTACATGTTATACATTTTGCAACTAACATATGAAAAATAAATAAATAAATAATTAAATTAAGAAATGAGCAACTCAATTTAATCACCAAACAGTATATTAAAAGAAAATAAACATCCCACTATAATCTAATAAATAAAAATACCAAGCAATATTACATTCAAACCCCAGAAAAATTAAGGTTAATTACAACAAAAATAAGAAAATGGGTAACCAAAAAATACAAAAAAAAAAGTAAAATAAAATAGAAATATACAGTTTTTCCGGCGCCATTGGAGCCCACAATTAAGGTTAAGGGTTTGAAAAAGGTGATGACATGCTTGTTTTCCGGGTCGAAACTCCGGATACCTTTAATCAGCATCTTGTCTACTGTACTCATTTTTGCTGCTTTCTATACAATTTGCAGCGAATTTCAAATGGTTTTCTCTGATTTGGGTTTTATTGATTAATTTGCTGCAAAATTAATGGAGTTTTCGCCGGAATTTTTTCCCCGGCGAAAGTGTGAGAAATGAAAACAAGGGTTTTGTGGGGGTTTAATTTTCAATTATTTTCACTCAAAAAGTTTTGTAAGTTGTTTATATGGAGTTTTGCGACTCTGTAATGGGCGCGGGAATACTCGAACGATTAAATAAATTGGTTACGGAGCAAGCCAAATTCAAGTCCCCATTTGCATTGGTCGGTAATAAGTACTCGTAAAGTCGTAATTTCCTATATACCGTTCATGTAGAATCGATTACGAAACACTTTGTATCAGCAAAATCGAGAATGGTGATAGCGGTTATATTAATGAAAACCTAACATTATTAGTGACATTCATTTAATTAATAAGATAATTAAAACAATAAAATGTTCAACTCTCTTTTCCTGCTCTTCAATGTTCACGGAAAAAGGGAAAAATTGTTAAAGTTTTAAAAAATAGAGAGAGTATAATAAAATGGATATATTAGATAGTTGAATAATTCTCAATCCCCGCTCATCTGGTATTCAAGAGTCAAGACTTAAAGCCTAATCTCAAACTCATTCTAATCAGAATGTCGTGACATGATAAAATTTCTAAATGTATTACAAAGTTCGACTTCATAACGACTATTTACATTTCAAAACACTCTTCTCAAACCACATCTTATAAAGAAAAGGATTAGAGGAGTTCAACTTGTGAACCATGGCATGATGGAGGAGAATTGAAGCTCCCTCCTTCCTCCTTCCTCCATCCTCCATTAAAGCTTCCTCCTTTCTCCATCCTCCATTGAAGCTTCCTCCTCCTCCTTTCCACAACCTCCACCATTTTCGACACCTTTAATGGAGGACATGGTCTCCCCTACACTTTAGGGTTGATCATGCACATAATTTCACCATTTATTCATAAGAATTTCTGTTTATGGTAGTGTAATTGGTGGAAGGTGGAGACAGGGAAATTAAATTGGTGTCGGTTAGTCGGTGGAAGGTGGTGAAAATGGTGGTGTAGGTGGAAGGCGGACGCGATGAAGATGGTGGTGCCTGTGGAAGGTGGGTATAAATCATGGAAGGAAGAAGGAGCAAGCTTCGGTGGTGGAAATTGAAAACGACGTTACTGTCTAATAACTCACCAATGCAAACATCGTCTAATAGGGTAAGATACGTAGTTAATAAACAATGTCCACCAGTGCACATCCAAAATATGACATAGTCATCACAACTATATCGCTAAATCAACGAAACAAGTTGATCAAAAAGATTAAAAGACTATCCATGCCATTTGATAAACTTCCCAAGTTTGAAGTTTATCAATGTGATGAGTTTGGATTTTCTCCATTGAAGCTCCTTCATTTTCCTTTAAAAGTCAGTTGATATTTCCATAAAAGCTTTAGCCTTCTTCTGCAATTCTTCATTATTGTAGACAAATTACTATATTAATCCTAATTTATTGGCTAAAATTACGAATACATCTCTTGTTACTCTGTATTTTTTTTATTTTTTGTAACCATACATCTCTTGTTAAAAAGAAAAGAGAAACTTGTATTTGCCCGGTCTTTTGCTCTGTAAAAAGGAAATACAAGTTTATCTCAAATGTGTTTAATCTGGAGATAAAAGTGTACTTTTTGCGGTGAAAATGGGTAAAAACGCTACTTAAAATAGCGATTTATCCCAAACTTGCTATTTAAAATAGCGATTTTAAGGCAAAATCAAATATCGGTTTTACTATTAGGCAGCCTCCTATGTAAAAAACCAAAATTCACAGTTCATAATAATTCCCAACTGAAAGTCTCTCAATCTAAAATTCCAACTCCCAAACGTTTAAAAAGTCTCAAACACTCCGCCAAAAATGAAGAATTTTCCAGAAAAACCCCATTTTTCATCAACAACAGAAACGACAATCACAACAACAACAATTAAATTTCAAACAGCTGTTGATGATTGGGATAAACCCTTTTCAAACGAAGAATTGGAAGCCATTGAAGCAGCTTTTGAAGCTGCAACATCAGCAATTTCTGCAACCCCTTCATATTCTTCGTCTTCCTTCAAAACCCCGCGTAGCAGTTCCTCAGTTAACAACGACGATGACCCTAATGCCCGACCCACGACCCGCCGTCGATTGCCGGGCTCCATTTCTTGCTCAAATGGTGAATTGGGTTCATCTCCGAATTCGAGTTATTTCGCTCTAACCCCGTGTTCAAGAAATTGGGCCTTCCACCACCAAGGTAAAATTCATTGGATTGTTTTGGAAATTGGGGTTTGTTTAATTTTATAAATTTGGTTAATTTTGTGTTATTGCCTGGAATTTGGGATTTTGATGGATTGTTTTTTGCATATTGGTATTGTGATTTGTGGGGATAGCAGTATTTGGGATGAGGGTTTCGTTGTAGTACATATGAATTGAATTTTGTAACTTTGTTTGTTAGGCAGTGTGAAAATGAAGTATCCTGCACTGAATTTTGGTGGCCGCATTGTGTATTCCCGGACGATGGAGGAGGTAGAGGAAGCTACATTGGAGATTTTGAAGTTTCTGGAGGCTAAGAAATGTAAAACAGGCAGGGCTGTTCTCGGCCTCGACATTGAATGGAAACCTAGCTTTGATCGAGGTTGGTTTACGTGGTTTTCTTATTCATGCTTTGGTGTTTCGTTTGTAAGATAACCAAGCTCATATCTACTTGCGCCTCTTGCTTGTCTGCCATGATAAACATGATCACGCACTACAACTTTGTCCTTGGGTCTGTTATTTGACTTTGGGTACTAATGGACCAACTAAAATGACCATTATAAACTCTGTGTACTTCTTAATAATGGTGAAGTAGCTCATGATTATGGTGCTCTACACCAAGTTTTTAAAGAGCTTTAATATTACCATAAAAGATTGTATTTATAACCCTTATCCATCTTGTGTTGGAGCCTATTCAGAGGTCTCAAGGAATGTTGTTGTTGATGTTATTATGTCAGTGCTTGTGTAGTTTGGCTTAGGCACCCGATCTATCATTGCTGGAAACCTTTTAGCATGTTATTATTTATAAATATGTGTTTAAGCTGTTACTATTATTTTGAGGCAAGACCTATACTTTTTAACCTCTCCTTAATGGATTGTCTGTGGCAGTGTTTGTACGTGTAATATCTTATTAGAGGTATCTAGTAGTGATCATTAGCTTTTAATTACCCTTAGTTTAAACTACGATAGACTTTGATGGTTGTGACTTGATGAAGTGCTTTTGAACGTAGGCTTTGTGGTCACGCCATTATTAGCCTTTAATAGGATGACAGGTTTGTACCATTTGGCTGTATATATGGATGGAAAGCTCCATACTCAGCTAGGATGATTAAAATTTGGCTTTTTGGGCATAGTTGTTCCAGATTGGTAATTGTTTAAGATACGTTCGAATCATTGGTTCATTGACAATAGTTGAAAAGGTTCAATGTGCACTAGACGATAGGAGTCATGGGGCTTAGGTGTGGAATGCAGTTCTTAAAGTTGTGTTTAACACAGATTGCATACATGGAATTAATGCAACCTGTACATCTCATTGTGCCATTTAGTGTCCAAAAGCAACTTGCCGAGATCTTCACAAGTGCTCTGTTGAGCCTTTTCAAACACTGGTTTGAGGTGCTTATCTGACAAACAATGTTCACTTGTAAAAAGCTTGCTTTGACTTAGATATATACTTCATTTTTGTTTGATTTTGGTACATTAGACGTTATTATGGATGTGAGGCGATTTGGACAATGGAACCATGTTGAAAGTGTTTGGTTTGAAGATAGGGTTTTATTTATTCTAGCGAGTAGTATGATGATGACATAACAATAGCCTTTAAAGACGTGATTTATGACAACATCTGCTTTGTGGATCATTCTCTCGAACTTGTTATGATTCCCATTTCCCTTGTGGCTTGTAATAATGGGCATATATTATCTTTGCTGCTTACTTGGAACCCCCCCATGTTGTGTAAGTTATCTTTGATTTTAATGAGGTCTGTAATTTGATGAGACTATGCTTAATTTGGTTCGGAAGCTTAATGCGTCTTACATCAACTTACCATCAAATTGTGCCTGAAAAGCTGAAATGATTGGAGATGCTGTTCTATTTTTTTCTGCTTCCAAGGACATCTCTAAGTATGGAACTAATTGTAGCCAACTCATTAACATTGGATTTTTTCCTTGAACTTTAGCAATTAATGCCAAGCTCATTTAGGCCATCAATTGACTAATAATTGGACATTTGGTTTCAGACCCCAAATCTCGTTTTTGGCAGTAGCATAACTTATTATGGGTGGTCTTAAATGTAAGCAACTTTTGTTCTTCTGAGATTACTAAAAACAACGTTTTAAGATATCTTCTTGGTCAACCTTATTGGTGCACCTATGGAATTAGCCTTTGGGGGGTTGGAGTCTTGACTTTTGAATTTCTTAAGATATTATTTTCCATTTTGGCAACGTGATTATGTCCCACCAAATTATGGACTTTGCACTAGAGACTGGCTTACCAATATGATTGTGTTCAGCACACAACGTCCTTGCCAGTGACCTTGATACTCAGGATACCCTCTTGTGAGAGTGTGAGATCATAATCTCTAGAGGGTGACCTTTGATGTGTCTTCTTTGATAACCCATATGTTGTGGTTAGATTCAAATTCTTTCAAATCTTTAATGGTGTTCTTCTTATTCCCTTGAACTTGGCATCGTCACAAAATGCTGCTAGTGCCAAGCCCTTAAGAAGGTAAGATCATTCTGATGTCTCTTTTGTATCAGTAGTATCATCCATTTGGAGGGATTCTAGCTTTTGGTGTGACAACTGTGATAGAGCTATGTTCCCTCGAATACTTGAAACTATATGCCTCATATTGTGAATATGAATATTATGTATGGTCATAAGGCCCCTTATGACACATATTTGTCACTTCATTATAGCTTTTCAGTTTTCCAAACTGATAATTTCTGAGTCAGAACTCATAAGGGGCTGTTACATAACAGCATATAAGATTGATGCTGGACTGTTAGGTCTGTAACTAAATTAACCAATGTTGTTGCATCAATCTTGACCTCAATGTAGTATGCTTATGCAATGCATCAACCTATGGTATTATTCCCTCCATCGATGTTTTTTTCCCTAACTTATTGGGTGGAGTATATCTTTCGGTTCTTGACCTTATTAATTAAATTTAGTGTGCAGTTTAGTGGTTTTTATCATCTTTTTTGTTATCTTGCTATCTATACTTTCCATATATTAATAACTTTTAGTGTGTAGTTTATTGATTTTTATCGTCTCTTTTGTTATTTTCCCCCCACCACATTTTGAGCCTGAAGCCCCATCAGCCAATCCCACCTTTGTCCTTCCATTTGGAAACCCAAAAACCATTATCACATCCCCAAAAGCTGCATATTTACGCTAGCAAGAGCAAATTTGAGATATTAAATCAGGGTAATAAATGGTATTTGCAGACATAAACTTCAGATAGAGTAATATGATCCTGTAGACCTGAAAGATCATGGTTAAGGACTTGATGGTGGTTGAGCTCAATCATTGAAGCCTTTTATCCAAAGTTTTAATGGTGGAACCGGAATTCAACTGCTAAAAGACCACCACAAAATCCAAATAGACTAACTTGACCACTGCAACATAGCCCTAGAAAGAGATGAAGGTTGGTCGGTTGCTGAGGGGTAATAGGGAGCAATGGATCATCATCGGAGTTGGTAAGAGACAAAGATGGTGCTTGGTTGGAGAAGGATAAGGGAGCAGATGAACTCTGTTCATGAGCATGGAATTTGTGCTATAGTGTTTGTGTGTGCATGTTTGTCAAATGCGTTTTCTTTTTGTTGTAAATGAACCAATTATGTAACCTGAATTCCCTTTCTTGAATCTTTTCTCCTCTATCTCCCTTACCAAAGTAGGCGACTTTAGACATATATATGAGGTTGCATCGGTGCAAAGACATGAGCTAAGAGATGAATTTAATGTTTTTGGCCTCCAAATATGCCTCGCCGGGACCCTTGGAAAGCATAGGAAGCACCTTATTGTCTAACCTAGGCGAGTCCAAAAAATTTTGGAGGCTAAGAAGGCAAACATGTTTTCAGATCTTTTTTGGACCTAAGTGTCATAAATTCAAGTAATGGTGGGGGATGCATCTTGGGCTCACAAAAGGTTGTATGAAACCACATACACACACTATTTATTCACATAAAGGCCTAAAGTGACCTAATATTAATTACAGGAGGCATGTCTATAACTGGCTAAATTAATAGTTAAGAGCTAAAGTGGATGGCTTCCACCACCCAATGCTAGTTTGGAACCATAATAGCCTATCAATAGGTTTATAAAGTATCAAGAACGAGTTTGGTTCAATGATATGACTATTTAGAAACTTTGTTACAAACTTAGAATAGTAGTAAAGAGTTTGTTCAATGATATAAATAATGAAAATTGTGCACCGAGCCACCGACAAACACTTTGTAAGAAAATGACCACTTTTTTCTAACCATTCTTATATTGCAATTACTACTTTTAACAAGATGAAAATTGTGTGTGGCAAGGTACTAAAGGCCAGGGTGGGCAATCTAAGACATATTTATGCAGGATGCCAAGTCGTGGGCTAAGATATGAATTAGATGGAATCAACCAATAAAACAGGCCTTGCGGGGTTCCTTCGGAAAATTGGGATGCACCTTGATGTCTAACCTTGCCGGTCCAAAAATGTCCTTAGAGGCAAAATTTAAGGTTATAATACATGAAATCGAACCTTCGGAGATTTTCAGACCCTAGTGTAATGATGGGGGATGTTTCTTGTGGTCACAAATGGTTGTTTGGAAGCATATACTCGCGCTAATCAGTCACTGAGTCCCATCTCGAGGTGGCTTTAATCAATGATGGAAGACGTGTTTTATAAGTTATAACATTCTAAATTGATAGTTAAGAACCAAAGTTGATGGTTCAAACCACCCAAGCGGCCTGCTGGGGTCTTGTGAGGTCTAAGGGAAACACCTCTTCCTCTTTCCTTTCTGGGCCGAAAAAGTTGAAAATGATTCAAAATTGAAGGTTATAATCCATGCATTGAAACCAATTTCAGGAACTTTTTCAAAAGTTGAAGTGGATGTGGACTTGTGGAGGGTGTCTCACGGGGTGATAAAAGTTGGTTTGGAACCAGAACAGGCTTATCAATAGGGTTACAAAGTATCAAGAATGAGTTTGATTCAATGATATGATAATTTTTAAATTTGTTGCAGCGGTAGTCAAGAATTTGTTTCAATGATATCAATGATGAAAAATGTGCACCAACAAACATTTTACAAGTAAATTACCATATTTTCTAACCATTTTTACATTGATCTTTGTGCTACAGGTATTCCACAGGGAAAAGCTGCAGTCATGCAAATATGCGGGGATATGCATCATTGTTATGTATTGCATATTATTCATTCTGGAATTCCTGGTAGTCTGCAATCTCTTCTGGAAGATTCTACATACATCAAGGTTGTGAGTTTTGTAATTTTGTGCTTCTAAATTATATCTCTTGTGAACCTCTTCCTTAATGAATTTTGTATCATTTACAGGTTGGAGTTGGTATCGACAATGATGCTGTTAAAGTCTTTCACGACCATAATGTGTCAATAAAATCTTTGGAAGATCTATCCAGTCTGGCCAATCAAAAGCTTGGTGGTGTACCTAAGCAGTGGAGTCTGTCTTCACTGGTCGAAACATTTACTTGCAAACAAGTACATAATTGGTACCTCTTGCTTTACTAATTATTGGTTATTGCTTCCCTTGAAGTTCTCTTTAATGCTGATGGTGTCTTTAACTTTAGTTGATTCTTTAATAGCCTTTTTTATATGCTCGGATATCATCTTGTTGATTTATGTTCACCAGAAACTTTGCTCATCAGTTTCTTTCCTAATTCTCATTCTCTGTGTATGTGTGTGTGTGTTTTCTTTTTAAAATTTATTTGTATGATTCTAAGATAGATGATAGTCATTAATTGGAGACATGAATGCAGCACACCTTGCAGTTTCTTTTGGAGAATTTTATTATAGACGTTGTAGATCATACCAAATTTGGGCATTTTGCCCAGACCCTGTCAGCTTTGGGGAACTTAGCCACTATTCTTCATACTCGTGCATTTTTTTTTTCTTCATTGCAGTTGCGTATCATGACAATTGTGAGAATCCCATATGAAAAAGTATTTTTGTGGAACTTCTCATTTGTAACAGATTCTGTTGTTAGCCATGTTATGTGCCTTGTCTCTTCCTTAATTTGCCCTAAAAATGAAATCCGGTGAAGATTATTCTGTGTCATGAGTAATTTATTAAAGGATCATTATAATACAAAGATATATGATACAAAGTTGTTGCAAATTAGTGTCTAATTTCAATTTAAAATATTCTGTGTCATGAGTAATTTATTCTGTGTCAACGTGATGCTTAGCGTCTAAAATATGAATAAGGGGGTTGCCTATCCTAATTTCTTTTAAGGCTATATCCCAGTCTAATTTCAATTTAAGTTTCACTATGAAGCTTAAATTTGCCAGTTGTGACTCTTGTGAGTCCATGTTTCTGTGTGATTTCTTGATATCTAATCTGAAGTTTAAAAGCTGCCTCAATTGCCTTTTCCCATCTGTGCTATGACATGTTCTAACAATTGATTTACATATGGATTGAGTTCTGTGTTTGTATTCCACTGTGGTATTTGTCACCTCAGAAAACTACTCTTCACTCTGACCATCAATTTTGTTTTGTGTGTTACAACTGTGGCTCTAATTGTCCCCATTACTCTTTTGGCTGTGTTATGTGCTCTTTTAATAGTAAAGATTTACGAGATTGTATTGAATATTTGTATGCAGCTCTTGAAGCCTAAGAAGATTAGACTAGGAAATTGGGAAGATGATCCTCTTTCAAAGGCCCAGTTACGGTATGCAGCAACTGATGCATTTGCTTCATGGTACCTCTATGAGGTAAGTAAAAGTCAGTCTGTTTCTCTTGAATTGGCACTTGCAAATCAATCATCTTACTATTCTGCATTTCCCTTCGCATTAGGTGCTGGAGACCTTCTCAGATTTACCAGAGAACCAAAAGGAGAACTTAATCCAAACATAGCTTCTGGATTATAAAGTATGGCTGAGCTTTGAGAACTGTTGGGAAGTGAGTGGGTTGTCCGTCCAAACCTGAATCAAGATGCTACATCCAGGTCTTTGCTCAATATATATATATATATCAGTAGTATTTTTTTTACGAGTCCTGTAATTTATTTGTCCCGGAAGGACTGGCCCCTGCAAGAAGCAATGGTGAACCCACCCATCTCATAGGCAAACCATAGTCCAACATTAATTTTTTTAAAAACCACTAACGCAATATTGAAGCCTGGAGAGATGAAAATCAAAATTTCAACCTCGAGGAGGTTGGGAGGTTTGAGCTCCCTTTCGATTCCCATATTTATCAGTATCATTTAACCCTTCAGTGTGAATCTTGTTAAGAATGTATCAGTTGGTCATGAAATATCTGTAACGAACGAACAATTACTATCAGATCACCAGGGAGCGATCGCTCCCACAGAAGGGATTGTAAAACACATCCCATGTTTGCATCAACAACTCACTTTGTTTTAATTCAATGTATGTGTTAATGTGTTATCCTTAAATTAAATGTGCCCTTGATGGTGCTTATGACTGTTATAAATTTTCTGACTCAGGATTTCATCCCCTGAATTCTGAGGCAATGTACCATGTTACGCTACTGTATAATCATAAGGAGCTCCATAACATTTTTCTACTCCCTTCGTCCCATAATATAGTTTCTGTTTATGTTTTTTCACGGTATTTAAGAAATAGAAGAGAAAGTGGATGAAATACATTAATAAAAAGTGAAAAGTACAAGCATTGACAAATGTTAGAGAGAGAAAGTGGAAAAAAGTACAATACATATGCAAAATTCAAGGGTAAATTAGGGAGTATAATGAATAAAGTTAAAAAAGTAAGGGTATAATAATTTTTACATTAGGAAAAGAGGAACTTATATTATGAGATAATGGGAGTATTTAATTTTATAATTTTTTTTGTTCCAATGCTGCCATTTTCAATGTGAAAGTGATTGCAGAGTTGGCACTGTTGTTTGCCACTTTGCATGTGAGTGGGACCCTTTTCCTCTTGTCAATGTGATTTTAATGGTCTCTGCTTTCTCTCTCTACCCCTTTAGATGTAGGGTTGTGTCCCATGTGATTAAGGACAAGAATTTTTCTCCCTTTTTATCTGTGAACTGAAGAAGAATATGACAGTTATATCGAAAATAACAGTTTGTAAAGTTTTCTGGAAAATCTTTAAATTTTGTGATTTAGTGGTGAAAAAAGCTATTACAAGTATCGTTATTTGAGGAATTATTTATCCTATATTTCAGCTTCCATTTTTGGCAATTTTTTGGTAGAAAATTTTCCAACAGACACAAGAACAGGTAAGAAATTGATGGTACTTACGTACTAGTGTCACTGTATGGAGTATGGACTACAGTTATGATGAGTGTTGTACAGTTGTCACAGGTAACAAATTTTATTTGACATCTAATACGTGCATATAATTTAAACGCGTATGTTACAGGGGTTGATAATAGTCTTAATACGAAGTATCTAACATGGAAGACCATGGATATTTTGTACGACTCCGTATCTTGCCATCTAGAGAGAAGCTAAGCTTATAGGAATGTGATCAATGAGGGATAGACTATAGAGACTACGACGTTAGTGTCTGAATTGCTTTGAATCAAACATTTGAATTTCTTGGTTATTAATATGAAACCTTTTTTTGGAAGTTTGGTTGATTCTACATTAAGAGAAAATACAAGTTGATATTAGATATCAACCAAACTTGTTAATATAGGGGTGTTGCGGTCTTTTCAACTACGTTAGTGAGGGGCAAAATTGTAAGAATAAAGATTCCAGCTCATTCCCGTAATTTGACCCCGTGAAAAGAATCGACGTTAACGATCATCATCAATTCGCCTTCAACCAACGCAAACTCTTGTGGCTGCCTTCAATGGAGAATGAAAAGTTCATCTTCAATGGTGAAGCAATGAAAGCTCATCTTTTATGGTGAAAACAATGGAGGAGTTTAACACCTACCCTTTAGGGTTAATTATACCCTAAATTACTCCTTTTTACTTAGGGTTTTCGTTTAATTTGGCGGCAAAGTCGCTGGTAATGTTTGAGATTCGCCGCCGATAGTGTTTGATTAGATTAGCGTGCATCCCTTCATTGTCAAGGAGAGAGGTGGGTTTCACTTTGGGGGCATTGTTTCTCTCTCCTTCTCCCCAGATTTACCCACAAATGGGCACAACGTAATCCACATCAGATTTCCATTATTATATCAATACTTTTCCAAACGTCTTGCCTATTATTTACAACATTGCCATTATATTAACAATGTTTGTTGATATCTGATATCAATGGGGACCGGCTCCTACATTGATGCTTATTGTGGGTAATCTCTTTTATCATACAAGTATAATTTTGGTAATAATGAAAGCCTATTGAATCATAAAAATGAAGCAATTTTATTGAACTTATTGACCCTTTTTCAACTTCAAAAAAATTCATTGGACCATGAAAAAAAAGGGTTATTAATTATTAGTGATTGTTATGATTCATATAATGCTCTTTATATTTTCTATATATATATATATATATATATATATATATATATATATATATATATATATATATATATATATATATATATAATGCTCTTTATAAGTGGCCAAGAACTTGAGACTAGAGCATAAGGTTCCTTCTACCCCTATGTGTATTTCCAATTTATTTATTTTTTTTCTTCTTTTGACTCATTTAGAGCTCTCCTAAATAAATAAGATTATTTTGACACAAATAAATAAGTAAGATTATTGAAACATCATTAGGTCACAAAAGTGTAAATTACTAGAATGTTTTTTTTTTTTTTTTTTTTTGTTAGTTTTACCTTAACTTTAGTAGGAAAAGTGTTAAGGACAAGTAGCGATTAATTATTTGGGTGTCTAAATTTTTAAGTAGGAAGAAAAATGATTTCATATTGTCAATTAAATTGTGTATTTGTCCTTTTCTTTAATAGTTGGATATTTATTTAATAGTATATTAATTACCAAAAATTAGGTTAAATTGTCTTCATCAATTACAGCAATAGTGTATCACTTGTCATTTTCTTCTTCAATTGCTAATTAAGTTTGTAATTTATTTATTTTTAATTAATAAATTAGATTTTAATACGTTTAGAATTATTTACGTATCATTGTACTTGTACATTTTCATACTTATATATGGAAAACAAATATCAAACTAAGTTATGTGGATCGAACTTGTTTTTGTAAACTATGGAGTAATAGGTAAATTTTTTATTCCCTTATTTCTCTCAGATACATATAAAAATCTAATAATAACTATACACTATAGACCATATTTAGTATAAGTATAGTCAAATTAAAATTCTATTTATTGGGTTGTAACTTAGAACTTAAGATACGATCAATTTGCTTATCTAAACTTAACAATATTTGAGTAAATCTTATTGAAACTTATATGCCCTCATTTCTCTTATAAGTTCTTTTCTGAACTTGAAGTACCTTAGTTTTTAGTAATTGATTTATGTTAGTCATTAAGTATACTTTTGTATTACCCAAACTTCACCCACTTTGTGAGGCTATTAGTGTTCTTATAATAACTAGTCTCTCTTATCAAAAATTATTTCACTTACATTAATCTATGAATTTTTGCTAGTGTGCAAATTTATAATGAGTGAGAAGATCTTTGTGGATAGTATAATGTATTGTAAGCATCCTAGCACCATCAATAACATGAGGAACAATAATGGTGCTAGTAATATATGGAGTACTATGTATATGAATTTTCTTTTTCAAAACCAGTAAGACGAGTATTCAACAATCATTTTAAAATAAAATTTCAAGTAATATCATTTAAAAACATTTTAGAAGGACAACAAATTCCTTAAAATTTGGGTTATAAAATAGAGATATACACGAATCATTTGACATTTTGACTTGCCGACCATTTAACAAAATAAATAAAAAAGGTATATATGAATAGATAAGTAATAAATGAAATAAATAATAAATATTAATAATTATTATAATTATAATATACCGTCTTAATAATAATATTAATAATAATAATATACCGTCTTTTTTTTTAAAAAAAGGAATAATAATATACCGTCTTAATAATAATAGATGTCTGTGATGACTTGACAGGGTTCTTCTCCTTTGATACAGTTAGGGCTATCTGACTTTGTTTCTGGTCGTGTTGTGGCTGATGCGGCTCAACGAAAGCGGTTCAAGTACGAATCTAGTTGTCGGACAATTGGATATAGTTTCCTTCCCTTCTCCTTTCTTCCTTGGGTAATTAGAGAAGGAGGCTGTTGTGTTGCTAAACCGGGTTCAGAAGTTCTCGAAAATTGACATTAGGGTGCATACTGCTGCACATATTTTCACTAGAATAGGCTTTGTTATATTCACTACACGAAAAGGGCAAATTGGCAACGGTTCAAACACCCCCAAAGGCAACGGTTTTGAACCGTTGCGTATTTGAGGGTTGCCAAATCCCAAAATAATTGGCAACGGTTCAAAACCGTTGCCAACTCAAGCAATTGGCAACGGTGAACCGTTGCCATTGAACATTTTTTTTTAAAATAATTGGCAACGGTTAACCGTTGCTATTGACCCATTGGCAACGGTTAACCGTTGCCATTGACCAATTTTTATTTTTATTTTTTTTTTAAATAATTGGCAACGGTTAACCGTTGCCATTGACCATTTTTTTTTTTTTTTTAAATAATTGGCAACGGTAATCATTTTAGGTAATAATCTCAAAGGCAACATTTTAGGAGGTAATCATTTTTTTTTTTTGGTAGGTAAGAAAGGGATATTATTACTAAAAGAAAAAAGGGCAAGCCCTCATAAAGTATAGCCGCACCGTGTCCTCATACACAAATAAATACGCTACGTGAAAAAAACACAAACCCCTCAAAACTTGGAGGTTACAAACAGCAACAAACCAGAAAAAAAGAAAGAATAACAGCAGCAGGACAGAAACCTCCAGAATCAGCAGCAGCAGCAAGCAGACAGCATCAGAAGGCAAAGAAAAGCAGCGGCAGCAAGCAGGGACAGCCAGCATAGCACCTGGCAGGCAGTAAACAGAGGCAGCAGCTAACAGGGATCAGTTCTTGGCACTAGGCAGCAGAATTACAGCAGCACAGTCATCCAACAAGCCTAACCAGCTTCTCATAGCAGCACTGTCAGCATCATCAGTCACAGACAGCTGCACCAAAGTAGCACAGCAGCACAGAGACAGAACAAGCATAGCAGCAAGTAAAAATAGGATATTGACTTTCTAACTAAGAGTAACTGGATTAGAGAGATATGTGGACTAATTAGACAGCAAAAAAGAACTTCCGAATACTATAAACTGAAATTGTTAAATGCTTTTCATCTTCTTAAAGCGCCAACTTCCATCCTTCAAAGTGTTCATTTAACTTGAAAATTTGTCAAAATACTCCACATACAAATGTTATAGAATAGCTTATACCATCCTCCCCATTTCACCACCTCAGCAACATAACCCATACACAGCAAAAATAAAAATAAAAAATTAAAGGAAATCAGTCAACCATGGAGAACCGGATGGCAAAGGACAAAGCTCATATTTTTGAAGGCTTGAGGTTTGTGTACACATTGAACCAATCATGAGTGACATCTTAAATCCGTCAGAGAGATTGTAATTTGATCACAAGAAATGAAATCTTGTTTGTTACCTCAACAATGTTATAATTGGAGCAAATCAAACAGGGCATTTCAAAATCAGCTGAGTCCCTTCATCATTTAGATTTAGTAACAAGAATGATCTCTCAAATTAAATCATTGAGATCTTAGGGACTCTATATTGCAAAATCAGACCACGACAAAGGGACTCACTATACTGCAAAATCAACCACCACAACCCCAACAGGGAGTCACAAAGCATGTACTCACAAAGCATGTTATTGGCAACCAAATCAAGCACAACAAATTAGTCTAGCAAATCAAATACCAACAACAAAATTCACACACCCCCTGGCCAGCATAGCACCTGACAGGCAGTAAACAGAGGCAGCAGCTAACAGGGATCAGTTCTTGGCACTAGGCAGCAGAATTACAGCAGCACAGTCATCCAACAAGCCTAACCAGCTTCTCATAGCAGCACTGTCAGCATCATCAGTCACAGACAGCTGCACCAAAGTAGCACAGCAGCACAGAGACAGAACAAGCATAGCAGCAAGTAAAAATAGGATATTGACTTTCTAACTAAGAGTAACTGGATTAGAGAGATATGTGGACTAATTAGACAGCAAAAAAGAACTTCCGAATACTATAAACTGAAATTGTTAAATGCTTTTCATCTTCTTAAAGCGCCAACTTCCATCCTTCAAAGTGTTCATTTAACTTGAAAATTTGTCAAAATACTCCACATACAAATGTTATAGAATAGCTTATACCATCCTCCCCATTTCACCACCTCAGCAACATAACCCATACACAGCAAAAATAAAAATAAAAAATTAAAGGAAATCAGTCAACCATGGAGAACCGGATGGCAAAGGACAAAGCTCATATTTTTGAAGGCTTGAGGTTTGTGTACACATTGAACCAATCATGAGTGACATCTTAAATCCGTCAGAGAGATTGTAATTTGATCACAAGAAATGAAATCTTGTTTGTTACCTCAACAATGTTATAATTGGAGCAAATCAAACAGGGCATTTCAAAATCAGCTGAGTCCCTTCATCATTTAGATTTAGTAACAAGAATGATCTCTCAAATTAAATCATTGAGATCTTAGGGACTCTATATTGCAAAATCAGACCACGACAAAGGGACTCACTATACTGCAAAATCAACCACCACAACCCCAACAGGGAGTCACAAAGCATGTACTCACAAAGCATGTTATTGGCAACCAAATCAAGCACAACAAATTAGTCTAGCAAATCAAATACCAACAACAAAATTCACACACCCCCTGACCAGCAACTAATGTTACTGGCAACCAATCAAGTACATACAAACCTCCTTCTCAATGGAACCAAAAAATAATCAATAAAGATAAGGGTTCAGAAATCGTCACCGGAGGAGGGTCAATTTTCCCAATTTTTCATACAAGGTTTAATACTTAACCATTTTTCATGAAATTTGTTGCAAAACACTCCTTAAACATAGCATAACAACATGGAACAAACAATTTCAAGAATAATGGACCGAATTGAAAACTTCCAAATTCGAAATTTAGGGTTTTTTTGTTCGATTTTTCCCAATTTTGACCAAAAAAACTGTAAAACTATTTGACAAAATCTAATAACCGAATGAAATATTAAAGACAAAAAATAACTTAACTTAACCTCTTGCCTCGTATTTCGCCTCCTCCTTTCCGCAATTCGTACCCCAAAACCCCCAAAAAAATACGGATCTAAATTACCCCAAAAAGGCGAGAAAGACGAGAAATAAGGGGAAGGAGAAACAGAAGGGGAAGGAGAAACAGAAGGGGAAGGAGAAGAGAAAGAGATTCAAAGAGGTTAGGGAGATTCAGAGAAACAGGGGGAATAGGGGAAGGAGAAGAGAAAGAGAGCGAAGGAGAGGAGAGTGCATGTATATACACGGGTTTTTTTTTTAAAAAAAACCGTTGCCAACCTCTACCCCTTTTTTTTAAAAAAAAAATAATAATTTAATCAATTGGCAACGATGTTGCCAATTTAAAAAAAAAAAAAAAAAAAAGGGGTAGAGTTGGCAACGGTTTTCATAGGGGGGTTGCCTATTTCTGTTTTTCGGACAATTGGATATAGTTTCCTTCCGTTCTCCTTTCTTCCTTGGGTAATTAGAGAAGGAGGCTGTTGTGCTGCTAAACCGGGTTCAGAAGTTCTCGAAAATTGACATTAGGGTGCATACTGCTGCACATATTTTCACTAGAATAGGCTTTGTTATATATATAGCTAGAGGAGTGGGGGCTCACCGCCCAGATTGTTTTCCGGCTTCTCACTAATTTTTTATAGGTTGTATCACTTTGTTTGTTTTTTAATAGGTTGTCTATTCCTTTCTCCTTTTCTTCATTGGGAGAATTAGAAACAGATGCCATTGCTTTGCTTAAGCGGATACAGAAGTTCTCTCAGGCTCAGGATATTATGACTAGAGCAGCAACCCACATCTTTGTTAGGATTAGCTTTGCTATAATCAAAGGAGTGGGGCCCAAATTGTTTCTCAATTTCCACTAATTTTATGAAAATCTTTTGAGTTTATAATAATAATAATAATAATAATAATAATAATTTTTTGCCGACAATTTTGTTTTGATTAGGAGAGAGGAGGGGGGCTGAGAAGAAAGTTCCGTTGACATAAGAGCATCAATTTAAGCCAAAGTGCTTATAAATCATGCTTTTATACTGATAATGACATTCTTCAACACCAAACTATTGAAAATTAAAAAATAAAAATTAAACACTTTAGTCCATTCTCATGTTTACAGCAACATATATACATACAAGATACAACATACTATTGAAAATTACGTCCCTCTCAATAAAACATTTGGTTAATCTAATCATCAGCACAAAAAAATTATTTATGCATAAATCTACATCAAATTACGCCATTTTGAAAAGGTGAACATCAAATTAAGCTACCCCTCATTCTATAACAAATTTTAAGATTACTAAAGTAAGGTCATACAAATAACACCTAAATTTAATTAATTAATAAGAATTCAACACCAATTAACTACGGAGTAGTAAGTAGTATACTTGGTAGGGGTTTCACCTTAATTTGAGGTCTCGAATATGGCTCTTATATCGCAATTTGGAGTTTGGAGATTTCCTTATTCTTCTTTCCATAATCTAACTGATTGTATATTTGTATTGACTAAACTCAAGAGGTATCAATTTAATATGTACAATCTTTCTACTTTAACCACAAAAAAATAAAAAATAAAATAAAAAAACAATAAATAAAAAAAATTAAAAAAATTTATTAATCATTATAGTTTAGCCGTTAATTAAATAGCATCAAGGTATATCCTTCTCCTACTTCAAGGGAGGGTTAGTTGAGAAGATTTAAAAATAAATAAATAATGTATGCTTAGGTCAACTAAGAAAGATTACGCCACTCCATAGTCCATATTGGAAAGACTAGAGTTGCAAGTTATAGCCAAGTCAAGAGCTTAATTAACACATCAAATTAGTAATTAGTCTGTGTATTCCAAGATTTTTCAATTTGCCTTGGAATTAGACTATTGTCCATTTGTCTCTTATGTCCTGCGGAGTATTTAACTTTTTTGTTCTTTTTAATTGATCCACTTGTAATTTTACGCTTGTAAATACACAACATATTTGAATTAAATAATATTGTCACATATGAATATATGATTGTATCTTTTCTAACATAAGCGTAAACAGTATAATAGCCTAAGTGGTGCAAAAACAATTCTCCAAGACCCACCAATATTGTGAATGAACCATTTCTAAACATTTGTTGAGTCCAATTCAATCATCACTCAGGGAACCCAATCATCTAAGAGTTGCTTTATTAATGGGCCTATGTTTAACCATGGTCTTCCCTACATTCATCTACATGTTAATTGGGTACTAATGAACAAACAAGAAACAATTGAGAGTTCTATCCTTATCACACAAACATGAAATTACGACTCAACCAATTTCCCAATGACAAACTCGACAAGTGTCCAATGTCCATCACCCACGAGGGGTTTATTTCACTGAAAGTACTTATCTTTTAAGTCAGACTTATTTCAATGTACACAATAGGTCGTAAGTTTGATTTCTTTTTAATCTCATCTAAATTTTTATCTTGCTATTCTATCTTTTAAAGGATAATTAAAAGTGTACCCGTGTGTATAATCCCCTATTTTGATTTCTTATTCTCTAATATAGCTATATTTTTTTAATAAACTAGATTATAATTAAGAGTTAATAAGTACCATCACAAAAGAAAACATTTCATTAAAATAAATTGATCAACTCTCAAGCTTAATTAATTTTGCTATTAAATTTACATTATTATCATTAGTAAGGCCATCTTCTTATAAAAGTTAATATTTTATTTTACTACCTTCGATTCGCATTAAAATATTCTTTTATTACGAGTAATGCGAATTGGATATAGTATTTTAAATTCCAGAGGTAATAATTATGTTGAAAGCTTTTCTGTCCTTTTCATATTGAATTCCAATGTCCTATCCTATGTAAATATCCATGTCAAGTGGGAAGGTAAAATGTGTAGAAAAAAAAAATTTGCCGGCTTGATAAATAATAAAATAATAATAAGATTAATATTAGATATATTAAAGTTCAATTATTTGATATTGTGCAAAGAGTGTGACATTTCACAAGGAAGAGGGGGTGGCTTACTAGGTTTCTGGCTCGTACGATGAGATTTACAAGCTATTTAAAGGTAATTTTAAAAAGAAGTTAAAATTTAAAAGTGAGAATAACACGTTTTGTCAAAAAAAAAATATTTAAAAAAGAGGATTCAGATTATGACAACATGAGGAATACTAAGAAAATAAATTTGCTTAATTGAATGTCTTGTTGCTTCGTCTAATAAGAAATCATTAACAAATACAACAATTAATCAACTATCTGTGATTGAACCTTCAAACTATTTAAGCTAAACATTCCAATCACCTCAACAAGTCAACATAACTAAATTGATTTGTTGTCTATCTATATATGATTGGCCTTTCAAATTAGTATTAGAGGAAATAAACCTTGATTAGAGGAATAGAGGTCACCATTTCAACACAAATAATATGTTCATTTAAATATTTCGGTCACTCAGCATAATTAGAACTAAATTAATCAATTATTTGTGATTGAACTTTCAAACTATTATTCTTAGGTAGAGAATATAATAAAAATGCTCCTTAAATGAAAGACATTATTCCAAAGCAAATAAGTTTAGTCCAAATCAAGTGGATACACCGTACCCTTATTAATTTCACCATGTCTCTATTTATCTATAAGAATTTGTCATATAAACTACCAGAACTAGGCCGAAATTTAGACAATTATTATCAGGATTGTCTTGTTGCTCATTTTCTGGGGTGTTAGAGAAGGGTAGACACATGACAATGTAATACAAATTATGTGACTTTAGTCAAGTCGTTGAAATGGGTCAATCAAAATTCAAAACAACGAAATACTAAGAAGATTAATAGAAGAAGTATATACTTTTTATAGAATGGCATGATCATTTTTAAATTGACATTTTGCTTCTTTGCTATTTTAGATGGATCTTAGTAGAAAAAAATATACTACTGCAAGGTATAATCCAAAAAGCTTAATCAACTTGTGGCATTCTATATTAGACTATATATAGTAAGAAATACATTTTTTTGGTGACAAAAATTATGTCATACTTTTCCCTCTGAAAAAAGAGAAACTTGAAAAAAAAAAAAAAAAAAAAAGTCATGTGTCCTATATCGTACATATAAAAGCCTAAATGTGAGGAGTTATGTCAAGTTTTGATAGAAAATCACTCCATAACCGAAGCATCAATTCAGATTAATTGTTTTTTTTTCTCAGACTCATGATATTACGGATATAAGTTACTGGACATTTCATATAAGTTACTGAACATATTAGTTTTTAAAATTTTATGTAATGGATGGTCTTACAGTAAAACGGACTCACCTAATACTTTGTATTTCGATTTGGATATAAATTGACAAGTATGAATACAAAAAAAAAAATAAAAAAAAAAAAATAAACGTATATATTTAATGTATAATTTTTAGTCTAACACCCCAATTTGGTTCTCAAATCCCATAAAGCCATGCACCCTAAGAAAGATTGTTATATACATTGAGTGTACGTTGCTAGATTGCAACCTAAGTATATAATTTTCTCATTTGAATGTTTATTGTTCATTTAATCATCAAATAAAGAATAAAAACTAACTTTAAATTAGTTGGATGTATAAAAAATTTTAAAACCCTAAAAGATTAATCTAACGCCCCAATTAACAAGATGTATAAGAAAGTGGGAGGGCCCTATTTAAGATTCTTGGAATCCAAAGCTTTAATTGAACAATAGTGAGACTCAGAAGAATCAATTCAATTTGCATCAATCATTTTTATTTATTTTTGGCAGAATCATCAATCAATAGTTATAATAGTGTTTACGTAGGTGAATTTCGCTCAAAATTAAATATTACCATGTTAACTAGGAAAAAAGTATCGATCTCTAAAGGATTTTTTAAATAAAGAAAGATTGCTAGTTAAATAATAACGTATAAATCAACATCAATAGGAGAACCCTGAATCTAAAAATCAGGAAGTATACAAAACTCAATTAATGAAATTATTTATCCGTATACACTATAACTTTAAGTTGCATTCTAATTAAATTATCAAATAATTATAGTTCAACTCCTGATAGCGAAATCCATATTGTAACTTGTTTCACTAAATTACATCATAAATGCACAAAAAAAGGGTGTTGATGTATATGTATGTATATGTGTTTATGATACGTATATATATAGACACTATACACGGCCTCGTATTTCACTATAATATGCCTTTAGATGGGGTGATTTTCATTAATTATTAATTAATGTCACTATAATATGCCTTTAGATGGGGTGATTTTCATTCATTATTAATGAAAAATTATGTGATTGGCCAATGTCTAATATAGAAATGTCCAAAAAGGGTCATGTTATATGAGTACTAGATTGGATTATATTGATAGATAAACAAATTAGTACTCCGTATTAAATAATTAACAGAATTTGTTGATCAAATTAACCAATTACTTAAGAATATGTACGTACTTGTGTCTGCAATAATTTCATGTGATGGGAAACCGACTTCTCAGCTAAATATAGGGAGGATTCCCTAATATGGGAGTGGGAGTGACCCTTCTAACTTTTGTTATTTCCCCCTAATTTATTGCACCGACGGAAAGCTACGTTGTTTCCTCATTTTGTACGTCAATAATACCTTGATGGTGCCTTTGTCTCCGTTCCGTTATGTTTGTCTTGTTTGGAATATTTCATTAAGTTATGAAGACTTTGATCATGATTATTTATCTTTCTATATAAGCTAAAACAAATTAACGTGAGATCTAGCTTGATATGTCTCGATATGGTAGGATCAAAAATCATCAACTAGCATTTGACATCCTATTGCTTGAGGTCTAAAGTGCAGTAGAGTATATACTTTTAATTTAATTTTTTTTTATTACTTTTTTTTCAAGGATAACGTTAGACAGGAATATTATAAATTAGAATTTGCTAAAAGTACAAGACTCTGCGGGAACGGACCCATACAAACAAATTCCGAACAACCAAGAGTATCCCATCTTGCTACAAGGTGGGTTACCGTGTTACTTGCCCTACAAACATGAGAAAAAATAAAAAGCATTAAAAAAACTTAGAAAACATACAAATATCATCATAAATTAAACCGTAGCATTGAAAACTTAGAAAACTTTTAATTTTACTTATTTACATTATTTGTTGTCAAAGGTAGCTTTGAAAAGTGTACATCTCCCAAAAATTATTTAGGCTATCATAAAATAGATTTTTCAAATTGTTTTTTTTTTTTTTTTGGTTTATGATCAAACAAAATCGACCGTGTAGCTAAGGATTGGACATTTAAATTAAAGTTTTTAGTTTTGCACATCTTAGGCCTTAGGGAGTTAGGGTGGTGGTTGATGCTTTGATGGTTATGGCATATAAAAAATAAACGGTAATTAAATTATGCAGTACTTTGTACCACTGCTTGTTTTTGTTACGAAGTAGATCATCTCACATATATCAATCTTTTGTTTTTAATGACATGTTCGGAAATAATGTTGGTTCAAATGTCAAATTGAGCCAAATTTCAATTAGATACATGAAAATGGACGTTTTACAATTTGGCTATATTCTTTTCACTTGGTTTTTATCGAATAATAAAATTTATTGATTGAATTGAACTTTATAATAAATTGTTGAGAAAGCAAGCCTTTTCTTTTGATAGGAATGAGACGTTTAGAATTTTAATTATTTGAGCTCGTGAGGTTGAAATTTTGTAATTATTTCTTTTTAAATATGTCAAATGATATTAATTTTTTCCTAGAATACAATATACGTCGTACTTTGTTTATATAATTACAAGAGAGAGAAAAAATTGCGTTGATCACCCCATCATATTAAAAATAAACATTTAGTATGCCTTAAAATTTTGTTCATTCGTCTAGTGGTTTCACCGAATATAAAATAATTATTGCAAATTAAAATTGTAGAGGGGTCTATAGAAGAACTATATGTCCCTCGTCATGGTCATGCATTGATTAAACATACTACATAATACTACAATTTTGATATCGTTAACTTAAAATTTTGAATTAGGCCGACCATATCCCTTTATATAACATTACAGAATTAAGGTTGGAATAATTGAACCAACAAGTCTATCGTACCACCTCAAACTCTAGTAATGGATCGAAAATCCTAGGGCTAGGGCAGAATTACAAGATATGTACTTTCATTTGTGGAAGAAAAAAATTAAAATTAGCCGACAAATGCCAAGAAAACCTATTTATGACCCCATGAAATCGACCACATTTTGCAAATAAACATCACCAACAAATAAAAGCTTATTTTACATACGTTTCAATGACAAATTGGATAGAAAAATATAAAAAAACCTTCATACTCTTTCATAAATTATGTGGGGTAATCACCTTATAATAAATAATGTTACTTTAGAATATGATCATATAATATAAAATCTATATTGTCTATATAGTTACTTAATTTTAATAAATACCAAGCATTTCAACAATCTTTGGCTTGAATTTAATTTGGAAATTGTCCAATAAAAACCATGATTTGAGTTGTCTGTGGAAAATAGGACGACTCACCCCTTTAATTTTTATGCATAAATTTTATCAAAAATATAGATAATGGCATTTATAGCATTAGTTTGGACCATAAAATTAAAGTAGATTTTCAACCTGTACCAAACATGGAGTATTTATTGAATTATTGTAGTTATCCTATGTTTAGAGTTTTAGTATTACTATGTACTCGTACTTAATATGAAAAATTGAAAATACTTCTCTGAACAATTGAGTAGAGGTTTTGCCAAAAATTCGTGACTTTGTTACATTTATCTACTGAATAATCTTCACGTTCGAAATTAAAAGATTAATAAATGAATAACGTCATACTATTTATAAATTATACTTGTATTTCAATTCGTTTCCTAGATATGTGACAAAGACAATTCAAGGTGCTATAAGCTAAGTTTGTTGATTTAGGTTAACAAATTCAAAGACGGGCACAAGTTATAACAAATTAACAATTACGGAGTATTGTTTTGGAGGCATCCAGTGCACAATGCTCACTGTGGTAAGGATAATAACAAATACTCAAGTTCAATATATATCTAAAATAGATTATAATGAGGTTTAATAAATTCAGATAAGTTCAGATTTTCTGGTGTAAATCAAATAAATTTAAATAAGTGAATCTAAGGTGAAATAGAACGTACCACTACCACACTCTTAATAGTATGAAATTTAAAAACTAATCGTAAACCGTTATGTAATAAAATAAGGAAATATAACCTTATAAAGTAACTATGAAGTTTATTTGATTAAGATCCAAATTAGTCAAACGAGAGCTACTTATCATAAGCTAAGTAGGAGTAATAAGCATGTAATCAAGTAGTGTAATTAATAGTTAATTAGGTAGCTGCGTGAAGCATGTTAGTTATTCCCTCCCCTGAATCCACACTGCAAAACCTGCACCTTCCATGAAAGGAAGAGGTGACAAAAACTAACTTTATTCAATATGCCAAATTAAGCTTAATACTTTAATAAACCACATGGACCGACTTTGTATTTAATCGTACTATATGTAATTTAATTATTCTATAAGTGTGATTAATATATGATTATATATACACTTGTATATAATATGTTCACTGTATACATTTATTTGCATTATTGCTTCTCACCAAAGTAATTAATCTAATTAGAAGAGAATCTATTACTAGTAGTAATTAATCTAATTATGCATATTGTATGTATTATTCATGCATTAGGAAATAATTATCGTCAGATCTTTACAGTATATATGTCGGCAATACAATATATTGAGAGCTTCATATAATTTTGCATATCTTAATATGATCCGAGTATTACAAGTCAAATAAGCAATGGATGTCAAACTACGAGTAGTTTAATAAGTTCATTAATTTGTGTGGGATGATAACAATGTCTCAATGCCTAGATCAAGTCCTGTCTATACCATTTATCTTTGTTGCTTCTCTAATAAATTACGGAGTAACTAGTTTATCCAAACGAACCCTTCTTGAAAATTACTGACATTATTTTAGACTTGATCATCTTTTTATTTGGACATGCATTCCAAAAAACTAACCCATGTATATTTTTATTATATTTACGAATCTCCTAAGGTGAAGAGAGATTACTTATAACTACTACTTTTCAAACAACAAAAAATCACTTGTAACTTGATTTTCTACGTCGATATTTCTAGTGGCCTAGCAACATATTTCAGCTACAATTTTCTCTGGTGATTAGCTACAACATCTGTAGCTTGAATGATGCTAAATACACCAATTTGCTCGCTTTTTATTTCTTTCATAAAGCAAGATTTTTGATCATTTTTTTTTCTTATGGTGTGTTTGGATAAAGAAATGGGAAAGAAAAGAAGGGGAGGGAAGAAAGATGAGTTTTCCTTCCAAATCTCTCCATTGTTGGAGAGATCAATTTCTTACGACAATTTAATCTCTTCATTTTATCCCCCTCTTATTCCCTTCTTTCCTCATTTGTTATCCAAATGAAAGATAACCCATCCCTCCATTTCTCTTCCCTTCCTTTCCCTCCATTTCCTTCAATCCAAACATATTGTTATCGAGGGAACTTTAAGCAAGGTACCTCATATTAGCTAAATTGCTAAGTACAGACACGTTAAAGGACCAAATCAACCAAAAGCTTAACCTGATAGTTGAGACCTAAAAATATGTTTTAATTCTATCAGATAATATATAGACTCCAATGGTCAAGAAAGTTCTTCAAGATACAACAAAAAAGCATGATCGAGTTATTGCCTTTTATCCACTCCTTATTATATCAAGTTAACTATTTTGTTTTCGTCTCTAACTACTTAATTAAATTCTTCATATAATTAAATAAGGAAGGCCCAAGTATTATATCAAACAAGTCATTATCATATCATATATCGTTGATATTGTGCATAATAAACCATGCTAGCTAAACTATTTAAGTGGTTGATACTGTGTATAATAAACCATGCTAAACTATTTTAAGTTTCGACCTACTATATTATTAGCCAACATAACACATGTACTTAAAAGTAAAAACCGTACAATTTTTTTATTTTTTTTTGACACAAAAAATCGTACAATTATTATTATTGTTTTGTTCATCATTTTTCTTTGGTTTATTTATTTATGGAGTTTGTTTTGTACTACTATGTCTTTGTGTAATCTTTTGGTGTGTACGTTATATTATGTCGGAAGTTTTATTATTTTCTACACTACTAATTTTGAGCATATGATTGTGAGACTCCTTGTCAGCCCTAATGAGAAAGCAGGAATTGGTATCTTCAATATTGTTATCTATAACCTATAATTTTTATAATACGGGAATAATATTAAAAAGCGATATCACTAACAAGAATTAAGCTAAAAAGTCATACTATCTTATTTATATTTTATTTTTTAATTATAATTTTATTCTCAACTCAATTTAACTTATATTGAATTAAAGTGTGAATTTCTTTTTTTGTGTCATATTTTATTTTTCTATTAATTCAATAATACAATATGATGATATTTAAAGCAACAACATATCTATATATCGTCTTAACTATACACTAGTTTTAATTATCATAAAATAATTAGAACTATTTACTAAGTCGGTACATAATTTGCCAAGTGTGTAAAGACTAAAGAGCCCCTCTTTAATTTAGTGCCTACCTCTTTGGTTCTTAATTTCAACTTTTTTTGTCCTTTTAGAACTTTATTGATTTACTGTCTAATTAATTCCTATACCCTTTTTCTCTGTCACTATAAGTTTTACTTTAATAATTAAGAATTCCATCAAATGATTATGGACAAAGTTATAACCCTCCAAAAGGTAATTAATAATAATTCTTTTGAAGGGAAAAAAAATTAGTTTTAAATTTCTTCTTTTTATTTAATAAATCTCACTATACTACAACGTACTGAAACCAAATGATTTCTACCTCACTTTATTAATTATATTATACTACTTTATATACATTCTCTCTCGTTTTTCTAATCTTATCTTTTTCTTAAAGCTTAACTTAGTTGGCAAGCTAATTAGTCATAACAAAACAATAGTGCTTGTACTCTATTTATATTACGAATGTCCTAGACTTCAATTATAACACCTTTGAAACGCAGTCACTTCCCCATTATAATTAAATCCATGCATAAGCATGCGTTTAAATATCTATAAAACCAATGTAATGCATAATTATTGTGGTCGAAAATAATATTATTTCGTAGAATTTTTCACACTGAGGTCTATTAATCAAAGACGTAGCATACAAGATTTTACCAACCTCTCTATAGTATATTTTGTACTTCCGCAGAGTACTTAATGTTTTTACGAGTTGTTGAGGCATAATCTGTCCAAATAACATACGTAAGTGTCTCACATTGATAAATATTAAAAGAGGTAAACAATTTATAAATTAATAGATACTCCTCCTAATATTATGTGATTTTGGGATGAAAGCCCATTGAACTTATAAAGTGGACTCTCTTTCGGTGACGGATGCAGCTCAGGCTCGTATTTAAACACGATATAAGAAGCTATGCCCGTGATTTGGGACCTTTAATTCCTTAGATGTACTCTGGGCCGAATTGAATTAGTTTATTTGAGGGGGTGTGTGAAAAACTGAAAATGCACTCTAATCTCATGAAACATCATGTGTGAGTCGATTCACAAATTTTTAATTCGCATAAAATTTTACTGTTGTGCATATATTTATGTGAAAATCATCTTTATTTATGTATAGTTACTTGTTTGGTAATGTAATGTACGAAGTAGGAATTAGTACTCCAGAGTACACGTTTTTACATTAATTTTCTTTATTTATCTTAGTATTATGTTGTGAAATTTTTTGACATAATTATCACTTAGGCATTGCAATTTATAATCCGTAAAAAATTAATAATATGGAGTATGTGATGTAATATAATTTAATTGAATTTTTTTCATTTTTTTATTTTTTTTTTGTAGTTGGAAATTAGGAGTGTGAAAGAAGAGGAAAAATTTCAATGAAAACACGTGTTGTTCACATGGTCAGAAGATTTTGTAACACGGCTTGATATAGCTGGCAATGGTGCCTTAGCCACTAGCATGATGCAAAGGTAATTAAGATCATTTGGCATGGAAATATGAGATTATTGTACTAAGAAATAAAATTTTTAATTATATATTATGAGCTAAAATAGGTAGCAAATTATCTATTACCTTTTTATTTTATTAGGGGAACAAAATTTCTACTAAATATTAAGTACTTTATAGGATTTTAAATATTTATTATTCATTGAAATTTTTACATGCATTTGATGTAATTGTATGATTTGATCGTCTAAGCTATAAGCTACCTTGTGATTAAGCAATAATATACATTTGGATCAGTTGGACATATTTATCTTTGAGTACATCCGAGTGCATAATTGTATGATCTGATCGCATAAGCTATCTTGTAATTACATTCACTTATATAAGTTCTTTTAGGAAGCTTAAATACTTCAACTTGAAAACTGATACTCATTCTTTATTTAATTGGTGAGATACATGCTAACAATCTTAAAGTTAAGTATATGTCATCATTTTTTTTTCTTTATTCGAATGAGCCACAAGAACAATACAAAATACTTTGTACAAATGAGAGTGGGCTGCAGGATTGAGTTTGCAGCCTACTCAATATTAATCACTAGGCCAAAACTTCATTAATAAGTCATCTTCTTAAGTTTCTAGTGGTAGAGGTTTTAATTTAAAGAGGAGCAGGGGTGACAAATTCAAATTGGATTTTACTTGGCTTATAGATTGTCTATATTTGCTATAAATGATTGTGGACCATTTCCTATAAATTTTTTTGGTGAAAAAGTAGTGGGATACGAGAGAATTGTAAAACTCCATACATAATTAAAAATAAGTGTGAAATATCAATCAAAGTCTTAATTCCATAAATGTGGAATATCACACATTAAAAATCAAATTTATATACAAACTATATAGTAGATATTTACAAAATTGAAGATAAGAGTAAATTAATTACAATTCTCTATTAAAAGAGATCTATAAGGCCCGGATCGCTTCTTTCAAAAAAAAAATAAAATTACAATTATCTATTAAAGACTAATTATTAATTTGTTATTATGATATGTTATTTAATTAAGTACATAAATCACTTTTTAGTTTTTACGCAAAAAAAAAAAGTACTCTTACCTAAGTCACTAATTTATGTTTCCTCAAAAAAAAAAATCACTAATTTATGTAGTTCGGAAAAATTATATGGGGTTTATATATATATATAGTAGTGAGTCATTTGATTAAGAAAAAATATATTGGTCACTTCATTATTTTAGATATTTACAATTACTTATTGTATGTTTTTCAAGATTCGTATGGGGTATAATATACAAGTAAGAGTAAAAAATATACATACATACGGAGTACGAGTAGTAATTAGTGAGTAAATGTTTTCTACATTATAATGAAATAACAAGTTTTTTAAAGGAAATTGACAACCTGGATGAAATGTTAGTTAAGTATTACACTCCTTCATTTACTCCTCAAATCAACAAACTACTTAAAATCAATCGATCTTCAAGACTCCTATTAACAATCATATGCTATAATTTCTATACCTATCTTGATAAAAATAAAATTATTTTTTTAAAAAAAATGTTTAATTAATTATTAAAAGCATAAAAGCACACACCATAGTTTGCATTTAGTGGTCTCCACCCAACCCCCTTTTTCTCTCTCTTTTTTTTATATTGATATTAATATTAATTATATTTATTTTTAAAATTTAATTTTCTCTCTCTTCCCTACTCTCCTTTATATTTCTCATCCATTCCTCTCATTCATTCTTCAGGGCTCAATGATTCTCCATTCCCTCATCAAATACTGAGCCCTTGATTTAATTATTTCCTATAAAACCAAAAATAAAAATTCATCATTGTATTTCTCACATCTCTGAAAAATCATTTACGAAGTAACAAATTAAACATTATCTTTCACAGTATGGCGTTTTCTCCGGACCTTAGCAAGAGCACAAAGCTAGAAAGGTACAACAGCTACCTACGGCGCGTGAACAACACTAAGCTATTAGCCGCCTCGTCGAAGCTCCTATTCCGAGTAACCCTCCTCGTGGCGCTTCTCCTCGTATTCTTCTTCACCCTCAACTACCCAATCGGCGGCGGCGGCGGTCAGAATGCGTCAATCCACACCACGAGCCGATTCTTCTCGTCAGGCTTTTACGGGACTGGCGCAGCCTGGGAGAAGCAGGTGCGCCAGTCCTCCACCCCGCGGCGCCCTAACGGATTTTCCATACTTGTTACGGGCGCCGCAGGTTTTGTCGGCACCCATTGCTCCCTCGCCCTCAGAAAACGGGGCGACGGAGTATTGGGACTCGACAATTTTAACAGCTACTATGACCCGTCACTTAAACGGGCAAGGCAGAACTTATTGTCAAGGTAAAACACCCATTCATTTCCGCACCACAACTTTACAACATTACATGTTTTTTTTATTTTTTTGCACTTTTTTCTAGTAGCATATAACAAGAATATTTGATTCTCTTTACTTGATATTTTATTCTATTCTTTGCCTACAATTAATAGCAAATTGATTTACAAAAGATAATTACTCGTCTCCAAATGTTATTCTTACTTTGATGGTGATTGTTTTTGGTAAAAAAGTCAAAGTAGGATCTATTTTCTTTTGTAGACGAAGGGAAGTAAAATTGTAATTTCAATATGAATTACAAAGATCTAAAACAACTTCATTAGAGGCAATTGATTAATATAATAATCATATTGATAGTATTGTTAAATTTCATTTCCTTTAATATTGGATTAGTGCTATACTCAATTGTAACTTGTTTAAAGCTTATTAGACAACATAATTACTGATTTTCGTTAAATATTATTTTTAATTTTAGAGTTAAATAATTCACCCATGTAATCCAAATTCTAAGCATTTATAGGGAACTGAAAAATTAAGTAAGATATATTATTATTATTATTACTATATATTTATCGTGAAGGACCAATAGTATCAATTCCTAATTAAATTAATATTTTTGTGATTATTTAATATAGGAACCAAATCTTTACAGTGGAAGCAGATCTAAATGACACCCCAATGTTGAACAAGTTGTTTGATATAGTCCCATTTACCCATGTGCTACATCTTGCGGCTCAAGCCGGGGTGCGTTACGCTATGAAGAACCCTCAATCTTATGTACAATCCAACATTGCTGGCTTTATTAACCTCTTAGAGGTGGCTAAGGCCGCGGTCCCACAACCCGCGATTGTTTGGGCCTCTTCGAGTTCTGTTTATGGACTTAATAAGGATAATCCGTTCTCGGAAATGGACCGGACCGACCAGCCGGCTAGTCTTTATGCTGCTACTAAGAAGGCTGGGGAGGAGATAGCCCATACTTATAACCACATTTATGGGCTTTCTCTTACTGGGCTTAGGTTTTTTACTGTTTATGGGCCGTGGGGCCGACCGGATATGGCTTACTTTTTTTTCACCAAGGACATTTTGCAAGGGAAGCCCATTAATATTTACAAGACCCATGATGGGACCGAGGTGGCACGTGACTTCACGTATGTCGATGACATCGTGAAGGGTTGTGTTGGGGCTCTAGACACGGCGGAGAAGAGTACCGGGAGTGGTGGCAAGAAGCGAGGGCCGGCTCAACTGAGGGTGTACAATTTGGGTAATACTAGTCCTGTTGGGGTTGGGAGACTAGTTTCCATCTTGGAAGGGTTATTGAATGTGAAAGCTAAAAAACATGTGATCACAATGCCAAGGAATGGAGATGTGCCCTTCACCCATGCTAATGTTACCTTGGCACATAAAGATTTCGCGTACAAGCCCACCACGGACTTGGCTACCGGTCTTAGGAAGTTTGTGAAGTGGTATGTTAGTTATTATGGTGTCCAACCGAAGGTAAAAAAGGATACTCCTTCTGAAGCCGAGTGATCAATTAAAGACATTCATCATGGTTATACGCCCGAATAGTTCATAACAAAGAACATGGGCACCTCTCTTTTTTTTTTCCATTTAGATTTTTTATTTAATTGCTTGAGGGGATGGATGATGTTGTACTATAGATATAGAAACTTTAAAGTGTTCATATTATATAAGATTATTACTATTATTATTATAGGAAAAAAGGGAAGGAGGGAGATTGATAAGTGTAGATCATGGAGAGGTAATAATGGAATTTGGATCCAACCAAAAATAAAAAAGAAAGAAAAATATTGTAAAGCCTAAGTGATCTTGTTGGGGAATGACCTACTTCAAAAGTGAAGTAGATGATAAACCAAAAATATTGTAAAACTACTTTGTTATACTATATCGATCACTCCTTTTGAGTTTCTAATTAATACTCGAACAAATTAAATTTATTGGACTCTATTTATGGGGTTAATAGTATAATATGAATTAGTGAATTACTATACAATATAAGAGTGTGTTTGAATGACCCAAGACTAAAATAAAGGACAAAAAAGGTTGTGGGTGGTGGTGAATGGGCATATAGCGGTGGAAATTGCTTTAATGTTAAGCTTCATTGGAAAGGTTCTTGTGTCTCCTTAACCCATGTTCATTTTTTGCACTTTCTAGTTGGTGAATATAACGCATAAAGTTAAAAATTAATAATATTCCGACAGCTTGATTTAGAGGAAATGTCGAATTTTCCGACGGAATTCATGTCCGTCGGAACGTTTTCGTCGGAATTTGACCTATTTCTTGTAGTGAAGGAAAAACCTTAAAGTGATAAAATTAAATTGACTGCTACTATTGGTTCATGACCTGCTCATATGGCGGTTTGCAACTGTCTCATGAATATCAATGTTTTAGACGATTGATATATTACACGAAGTATAAGTGAACTTTTGAAGAATTTTGTGTCACCTAATACATTTTGAAAACCCCTTAATTAAGTATGTACATTTTAAAATTTAATATTGTATATGTTACTATTGATACAAAATGAAGTAAATAATACGAATTGAAAGGAGTATGTATTTAGTTTTTGATAACCAATACAATAACTTAAAAATGTTAGTTAAATTAGTTCTAATAACAATCTTAGCTTGTTTGACTAGATTAAATTAAAAATTTGTTTCGAAATCATCATACTTGTAAGCAATAAAAACTCCTACACATACGAATCCTAGGATAACATGGTCTGGTCAGAAAACTCCACCAAACATACATCAAAGCTGTATTTTGGGTTTGGCAATTCTATGGTCAACTCAATTCAATTACAAATTTATTTGAACTATATATTAAAATTAATTGATTTATATATTAGATCAATTTGTGCACATCAAAATATTCCATCTTTTTAATTTCATTTCTTTTCGGAGAAGTCATTAGTTATAACTAATATAATCAATAATAATTAGATAAGAGGTCAGTACGTATATTTTGGTGTTAGTTAAAGAATGATATATAATGTTAATATAACTAGTAACGTACAGTAAGCTTTCTTAGTTACAGCTATCATACAGCCGATACAAGTAGCGAGGGATGTACTAATCTAAATTTCTTGTTATTTTTGTGCACATAAATATGCCTTTTAATATTGTCGACTTGACAAAACTGATAGATCTAACCTAATTGAGCGAAGAACTCAATCTTAACTCAAATTATGCCTAATATAAATACATTGACTATGTCAGGTTTAATAGACTCAACACTCAACCCAATTGAACAAATAAAATAATTTTAATTGACCAAAGTATCATAATATTATTTGATTTAGATCAATTTGTGCCCAATTTGAACAATCCATTTGTCACTTCCTATTATATGGATGAATAACTCAACTTACATCACAAGAATCGAATTTTTTTAAAAAAAAGCATATACATTTAAGTCGAGAATTTGTAGGTCTTGTACGTTGATGTCGATTAAAAGATCATATATCCGCTTCTTAATAATATAGTTTGATCCCTACAATATTTGGATTTTTAAACAAATCATGTACGAGTATTCTATTTTGGCTATATATAATGGTTTATATTCATGGAAAATTATAGTCGAGTAGAGTTTCTCTAGGTCTGCCTCAACAATTTTCAAAATACTTGTATTATTTTTATTTATAATTTTTTACTTATAAAGAATTGATTGAAATTATGTATTGATAAGTCCATAAGCGTGAAATTATATATTTTTTACTTGTGTTGTACCTTGTACGTACGTATAATGATGAAATGGAGAAATAATACAACATATGTCTAAGCAAAAGATCATTGATTAACGCACTAACATATCCTATATAAGATCTCATGCATGTCATGAAACCTCCTACCTCCATATCACTAGTTACTCACTATATTATTATGATGCATCATATCCGAGAAATAGTGCCCTATTAAATACGATATTAATTTTGTACTATCACGTAAATTAAATTAACCATTCATGCAACGTGTGTTAAAATTTATATATTCAAATTGAGTTCAAATCTCAACTTACTAAAATCCTACTACAGTTCTACTATATTAATCCCTAAGATATACAAGTAGAGTGTTGAGAGTGATTAGGGTAAAAAACGTGAGGTAGTTAGAGGACCAAATCATGAAGCGTAGCAAATTACCAATAGTAGGCAGAGACAATTGTATACCAAGTACGAACTTTTACGGGTACCTTTTTCTTATATTTTCTACGCTCTCTTATAATTGCAATATTAGACTTTTTTAGTCAATTTGTAAACTTTGACTACATAATTAGACCAATATATATATTAAAATAAATTATCATGGGTGATATTGATAAAATTAGAGTATTGGCGAAGATTTTCAAAATAATAATAGTTTTATATTATAATTACTTACTATGATCAAAGTCGTGTTTTGGAGTTCGTTAAAAGTTTAACTTTTTTATTCAATTAAAAGAGAGGATCTATATATTATACATAACACGTCTATGAGTAGAGATTGAACATAAAAACATTTAACTTAACCTAGACTCAAAAACGACTAGAGGTTACATATGTGTACATTAGGTCTGTATACAACAAAAATTTTGGACACGGCTAATGGAATAAAGGAAAGCACAATTACGTAGTTTATCTCAATAAAAATCAAATTAAATTTCTTAAACATTGCATGATTATTGGTTAAAATAACAAGGCCCTGTCATAAATGCAACTTATAAACCTATCATAACAAAACCAGCAACTAACCTATAACCTACGAAAATTAGAGTTGACAATCACTAACACGACACGACAAAAGGACCAAAACTGACACAACATGAACACGAAATCAGTGAGATAAAACACGAAATTGATACGACACGAAACCAAGCTGAACACGACCCTTTTTGATAAAGTGGTCAAATTATGCAATTATCCTACATTTTACATGGTTTTTGATAGATTTTGTGAACAACACGAAATTGACATGAAACCAAATACGAACACGACACGACTCGACTCGGCTTTTTTTTTTCTCTAATAAAAAATTAGTGACTACATAATTTAATGTTGAATCCTTTTTAAACTACCTCGGTATTTAGTACACCTTAAGTGCACATAGGCACCGCAATGTAATTTATCCTTGTGTACTAAGACACTTAATAGCTCAATTCCCATAATTAAAGCATCAATAAAAATTATATGAACTACAATAAAATTCCCTTTTTATATTCCAAATCAAATTAAATATTTAGTTTAATTAAACATGCTCTCAATCATGTCAATAATAAAAGTGTTCATATTCAACCTGCCAATGTAATTAATTCCATTCATTAATCCATCATCAATAATTCATACATCATAAATCAATCATCAACGTCAATCCAATCACCAATTCCAATTCACACCTAACGATACTACCATGGAATTAATTATACAAAGTCAAGCATGCTTCTATATACTTAAATAATTACCAAGTACGCGAACGTACCTTGAATATGATCTCAAAATTGACACGACTACACAAAATCACTCACTTGGAAATCTCCTACAACCCAAAATTACAAAGAGACATCAATACCTATTCAATATAAATTCCAACAATATATGCACTCTTTAAATCACTCATAAATCCTCTAAAACAAGCTGAAAAAACCCTAACTTTTATTCCCAATTGATAGGTAATTAAAAATCCCTTCAAGAAACATAATTATAGCCTTTATGTAAAAATTCCAGCTTTATAAAAACATGTAAAATTACTGTAATTATGTTTAAAAGCATCTAATTTAATACTTTCAATCACCTACAATCAATTCCCATCAATATACATTAATTTAGAAACCTAGGGTTTTCAATTTGGGGCTTTTTAATTCAAAAACCAAATATGAAAATTATATACATAATAATTATAATCAAGCATCATAAAAATCATCACAAAACCCAAAAATAATAATTGAATCAAAGCCAGAATAATTTAAAAACAAAAGAAGAGTTTTTTGTTTTTTTTTTTATTTTAAAACACACGCACAACAAGGGGAAAAAAGGGAGGGTGGCTGGTGCCACCTCCCACGACTGCTGCTGGCGGCGGCGGCCGACTGTGGTGATGGTGGCAGCAGGCCACCGTGGTGTGTGTGTGGTGGTGTGTGAAAATTAAAAAGGTGAGGGGGAAAATTAAAGGAGAGAAAGAGGGTTTACCTTTGGGTATTCTCCACCTTGGGCAAGATCTAACTTGCTCATAAGATGGGTATTTATACCCCCTCTCTAAAACCCTCCTAACCTCAAATTCTCTTTCTACCCTTAATGATCCCTTCTCCTATTCAAACTAGTCCTTTGACTTTCCTTAAATATATACCATTGACTTTAAATTTCCTTTTATATATGCCCCAAAGTTTCTAAATAATTAAATAAAATATTTCCAAAAAAATTAAATAAATAAAAATGGACCTTTGATTAAAATAATTCTTTTTAAATTAAAAAATACCATAAATAATTCATTTTGAATTATTTAAATACTTCATAAAATAATGATTTAAATTAAAATACGTATAAAGATACGGGATATTACATATTAGAACTACAAAACCTCATTGGTAGGATTAAGATCTACCTAATTAATAAGGATCTTGCTAACGAACGCCCCCGGGGAGTTAGATAAGCATTTAAAATATTGCCTAAAGTGGTATTAATTTGGGAATGCATGACAAAATTACGCGTCGATTGGTGTAATTAATGTTCATTTTAATTTAATATTTCTACTTTAGTTCTCTTATCCAACGCCCCGAGGCGTACGTTAGTGTTAGAAATATGCCTTGAATCTATTTTCGAGTCTTGGAGTAGTGAGCGGTAGCTCGCGAGGTAGCTCAGTTGTTCGTTGGCAAGGTTGAAGGTTGCGACGAAAAGTGGAGCTATAGCTCCTAGGCGAGCGAGCTATAGCTCGCGGAGGTATTTAGGTGCGGCTTGGTCGAGTGAGAGCTCACTCAATAGCGAGCGAGAGCTTGGTCACGCGCAACACAGGAAGTCGCGCGCGGCATTTAATGCTGAGGCGGTCAGCGTTTTTCTGCGCGTCTATCTATCTTATTTCGGAGTGCTATATATACCCCCTAGAGTTATTTGTAGCCGTATGATTGTGTCATTGAGTGATCATTTAGAAGTCTGAGAGTCTTTTGTGTATTTCTCAACTGTGAGATATGAGAGAGATAATATTAGAAATCCGAGAGACAATCAATCAGTTTTCTGTGATTGTTCTCAAATCTGTTCTAAATCTGTATTTTGTTTTCCTCAAGATCAATAAAATATTACTCTCGCCTGCCCGTGGACGTAGCCAACAAATTATTAGTGAACCACGTTAATTTGTGTGTATTTTTTCTTGTCAATTTTACATTCAATATTTGTTCTTTCTTGCATCCGTTGTTACAACAGTTAGCATTTGCCAATTAATAATATGCAGCGAAACCATCTAATATACATTGTTCGTACTTGTAGCATAATAATTAATAAGTGTTAATGCTAAACAAAACCTACAAATTCATTTAAGTATCTTCTAATTTAGTAAATAGCATGTTTCACACTCATTATCCCCTTTAAATTTATTTTCAGCCCACTTGCCTATGTAGTGGCCAATATACTAATTTTGAGCGTTAAATATTAAAAATTAAAAAGCTTCATATTAATACTAACAAAATTAATTATTGTTGAATTTATATTAATTCTCCTACCTCCTAATTAATGCATGCATTATTGCTCATTTGTTATGAGTGAAACAAACCTCATGACTTCTAGTTAAGTCTAGATGCTGCATGATTAAGGAAGCACTTTGATGGTTAATCTTTAATTTGTGAGGGATCCTTTAGATTTGGTTGTCTAAATGTAGGGTACGGTTGTCGATAAGTGTCATCTATTATCAAATACAACCCTTTAACTCAATTTCATCATATTAGTGTCAAAACTATATCTTATACGGAGTAATATTGATTTGATTTATGGCCCAAATTTGCGATCATCATCCAATTCAACAATATGATATGAACATAAAACTTTGCCTTACACCCGAGCCGCACACAAAGATATTTTATTAAAGTAATACACACCTGATTTAATACGCATTTTAATGACATGAATATTACCCTATGTATAAAAAAAAATTATATTTTATCAAGATGTATAAAATACTATTTCTTTTAATTTTTAAATAAACAACATAGCTCAAAATTGTTTAGAAATCAAACATTAATAGAACTTATTCAGCTTAAATGCTACTTTTGATTTGAGTTTTGAAGATGATACTCATGATGTAATGAACCACTGTATAACTTTTTAATAATGCAATCAATAGAAGAAGCATATTAGTGTCCTCGAAGTGTCAGACTACTTGGAAAAAAAATAAAAAATAAAAAACCTTGATGATCAAAATAAAATGATTGACCTAATACATCAAGATTCTTTCCAAAAAAAAATAGAAAATTTAAATATCAAATAAACAATGTCAGAAAAAGACACAATACATGAAGTGAGTCAGAAACTTATGGGCCCATTAACCGAATGATACAATCAGCCCATTAGTCTGAAACCCCCCAGCTTCTGAATCACGGAGTAACATACTTGATCCTTCCAATTTCAGAGCATTTATCCTTTTTTTTTTTCCTTGAAAATTTGCATGATTTTTTTTTTAAAATGAAGCTATATACTAACGCATTTTTATTTTTTTTTGTTGAAAGTAAGATACAGGGGACAAGATTAGGAATGTCTTCTCACAAGACCGTCTATCTCGTAGTAAAAAGTATGAAAACTTGCTATCGAAGAAGGGATCAATATCCTAGTGGGTCGTAGTAGAGTAACCCAGAGACGCAACATAGTCTGCTGTTGTGTTTCATTCACGAAAGATGTGTTGAGATTTAAAGGCTAAGAAGGAATCCAAGATGGTATTGATGTCTTCCATAAGGAGCTCAAGCTTCCACGGGCAGTTGTAGTGTCCCTGCAAAATACTAATAACAGTCAAATTATCGCCTTCAATGAAAATATGGGAAATATTGTGCTCCTTAGCCAAAAGAATGCCATTTTGCAGGGCAAATGCTTACGCAAGAAAAGCCGAGCAAGAACCTAAGTTATAAGTACAACTAGAAATATGATTGTCAGTAGCATCCCGAATGACAACACCAGCAGTAGAATTATGAAGACTTGTTGAACCATCAAAATTTAACTTGCAATATCCTGTTGGGGGAGGAGACCATGGGACGATCGTATCAGTAGTAGTGTGCTGAGGTTTAAGAGAAGAGTTAGTATTCGAGGGGTGAAGGGAGTCTAAAAAATTCCTTGCCTGCCATTCCTGGTAGAGTGACAAAGCACGGAAGAAAACTGACTGTACAAAGGGGGTGAGGCTTTGAAAACAGACGCATTTCTGCATTTCCAATGACTCCATAAAATAATTACAATCTTGGGAAGCAGGCATTAGGACGAACGTTTAAGGGAAGATAGAAGAGCATGGAAGAAAGAAGACGGAGGAAGGATGCCTATCCAGTTTCTAACAGAGGAGGAGGACCAAAGGTGAAAAGAGAAAGGGCAATGAAGAAATACAAAAGGCACAATGCCGCGAGACATTAATATGCCTAGAAGCTAAAGTGTGACGAGTGGGAAGACTATTACGGAGAAGTTGCCATAAAAAAAAAAAACTGGATTTTAGGAGGGATATCCTCCCTAATAAAGGTATCCATAGTGAGATCAAGATCTGAGATTTGATCCGGGTCCAAGTCTAACAAGGCTATGATATTAGTGTCAACACACCAGATATCAACCAATAAAGTATAGAAGAACCATTCCCTACTTTCCAACCAATAGAAGTAGGTAATCTAGCAGTGGACATAGCATAAGAAGGGATAGCCTCCAGGTGACTCTAGATAAGGACAACCTTACCTGCTTTGGAAACCAAATTAGATCACCAAGCATTCATTTTTTGGGAAATTTTCTTTAGCATAAGTACGAGCATTAAAAAAATACCCTAAGTAGCGGTCTAGACAGAGTCATATTAAAATAGCTACCTAAAATTGATTTATTTCTATGAGTAACATATTTTGAGAAAACAAGAGAAGATTTCTGAAAATTTATAAGTTGACTCGAAAGGGTAGCGAATTCTGTTAGGGTATCTCGAAGAGTACCACAAGCAATAGACGTTGCTTTACAAAATAAAAGACTATCATCGGCAAATAAGAGTCAAGGTATAATAGGGGCCATTTTGATGCCAACGCCTAGATTTTTCGAGTGAGAAAGGAGGAGTAGTTTTTTGGATAAGACTTCCATACAAATGACAAAAAGGGCTGGTGACAGGGGATCACCCTGGCGTAAACCTCTGGAAGGGCGGATAAGGTTAGTAGTAGAGAAGTTAACAACAGGGGAATAAGAAGCCGTAGTAACACAAATTTTAATCCAATTTATCCAAGTTTGGTTAAAACCAAAAGAAGCAAGGGTAGTCCACAAGAAGTCCCATTCAATACGATCATAAGCTTTTTCCACATCTAATTTTTGAGCTAACCAACCTTTTTTACTTTTCGATTTGTTAAGAAGGTTTAGAATCTCATGAACAAGGAGAATATTATCTTGTATAGTATGATCTGGTGTGAAGGTATTTTGGAACGGACCTATGATTTTCTTAAGAAAAGGTTTAAGACGGTTAATCAAGATTTTAGAAATAGCTTTGTACAAGTACTACATAGATTGATAGGTCGATAATGACTAGCTTTGGATGGAGTAGCAATTTCAGGAATTAAATTAATAATAGTATGGTTTAATTCCTTTTGCAAAATACCAGTATGAAATAAATGCAAATTAGATTATACATGCGAGGGCGAGAACATGGTGCACAAATTACTTCCAAGAGAATAAATAAAAATATATAACTAAGAGCATAATGTGCATTTAAAAAATAAAAAAAAAATAAAAAAAAGAGCAAAATGTGCATCATACTCTCAAAGCTTAAACATAATAGGGTTATGGTATTTTGTGCAACCCTTACATTCCCCTCAACTTCCCATGAAGTAAATGAATAGACTAAAAGCTTTGGGTGTAAAGTTTTGACAATTCTTAACATCCAAATTACTGTCAATTATAGGTTAGTTGATGTTGCAATTTCTTAATTTAGGATGTTTAGCAAAGATAAGTTTCCAAAATTATAAGCACGAGTCTTGCAGCTACACCAGCTACAAAGCGGGTTGTGGTTACAGCTTATGCGACTTGGTAAGACCAGAGCAAAATGATTCAGGTTGTAGTTACTGCTAGTTTCCTGCTGGTCTGCTGCCGCATTACCTGCACACTCGCCCTTTGGTTGGTAGAAGTTTTGATGCATACTGGAGGATGCTGGAAGCTACTGCTTTTGAAGTGAACGTGGATGGCGCTATGTATGGGGTATCAGCAGCTACGCAAAAACTAGTATGCCAGTAGTTACACTGGGGCAAAGATGCCAAGATGGTGTTTGATTTACTTACAGCCATTCAAAACAAAGTCGGGACAAAAAAAAAAAAAAAAAACGAACTCAGCAAACTATTACTGCTTGTATATATACTTCGTATTTTTTAAAACATGAGGATACAATTGTAATATGTAAGTATCACTTAGGCCCAATTTAGTTCACCTTATTTTTACTTATCTGAACTAACCCTTATCTGATCTGATATAATCTTATCTGATTGGGTCTGATATGATCTCATCTAGTCTGATCTGAAAACTTTGACATTAAGTCTACGATAATTTGTAAGGAAAAAATATATCTAGTGGAATCTTATTAGATTCGTAATAATGTGTATTTTATTAACATGTAATTTTCATAATTTTTTTCATTACGAAATTAAAGATATTTAGCAGTAAAAAATTGCACATAAAACGATGATTTGATCCGAACTTATTTTTTCTAATATAATCTAGTCTGAACTTATTTTTTCTGAAATAAGTAAAAATAAATTAAACTAAACAAGGCCTTAAAAAGGTGAAAATTTCAAATATTGCCAAAGTACGCACTCAAATGTTATCTATAAATAGCTCCAGAATAAAACCTTTATAGAATTCGAACAAGCCTTGGATAAAATATTCAACTGTATGGCTGACCAGTGAATTGAATCTGAAAGAAATAAATAAAATCTACCTAAATTTTGTGCCATACTAGTGAGCCAAGCATAACAGAGCCTCGTCGACACCAGCTAAGCTCTCAGACTCGACAGATTTGCGGATATTAATCAGACAAATACAAGTATTGCAGTATCATCATCATATCAATCATACTTGAAAACCACAGCAGCGAAAGTTGTACCGAATTGCAAAGCAGTAGCTAAGAGAACAACCATCAAAATAGAAGCAAATAAAAGAACCTAAATTGCATCCATTTCCTACAGGCTACAGCCACTTGCTATGAACATTCGCAGTTTTACTTATCATTAAAAATCGTCATTTGATCTGGATTGGCCACCATAGCCTCCGCCACTGCCACCACCGTAGCCTCCGCCGCCGTAACCGCCGCCTCCGTAACCGCCGCCTCCGTAGCCACCGCCTCCACCTCGGGGAGGACCTGGTGTCCTCTCATTTGCAATACTCACACGGATGTTGCGTCCATTAAGATCCTGTATATACATCAGTGCACAAATTTTTTTAATAATGATGATCTGCATGTGTATTTTGGATATATAAAAGAACTTTGTAAGTAGGTTGTGTGTTCTCACCTGGCCATCCATGGCAGACAATGCACTGTTTGCGGCTTCAGCATCTGCAAAGTTGACAAACCCAAATCCCCTAGACCTTCCGGTGTTTCTATCAGTGATAACCCTAGCTGTAAAATACAAAAAAAAAAAAATGAATGACTTAACAACTGCAGACTTTAAGACGATCACTAAAACTTGCAATACAGTTGTTTCTGAAAAACAGCTTCAACAAGGAATAGATAATACTCACCATCTACTACTTCACCAAAATTGGCAAATGCATCCTTCAATGAGCCATCATCAGTTGCGAACGAAAGACCTGAAGTGGACATAATAGTTGAGTTAAAAAGTTCCATACTAAAATTGCATAAATTATTACTTGTATAAATCAATCAAATACCTCCAACAAAAAGCTTTGAAGAAGACATGCATCGAATAGCAGTCATCATAAATGAGTTGGAAGTTTGTGAGATGCCTTGACCAAGTATGCTGCCAATTCTGTTTAGGAACGCCATTTTCGACAATAATCTGCACAGAACATGGAAAATCAGGGGGGTACACTATAACTTAAAATCTCAAAGGAAAAAAATCCGCATTTTACAATATCTTAAATTCAAATTTCAATATGAGAACGGGCAAGTTTGTTAAATATCTATTTTTCATACACTATAATCATATGCTTCACACTAAATCATCATAAGGAAAAGGTCTTCCGCAATCTATACATTAAAGTGTATAATCTCATAGGAAGAGCACTCAATGGGCTTACAATTCACATGCTAAAAAAAAAAAAATCAACCTTGCTGTTATAGTAGCTAATTAGTTGCACGAAGTACCCACTTCCTATTCCAATATTTAGCAAACAAAAAAAGAGTTGAATCAAAAAACTCGCGAGCTGTTTGGTAGTTGGTAGTATAGGGTGGTAATGGGAAGGAATTAAGCATAAATTTGTGAGGTAAGCATAGCATTACCAGGGGCATGAGCTCGAGACGTTCTTTACAACTTATTCCAATTACCATTATTTATAACCAATTACAATACGTGTCGCCAACAGCTCAGACACAATCTAGACTACTATCAGTAAGCTTAACCCTTAAAACAATTATTTACAGTAATCAAGCATGCCATTTCTCAAAATGTACAACAAATAATTAAGTCATTGAACCCTTTCGAACGATAGGAAATAAAACCTTATTAATTCATACAGAACATCCATATATGATTATATAGAAAATACTATTCATGCAGCCAAGAAATCATAAAACTCATGAATCATTCTTCAATCAAACTTATTCATCAGAATCCAAAAATTAAAACCAATACAGAGTACAGATTAATTAACCTAAAACTCCCAACTTTGATAGAAAATATCTAATAAATCATATCCCAATTACACAAAAACTACATCTTGCATACCAAGAATGAACATTTCAAAAACAAAATCAACATTAATACATATTTAACCTAAAATAACTAATCATGAATCACTCAATATATAATTTTCAGCAATAATTAAACAAATCAGCAAGAAATTGACATGAAACAGGGCAGCATAAACTACAAATCATCATATGAATTACAAAATACAAGAACAAATAAAAAAAATTGAAGATCGTAAAACGACAAACGAAAAAAATGCAAGAAAAAACCCTACAAAATGAAAAGAGGAATACCTGAAGAGAGAGAAAGAAGAGAGAGAGAGAGTGAGGTTTAGGAGCGGCTAGGGTTTAAGCTTTTGAGAAGCTTAAAATGAGGTTGGTATCACAGATATCTTACGGACCTCTTTTTATAGGGTTACAAAAATATCATCAAGGTTTTGGGGTTTTAGGATTTATTTTTTTAAAAAAAAAAATTCTACCATTTGCTTGCATGATTAATTGATTAATGCAAATATATGGGTATGGGTATGGGGGCGGCTTATACGGGTTTGGTTTTTTTAGGTCGCTTTGTTTAAGGTCCACCGATCCGATTGGATGTGGATGTGGATCTAGATCAGGCTTCGATGGGAGATCATTTTTGGTTGAGTGGTGGTTCGGGTTATGAATACTTTTAAGATTGGACATCTATCCATTGTTCGGTTGAGATGTGATTCGACCATTTTTCGCCCAAATTTTAAAGGGAAATAGACAAGATGATGATTCCATCTTTAAAATTGGATTTTGAAATTTATAACGATCGTTTAATAATAATTTGAAATGTAATGCATGAATTAAGTTGCGTGATACAAAAATAGTCTTGAAATTGGGTCAAGAACTAATTTTAAAGATATGTACAACCGTCAACCGGAAGTGTGATTGGGTTAATAATGACTACCCGACGTGTTAATCCTAGTCTAATCAAGTTTTATCTGGGCCACCAAACTTGAGTCAAATGGTTGGGTATAATTTATAACTTGACAATTATATCCTACAAATGAGATCATGATGCGTATCATAATCCCAAATGAACAAATGGTTATAAGTTATAACCAAATTAATAGGTAATGAGAAGGTGTCCCAACAAATTGAAGCCTCTTAAGGTCACTTGGTCCGCGTAGATGGGCAAGACCCCTCGGAAGTGGGGGAAAGGGTAAGGGAATTCCCAACCCCAAGTGGCCTCTAGTGAAGCTTGATCCACAACTTTTTGGTTAAAAACTTCAACCCTTAAACCAAATACTACTTGGTTGTTCAACATACTTCATGTGGAGTATAATTTAGTGAACAAAATTTATAAATGCGAAGTACTAACTTCTTGGATAGAGGTTGTAGAGGCAACCATACTTTAAGTATTATTATGAAGTACTCGTAATATATTAGATAAGTTTGAGGTGATTATGGATCGAGTTAGACTTGAGCAAAAAAATATATTGACCAAGCCACACTTCAAAAAAATAGGCCTCTACAAAAGAAGTTGATCACTAGGCCCATTACTCGAGTTGGAACGCAAACTCGAGCAGCGCATACTTGATAAGTAGATAAGCCTAACTAAACATCACACGAAGGAGTGTGGCCAGCTAACCAATTCCACATGCATGCACCATCCCACTTCAAAGCTGTTTGTGTATAAGACTTGAAAAACACAGCAAATGTTACTACTAGTGTAAAAAGTACATTTTCCTACAGAACTACTTAAGCGTCTACAAAAGTAGTTAAGCATCCATATCATCCATCTTTATATACGTAGTAGAAAGTTACAACATACATACTCCTTTCAATCTTTTGTTGCTTCTCCGTTGTGTTGTCGGTGTTTTTTATTTTTTTATATATTAGATTTTAAATAAAAAAAACAAAATTATAGCTGGAGAAGAATAACATCACATAATCTATTAACTATTACTAAAACAAAACATTGCTGACATCATTTACTCTGAAATTATCCTACGTGTCATTCTCACATTAAAATTTTTCCCTTCAATTTAATGTGTGATGTCATCAATTATTAATGATTTTTTTTTTATCTACACTTTTGACTTCAATGTATAAGTGTCTATATAAAATTCAATTAACCAAGTTTCTCTCCTAAATTATAGTTTCACATACCTAATTTGTTTGATGTTTGATCGTGGTTTCAACTTTTTTTTACTTTCCTTAAATGTAAATCATTTTATAAATTCTAATTTTCATATATAATAATGTAATGCGATTGAACATACATTAGAACATTACAAGATATATTAATTCTAACCGTGCATCGCACGGTATAACGTAGTAGAATACTAAGTAACGATTAAGGATAAGTCTATCATGCTTTCTAAATTATAAATTAACATAATAAAATGTTCTTGGGCATTGTACATCAAGCTAGATTATTCTTTTTAAATGAAAATTTGGCTAACTAAGGTTATTGGAGATGAAACCGACCAAATTAATCAAATATGGGTTGATCGATCAATCTCATAGCTAAAGCTGGGTGTGTCAGCCTGCAGGCGGTCCGGCACGGTGGTCGCCAGGCGGGCCATGAGCCGTGCCGCATGCAAGCCAACCAGAAAACAGGCACGGCACGGCCCGTGTGCCGGCCCGGCCTGGCACGCCCAACGACGGCTATAATGTCGTTGCTCTTCTTCCCCTCTAACGGCCATTAACAACTATTTTCCTATAAATACCAAATTTCATTCACTTTCAAATCACAATTCAACTTATCTTTTCTCTTAATCTGTAATTCTCTTAATCTCTTATATTCTCTAATTATTATTTATTAATATCGAAAAAAATTAAAAGTTTGTAACCGTAACTAGTGGAAAGCGTTGAAGCACGGTTGTAAGATCTTTATTATTGTTGTTATTATTATTGTTATTACTTATTAATTAAAATTATTGTTATAATTATTGTTATTAATTATTATTATTGTTATTATTATAATTGTCGTTATTAATTATTATTATTGTTATGGTTATAATTGTTGTTATTAATTATTATTATTGTTTGTTATAATTGTTATTATTAATTATTATTGTTGTTATTGTTATAATTATTGTTATTAATTATTATTATTGTTATTATTAAAATTGTTAATTTGTTAATTATGGCATCACCAAACATGAACAACCCATCATCCTCTAGGAAAGCCCAATTTGTCCGTGCTATAGTTCTAGGGAATCACCTAATCCATTGACCCCCCCCCCCAATTTCGAGTCTGACCAATGACCCCGGAACCACCCCCTAGGTTTTGAGCAATATAGGCATGGTGGTACTTCCGGTTTTCAACCCTATAACATGAATATGCCCGGATTTCCACAAACCCAATTTCCACAAAACCAATTTACAATTCGGTCAATTCCCACCTAATTTCTTTGACCCACTAAATTTTTATACTGGCCAAGGTAACGAACAAGATACCCCAAATGCCTCCGATTCTACTACTAACCAACAAGCCCCCGAATCTACAAACACCCAATTCCCAAACACACAAGAGCAATGGTTAACCGAAAGTGACATGGTAAATATTAAAAGCCGCAAAAGTGATGTATGGAATTATTTTTTCCTAAATAAAGCCCAAACAAGAGCAAAATGTAAAACATGTGGTAAATATACTCGGCCACATCCAAGGCCGGGGCGGGACACTTAAATAGATACTTTAAAACATGTGCACAACCATCTAGTGATCCAACCCAGCCAAAAATTTCCCAATTCCATCCATACGGCTTTACCTACAACTATGAGAGGGATAGGGATGAACTAGGGAAAATGATAGTACACGCCGAACAACCTTTTCTTTTCTCCGAAAGTGACTCACTTAACAGTTATATTAATTAAGCATTATAACCCCAACATAAAAGAATCTCTAGGAAAACCGTTCGTTCCGCCGCCATGAAAAACTTTCTAGAGTACAAAATGCGGTTACAAGACGAATTGAGTAAACTTAATTGTAAAGTGTCTTTGACTGCCGATTCTTGGGATAGTGGTTAAAAATATCACTATTTATGTGTGACTGGCCATTGGGTAGATGATCACTGGTTGTTACAAAAACGAATAATCCATTTCAAAATGCTAGAATACCCCCACACCGGTATTAACATTGCTCACCATTTAATGGAAGCTATAAATGAATACAACCTTAGAGAAAAAATCATGTCAATGACATTTGACAATGCAACCTCAATGACATATACTGCTAATTATGTGAAACAAAATTTAACTGATGTAATATTAGATGGTGACGCACTTCATACTAGATGTGTTTGTCATGTTCTTAACTTACGTGTACAAGATGGAATTAGAGCAATTGGTCCATACTATAACAAAATTAGAGAAGCTATTATGTCTATTAATAGCTCAAACATGAGATACCAATAATGAAAAAGTTTTCTAAGACAACAAAAGATAAGAGCAATAAAAATCAAAACCGATTGTCCAACTAGGTGGAATTTCACCTATGACATGTTAACCAAGACAATTGAATATAAGAATCCTTTAACAATTTTTTACAACGGAAAATTTCCAAACATGCTTTATATGAGGATGATTGGTATAAATGTGAAAGATATATGCAATTTTTACAATTATTATATAACATGACATTTTGTTTTTCTTCTGTTTATAATCCTTGTGCTCAAAACTTTCTTTCAAATGCATGTTTACTCGCTCATCTTTTCGATGATCATCGCAACCAAAGTGATTATGATCAATATCTTCCTGCAACGGAAACAAAGTGGCGTAAATATTATACTGAAATTCCTTTAATTTATATTTTTGCTTCCATATTAGATCCTAGGCAAAAGTATGAAAATACATTTTTGTTAGTTGACATTTATTTTCAATGCATGTTTATTGACGATAATGTAGAAACCTATAAGAGTAATGTGAAGGATTAATTTTTTGCTTTATATGGAGTTTATGAAACCAAATATGGCACCGTTCCTCGCTCTGGACCTTCCCAACCATCCAAAAAACGTAAGTAAAAAGGTCAAGCTTTCATTTTCACAAGCTACTAACTTGATTTCAAGGTTTTCAGGTGATTCATCAATAAGGAGAACGCAAAGCGATGTCTCGGAGTTGCAAATGTACCTGCGTTACGACTTCACCAAGGGCATGGATGACGAAGAGATAAACAGCCTTGACCTCCTTGCATGGTGGAAACAACAAAGCTCGAAGCATCCAACTTTGGCGGCAATGGCACGAGACATTCTTGGTATCCGAGTCTCCTCCATTGCCTCCGAACGAGCTTTCAGTGCATCCGTGAGAGTTTTAAATGATAGAAGAACAAGTCTAAAACCCGAAACACTTGAAATGTGCGTGTGTTTCAAAGATTGGTTGGATGCTGAAAATCGCTCACAGACCGTACTTACGACGACAACGACAACGATGAAGGAACCTCCGCTTTCGACCGTTCGAGTTCGGCTAGTTCCCAATCTATGCAACTAGCCGATGACCTTGAACGCGAAGACGAAGAAGAAGAAGATGAAGAAGAATAGATGAAGAATAGACAATTTTTGTATATTGCACGATTTTTATCATTATCCAATTTTTGTTTAATATCCTTGTACTATTTTTATCATTATTATCATCATTGTACAATTTTCAAGTAATAATAATATGAAGTATGCATTATTCACATCCAAAGTCCAATTTGCCTTTTTTTCCCGTTAAGTTATAATTTGTAAATTAATATAACAAAAAAAATTATAATAATTAATAATACAAAAATAAATATAATAAATTATAAACATTAAACTATAAAGTAATAGTATAAACTAAATATAAATATAAATATTAAATATAATAAATAATAATATATAAATATTAAACTTAATTTATTTTAGAAAAATAATAGTAAAAAGTATAAATTGTAATGTATAAACATTAAAAAAAAACCAAAGAAGCATTCTTCTCAGCAGCACGGTGGCAGCATGCAGCCAGCACGACACGAGCCCGCTCGGCACGTGGGCCGTGCCGTGGGCTGGCCTGCGATTTTGGGTGGCAAGGCACGGCACGCCACGCCACTTCAGGCACGGTGGCACGGCATGGTACGCCGGAGACCGTGGCTCGCCAGGCATGGCCAGCGGCGGCCCGGCACGGCACGTTGCCCACCTTTACTCATAGCTATACGATAGTAAGATTCAGAAAGAAAATTCAATATTGACAAAGTATAGACTATAGATAAAATTGTTTAATAAGGTAAAATCACATTTCAACTTATATAATTAATCGTGAGTTGATCGACTATATTTTATTGTTTCCCCTTATCTTGCAACAATTGAACAAAAAAAGTAGAGGTGTCATTATCTTATCCGTTAAGATAAATTTATGTTGTTTCAGATGATTTAGAGAGAGAATGAATTGAGTTTTTATTTAACTATCCATATATCATCTTTCCCACATTGTTATTTTGTTGTTTTAGTATATAAATTTGGTATCATACAAATTATTACCGTATATATTTTACAACTATTTTTTTAGCATTACAAAAACTATGCATTAGATATAAGTGTACACCCAACCTTAGCAAGTTTATCAAACAATATTTAGGTACAATCATACAAAGCTTAGACGGAAGAAATGTTAAGCATGGTCAACAATGTACTATATATAAAATAAATTTGTACGTTAATCTATTCCATTTTTGTAGATTAAAATTCATTTGAAGTGAGGAAAAATATAAGAGAATCTCCACTCCCAATTCCAAAGAGCCTTTGGCGCTACGATCTTAAACTCTTAAAGTCATGAGAATAAGACCTTGTTGAATTCACCTTATTTCAGGACCTTATTCCTTTCTAACTTTTCTTCACTTGCACTATTTGAAAACGCATATAGAATACACAATTTTGACTATGAATATAGAAATATGGGCAATAACGGTGACTATAACCTTGTTTAATTCGCCTTATTAAGGAGTAACTATATCTGAAGTTTTTTTCACTTGCACTATCCAAAAAATTCACGCAATAAAATACACAACTTTGACCACTAATACAGAACTAGCGATAACGGCCCTCGAGGTGTTATAGCCTAACCCATAACGAAACTTATTCTCTTTCTTGGTTGCTAAACAAAAGCAAGGCTTCCTCCCCTTCCCAACACAGACAGCACACACAAAAATAATAAGAGAGAGAAACACGAAACTCTCCACACACCCCAGAAGAGCAACATTCATACCATAAGAGAGAGAAAAACTCGACGATTTTTTGAAAATATTATTGCGGCTGCTTCAATTTCTACTCTCCAAGATCAATCAATTCAATCAAAATCTTTATTAATGCAATCAAATGAATTTGCTGTTTAATCATAATTTTCATTTATTTCTTAACTCCTTTTGATTCGATCTTTTTTGGAAAAAATTTAAAGAGAATTGAAAAAATTTCTTTGGGATTGTGCTTTTTTCTCAAAGTGTTGAATAATTCCCACTTTATTCCTCTTTTTTATAAATTTTGAAGAGATTCTTCATTTTCAATTTGGTATTTTTACTCCTATTTTTGAAAGAATTTTCGAATTAGGGTTTCATTTTATTTATTTATTATTTTAATTTTTTGTTTGTTCTGGTAGAAGTAGTAGTACTGCTGCTGTTGGTTTTTAGTTCGGTAAGAAATTTCGGAAGAATCTTAGGTTTCTGTCGGATCGGCAGCTGAAATTACGGAGGTGTGAGAATATTTGGACTTTGATTTAGGGTTTGTATTGATCATAGAAATCACTAGTAGTTGATAACTGAAGATTACCGAGCTTCCAATTGTTGAGCTGCTCAATTTTATTGTCGAATTTGAGTTTCGACTTCAGTGGATTTAGTGCTGATTCTGTTGATGAGCATTGTTTAATCTGGGCATGGAAGAGTATTGTAGTTATAAAATCAGGAAATAGAGAGGATCATCGAGTTTTTTCGATACTTTGATTCGATTCAAGCTTGTTGCAGTAGCTAAAGAGTTGATTGTTGGAAGATCAATTGGATAAAATTTCAACTTCCATTTGATTTTGGTAGCTTTGACCCTGTTATACTACCCCTTTTGATAGGGGATGATATTGTGTTCTGGGATTTGAGAATAAGGTGGAAGATAGAGAGAATCATAGTATTGCTCTGTAGTTGCCATCGTTTTTTCTGAAGTATCCAATTGGGGCTGTTAACAATCTAACACCAGTTACATAGTTCCGGGGATAAAAATCATTGACGATCCTTTGAAAACTCGGTTGCTGAGCTCATTTAGCATTGGCTTTGAGTTTGTTGTGGCAAGTGATTTGTGTGAATTTGAATTTTGAGTTGGTTGGCTGAGAGTCTGAGACTGAGTTTATGGAAGTATATTGAAGCTGGAAATGTATGTGGGGACATGGTGCATGGACAAGAGCTTAGTTGTTGGTTTGGTCCCTGTTTGGAACATTGCCTTAGCAATAGCTTACTAGTCCGAGTGTTTGCGCTCGCAAGGGGTGACAGATTGCTGAGGCCCTTGGAAGTTTTGCAATGTCTCGTTGCTATCCTTTCCCTCCTCCAGGATACGAAAGGAAGCCTAAAGCAGATGGCAACGTTCACACTGATGTGATTAAAAAGGTTAATACCAATGCTCTTTCAATTGTCTTTGATCCATTTTGTTCATGTGATGTGACACAATATGACAGACTATGTGCTAATATGAAACTTTTTACTGGCACTTATTATACCGTCCTCTGCGTTTGTGTGTGCGTGTGTGTTGTGGGGGGAGGGGGGGGGGGTTACAATGCAGCACAAGTGCCACTCTAGGGATTTTACTCTGTTCACTTTTTAGTGGGATGGGAAATACTGGTATACTGTATTCCATATTTGTGGTTCCCTGTAATGAATTGATACTGGTGATTAGTAGTCATGAAGACTTAGTTAAGAAATTGGAATCACCTTAACCCCGTCAGTTCTGCATATGCCATGTAGGAATTTTGGCATTTTTGCTAATAATTACTTCGTATATGCTATAGACAATCATGATTAGATATGCAAACTCAACACTCTTAGTTTCGTTGACTTTTGTATAGAGCCTATTCTTGTGGAGTACATTTATTTTAACATTTTATTGATTTTCTTTTGCATGATACATGATTTGTTTCTTAAAATTTTATTTAAGAAAATGACATCTGCTGCTCCCCATTTGACAACTTGATTGATGTTGACCTTGACACCTGAGGTTGCTATATGAGAGTGTCCATCTTCATTCTGCTCTATCACTATTTTTGCCCCTGTGGATTTAATGTCTTGGAAGTAGTGGATGATTCTTGAATGCAGATTTTATATAATTAGACATTGGAAGTGGAGTTATGAGTTCTGGTCACTTATTTGTTTATAATCACCAGGGTATATGTTTACATACTATGTAGAGGGTGTTGACAAACTGGAACTTAACTAATTAGATTTATAAAGTGTACTCCAATCTTACCAATGGTAAAAGAGTAAATATCACAATATAAACAATTCCTAGGAATCTAAGTTGCAAAATATGATTAATTGAAACTATCCATCATAGATAAAGTTGGTGCATTCTTAATAGATAGTTTGCCTTTCATTCCACATATTAGTTGAAATATGATTTGGATCATATTGTTGTCTGTGTAACTAGATACTATGGTAGAGTAATAGAAACATGTCCTAATTGTATGTGTTTTCAAAAGGTTCCCAACTTTTAGGGTTGGAGTAGTCTGAAATAATATACGCCTTAAACTTGAAGACTGGATTCTGAAATCCTAAATCTGAGCTTTAGCATTAAGCCAAAAGCTAGTTGTGCAGGCTCATGATAAGTAAGATTTTCAATATATTTCTGACATTCATTCCAAGTATTTCACGGCTAGCCAAGGTATTAATTAGTGGAATTATCTGGACTAAAACATCAATTTTCGTTTTCAAGCCAAAACCTCTGTACTTGTCAAACTTATTCAATTCTGCTCCACTTAAATAATCTTAGCATTTACTGCTTAGAGAATTTACCTACCTTTACAAGCTGCTATGTGCAACATTCTCAAGGGAACTTATGAATCAGTGACCTATCCTTATTTGGTGAGCCAACTTGAGTCTATAGTGCTTAAAAGTGTTTTATACTGTGGGCTTCTCCACTTTGCAATCTCCATTTGATCTTTTTGTTTAGGTTTAGTTTGTCCTTGTATTTATTTGTAATCCAATTTTGATACATGTGTTGCGGATTTATTATTGTTTATGTCAGATATAATTGAAAAGTAAACTTCAAGATCCACCTTACATTGAACACCCTAGAAAAATAAATAGATTATCTCACCCAATTAATCAACTCTAGATTTTTCATTGCAAGTTATCATAAGACTTAATCGATGACTGCATACTCCTTTTAAAGGAGTTCTCAATGATCTCGCACTCAAAGGTTACTGCTTGATCTCAGCCTTGACCAAACCAAAGCCTACTAGCTGCAGTTGCAAATATGGTTTTAAGACATCATATGTGTTTTACTCTGTTTGTGTTCACAGTTGTTGTTACATAGCTGCACTTAAAAACTTGACATGAACTTTCTTAGAAGAGCTGGATGGAGATAGGCTTTTGTAAAGTAGTGCTTATAGATTGTTGTTGCTTAGTAAGTGTTTACTAGGAAATTTGCTTGACTTTCTTGAGGGGCAAAATTTGCTAATGCCTGTTTTTCTGTAATGATATAAAATTTTGCGTTTACCTTTCTTGTGAGTAACATTGGTGTAATTTTTGCACATAAAGTATACACTTTGTATCAACCATTGTTGTTAGAGTCATCGTCCGAATCATAGGATTATGATCCAATTTTAGCCAAAAGATCAGAATTGGAAGTAGAATCGACATCGCTGCAGGATCAGTTTGGATCGGACGGTCCTTTTTTTTACACTTGGATCGTTGTTGGAGGACGATCCTGCTTGATCATACTGTTCTTCTTATAAAAATGAGCCCAAAGCAACCAATTGTTCTCATAAGCCTAGAAAATGACTACCCAACTACTGTAACTATAAATTCTAGCATATTAAATGCTTGAAAGATGTGTATATAGTTATCTGGTTTTACTGATCCAATCCTACTCCCCTCACCAGTCCAATGTGGGATCCTGATCCTGACAACCTTTGTATCTACAATGCATAAATAGTTGTAGTTGAGGAGACCACACTGCTTAAAAGAACTCTATGCTGCATTGTATGCTTAAAAGAACTCTATGCTGGACTGTGTGCTCTTTTATGACAGATCAAGTGTTTAGACAAAATGAACTTCATTTAAGCGCTTTTTTTCATAACTGCTACTATTCCTGATGATGATGTTGGGCGTTAGGTTTAGTGGCTTCAAAAGTACAGATTTAATATCTCCGTCTTAATGTCATTTTTAAGTTAACTGTTGGAATTATTATTATATGATGTTAATATGATTTCTTATGCAATTATTAGGATTTTGGTGGATATTTTTCATCATGGAGATAATGCATAGGATAATTATGATTAGAAATTTATTGTGGTTTATTGGCTTTCAGTTTGTTTGTTTTAGAGGGGGGGTGGGGGGAAGGAAGTGGCTTCTAGTTTAGTTTTGCACTAATTAGGTTTACATTCGACCTCATATTCTCACTTTTTCTGTAATAATTACTAAAGGTCATGATTCTCATGAAGCCAATTCTGCTTGATATTTAGACGGTTGCACCCTGTTCATAGTTGCGGCCTAGATCCTCTTTGGACTCCAAAATATGGTTACGAATATTGTAAAATGATTGCCTAGTGCTGCTTTAGTTTGATTAAGGTTTTGACTAATTGATTGATTGTATTGGTTACGGATATTGTAGCCGACCCCACTTATGGGATAAGGCTTTGATTGATTGATTGATTGCCTAGTGCTGCTTTATTTTGTTAAGAAATCTGTATATATTTAAAAAAAAGAAAAGAAAAGAAAAGAGATTATAAATATATTTTGATATATTAATTAATGTAATGTATTGTAAGAAATATAGTTTAAAGGCACAAAAAAGGTTCTTAAATCATTATATGTGAAAATAATTACGAGTTTTATGAGTTGCTGACCAAAGTATTTCACATCTGAGCTAGACTCAATTTGGCGGATTTTGACCAAGTTGCTCAATAGCTTGGGAGTTGTCGTGCCTCACTATTACCCTTAGGTGCAAGTACATGGCCTTTTGTGCTATTAGTTAAGATTTTTATCTTAACATTTTTTTTCTTATCTCAAGTCTCATGAGTGGAAGAGTGGGATCTCATGGAGAGGTTAAACGAGGTAGAGGGATACCGAAAATGACTTGGTTTGAAGAGTTAGGAAGGATATGAAGCATATGGATTTGCATGAGAATGTGGTATTTAAACGTAAGGGATGGAGGAGGAAGATATTTGTGGATGACTATACGGAATAATCAATTTTGGTTTATGTAGCCGACCCCACTAATGGGGTTAAGGCTTTGATTGATTGATCTCAAGTCTCATGTGTGGTTGAATGCTAACAATGCTTGGTTATATCATTGCTTGATCATTACGTATGGCCATTCATTTATCTGTTTGGCTGATGGCCCATTTAGTTGTATCTTTGGGTTCATGGGTTGAGTAAGGTGACGTAGGGGATGATGGACATACTTAAAAAGCTGGGGGCCTGGTGAGTGCAATTTAGATGCTAGAGGATATTTTCAAATCAATATATGATGCGAGCTCAAAATTTTTGAATGTTTATGATAGATTAGGGAAGGTAGCTTGTGGTAGTTTTTGACTTTTTGATTAGGCGTATGTTACTTAACATTTATTCTGACGAAAATTACTGAATGTTATACAGCATGTGTAGATTTTTTGCTTCATGGCTTTGTGTGCTGGGTCTTCTTAGTTGTTTGAGTTTTGTTGATGATCTTTCCACTGGAAATAGATAGCAATTTGAAGTACTCCTTCAAATTAATGAACTGAATTGTTAAATTAGCCCTGACAAAACTTTCCTAAAATGATTGGAAGATTTTGTAAAAAGAAAGTGTTGTCCAGTTTGAGAAACACAATGCTGATCCTTGATTGATTATACCTAGGGTTGCTCTTTTTTACTTGCTTAATTGAATACGTAAGGCACGTCGTTAGGTGTTTACAGGATTAGTGAGGCTTTGGCTTTAGTCCCATGGCCTGAGTATGAGTTTTTGAATGGTAAGACCGTAATTAAGATCATTTAAAGGATATAAGCTCATTGCATAAATCCATCAGGCTGCGACACGAGACCTTGATCAATATCATTTAAGGATAGAGTCTGATACCTGAGCATGAATATTTTAATGGTTAGACCACGATCAAGATCAGTTGAAGTATCCGTGCTCATGAAATAGAGATATCAGGTTTAATCCCTAAAAAAGTAAATAATCTGGTATGAAGAATTGAAGATGTTAAGTGGGGCTTTTAGGGGATATTGGCATGAAGATGTGCTATTGACTTTCATCTGATGCTGCTTTAATGAATTTATAATAGTCAACTTGTGCATTTTAGCCTCCCGGTTATAAATCTTATAATTGTTGAAATTTCAACTTTGCCTCTCAGTTTATTTCCCGTTTTAAGTGGCTGAATGTACTATTTATTTTGGTGCATAGACTTTAGGCATATGTTGCCTTTGGGAAAGTGTGATGGTTGGAATTGGATGTTATCAGGGTCTCTATTGAGTGTAGGTGGCTTTTGTTACATTTGGATTCAGTATGCGAGTTGATAATTTTTAAAAAAACAATGACATTTCTACATGTAAAAGTGCTATTAGTCCCAGCATGGTTTATTGAAACTAATTAAAGACGTTTTTGTAGTTTACATTGTGTTCATTGAGGTTAGTTCATTTTCATACTTGCCAGGAGCATTGGCATGTTTGAGTAAACTTGGAGAAATAGGTATTTATGAGTTCTTTGGTGAATCCATCATTTGTGAAAATAACATTTTTGCACTTTAAGTTGCCTAACAATGCACATGTTTGTGTGAATTAGTTGGTTGATGTTCTTTTATGCTTATTGGTCACTCTAGTGTCGAGCAGGTCTTTCTTTGAGGATTCTTCAAACTGTCAAAATAGATTGTAATATTGTAAACGATATACATTTTCCTTCTTTAATATTTGCACCATTTGGACTTTTACTTTTGTGATTTATACACAAGGGAAAATAAAGTCCCGTGGGATCTTGTTAGATTTATCTTGATATATGTTTTTAAAATATCACACCCCCCCCTTTTTTTTTTCCTAAAAGATAATTAAATATATTCATGGTTAAAGTTATACATTAAAGCGTAAAGCTTCATATGTTGCAATTAAAAAATAACGAAAAAGTATATATCTTTGGGAAGACAATTTGCTTTTTGTCATACAAAAAACTGTTTCCTCATTGTGTATAATTAAATATGGAGAGCCAAATAGATAAATAGAAAATTGAGAAAGTGAAAGGATGACTATCTTGTTCTTGTAGCACGAAATAACCTTTTTTGGGAATGGATATGGCTCTATCTTCCATATTGTTTGTTTGGTTCCATTTTCTCAAAAGGGCAACTTGGCAACATGATTTCTATCTCTTGTTGCATAAGTCTGCTTACAATACACTTCCTCCATTTCTTTATAGTTGCAACACACACTTTATCACGGTATTTAAGAAAAGTGGACCTCACACGATATAATACACTTAAAATGGGGTTAAGAGGTTGTTAGAAGTATAATCAAGTGGGCCATGAGCTTTAAATAAAGGTAATAGTACAATTTTCACCATTAAATCTTTCCTTTTATAGTGTGTTGCAACTATTGTGACATTTTCATTTTAGGGAAGTGTTGCAACTATAAAGAAACGGAGGAAGTATATTTTTTTATATGTTCAGCATACATATACTGTCTTTGGTCTGCTCATGATTGTAAGTTATAATGCTGTCGTATATTCTGATTCTTATTCTGGGGTTCACAGTATCGTTGGTTATTAATACATTACTTCGGTTGTTTTGCTAATTACGCGTTTTCTGCTCTTTTTGGTTTCATTGGTATATATTCAGTGGGTAATATGGAAATTGAATGGCTCATGTTTGAATACTTCACTCACCTCATGGTTTTGACTTCCAAGGTATATAAATTCAAGCTACTGATGATTTTATGTATATGACCCTACTGGCTAAAAGCCTAAATCCAGTGCAACAGATTAATACTTGTCTAAATGAACATGCAAATACGGTGCAGTTTATGCAAGGTGAATCAAATCACTGTTTTTGCATTTTATACCCTGATTGCAAAGATGAATTTTATTCCTTCCCTTTGTTTGGGGAAAATGGTAATTTATGTAATTCAATGGACCTAAGGTAGAGCAGTGTGCTGCCAATGGAGAATAAGCTGTTCACCTGAAACCTGAAGGTATATTGTCCGATGTGATCCCATCGTTATGTGAACTGTAGTAGCAGGAAGTAGTGATTTTTACTTTTTAGTGTGTTCTGACCTTTAGCTGTTTTAAAATTATCACATTTTTCTTATTTTACTCCTGATTCCTGATTTTTTTTTTACTCATGTCTTTTGTGTTCTCTCTCTACATTTCTCTTTTATTATAGCTCTTCGGCCTCTTCCCTTATGTGGTTCATTTCCAATCTTGTTGGTGGAAATTACATATGGTTTTTTCATATCTATTTTGAGTTCCCGGGCCTTGTGATAAGGGTTGGGCTGATGCATGGCAGTTATGAAGGATTCTTGTGTTTTCTGTCTTGATTAAACTATTCTGTTTGAATAATTGATTACTTTTGTCTCCCTGTTTTTTATGCTAAAATCTTTATGCTGGCATTTGGTTTCAAAGTTTGTCGATATGTTGGATAAAAGGATTTGTCTCTGAATTATGAAAATTTAAATGGGCGTTAGGAGTGTTGTCGACTTGCCTTGGTCTTGTGTAGATTTCTTGATTGATTTGCTGGCGAAATTTTTTAAATCTATCTATATCATGCTGCAATGATCTTGATTGGAGTTGATTCATTGTCGACTTTTTCAGGAAAAGCACAAAGAAAAGAAGCACAAAAAGGATAAGAAAGACAAGGAGAAGAAAGATGGAAAAGAAAAACGTGAGAAAGAAAGAAGTGATGAAAGACATAGAGAAAAGAAAGACAAAAGGGAGAAACGTAGAGACAAAAAGAAAGACAAGGAGAAGGACCGAGATAAAGATAAACATAAAAGCAATCTTCTTCCAGTTGAGAAGAAGATTGTGGGTTCAGCTGACAGCCATGTTTATAACCCCTCCGAGAAGAACAAGGAGAGGGAAAGTGACAAAAATGCTATTTCGGCTGAGAAGAAAATTGGTGGGCTTTCTGCAGTTCACAATGGAATCCCAGTTAGTAAGAACAATCACCAGATCTATGAGGCTAAGAGTTTTAATCATGCCTCAGATCTGGGCAGGAAGAGCGTGGACGAAGAAAGGAGAACAATCAATCAATATCCTAATAAGAATATTGGTGCAGAGAGAAGGAAGGATGGAGTTGTCAAGTTGGATTCAAAGAGTGGTGGATCTCTCCTGGATTCAAAGGAAAGGACCAAAGAGAAACCCACTGTTGATGAAAGGATGGATGGACGAGGTGCCATTGGTGATGCCAAATCTGGTGGAAGTGCTTTGGTCTCCAATCCTGTTGGAGTGGTTCAAAACAGAGTGGGAGGAATTGTCAGGCCCGTGGATAAGAAGATTGAGCAGAAAGTGGATGGGAAAGGAAAAAATAGGGAGAAAGAAGGCGGTGATAGAAAAGGAGAAAAAAGAAAGGAAAAAGACAGAGAGAAATCAGTTCTCAAGGACAAGGACAGGAAAAAGGAGAAGAAGAAAGACGAGATAGCTAAGGCAACAACTGAACAGAAGCAAATTCATGTGACAAGAATGAAAGATGGCAGTGATGATCACATGCAGAAGCCAAGCACAAAGGACGCAAACAAGAAGGATATTTCAGGTGTCCAGAGTGTTGGGTCTCAAAACAATGCAAAGGATAGCAATTATCACGCTACTACTATGAATAATAATCTCAAGAAACGAAAGGACATTGGTCTCAATGGAATTTATGATGGTGAGCTCTTTCTCAGCATTGTTTTTGACTGCTTGTGGAAATTGCTTCATTAGATAGATTAATTTTCTGTTAGATGTAGGTGGTGGTTAAAATTGAAAAGAAAGATAAAGGGATCCAGCTCCTAGGACTATCACAGTCTAGTCCTATTCTTTGGACTGTGAAAGATTGGGAATAGTGCTCAAATGTGAATTGCTACAGTACTACTAGTTAGATTTATCATGCCAATGATGTATGCACAATCTTGAATTTTCCTGTAGCTTATGTGAATGCTACTTATGTTTGGGTTTATCTCAACAGAGTTTGTCACTCGGCCTAATAAGCTGGCAAGAACAACAGCTTCTCCCCATCCCTTGACGGAAAATGGAAGGAGCTTGGAGCCTTGCCAGAATTCTGCTGCATTTGCTCCTGTTACACAGCGCCCTCCCACGAATAGTATAGTGGAACATAATCTTTCTCATGATGATACACAGAGGCCAGCCATGAAAATTAAAGTGGATGGCAAGGAATGCAAGATAAATGGCACAGTTGCTGAACCGTCTACACAGTCTTCTCGAGAAACAACTGCAAAAGCAGAACGGAAATCTGTAGCTCCTACAAAGCCACCTCATCCAGATACCAAGTATCTTGACCAGGTGCTTTCAGTACCTAAATTGGATGAATGGTCTGGTTTTGATGACCAAGATTGGCTGTTGAACAGCAATTGCTCCCCAACAAGGAAGCCGGAGGTCAAATCATCTGGGATCAATGAGATGCCGCAGGTATGGGCAAGAGCCTTGTGGTTAGAACCAGTAGATGTTTATGCTTTGCCATATGTTATTCCGCACTGATTGGCTCCATGAATTGTGGTTGTGGTTATTCTTTACCCCTGCTCTATGAGGAGGAAATCCTAGCCATGCTCGGAAATATTTGCAGCAGAGGCTGTGAGATTGAAATTCCAAATTTTCTGCCTCAAAAGCATGCTCCTTGAAGCTACGAATTTCGTAGATTGGACTGAGCTCTTCCTGCATGTTCATTAGCATCTAGTGTGGTTATTTTTCCAGAGCTTTCTCAAATTGAAGGAAGCTGTCGGTTGTGTCACACCTGCCTCAGCTATGATGCTGCTCGCTCCAAGAGCTAGGGTTTGATGGCAATTTTAGGGCCTCCTGGCACGAGATAAATTGATTCTTTCATAAGGGGAGTAAAATCAGCTTCCCTAAAAGCTATAGTCGCTACGGTTGGGAGAATTGTTTAGATGGGAGATGTATTAGCTTGTGAAAATATTTTTGTTAGAGCAATGGGAGCCTTTGCTAATCTTTTCAGTGTAAGAGAAACTTAGCTGTGGTGCATGCACCCACCGATTTTGATTTGTAACATAATACTCTTAATTTACAGAGAAATGTAACATAGAAGGAAATGGGAAGAGGTAGCTTGATATATACTTCGTATATATATACTACGTATGTTTTTTCCTCGTATGCTTAGGATCATTTAAATTGATTTGAACTTTTGAAGTGAGCCAGTTCTCTAGCAAAATATCAATGGTAAAATAGCTACTTTGTAACAGAGTAACAGTATATTTCCTTTGTTTTTTTAAGTGTTCCATTGGGATTTTTTGCATTAGTCACTTTTACTAATTTTTGTGAATTATAAATAACGAAAAAATATATGGTCTTATAAGTACTTGTTGGAATCCTCTTAATGAGTAGATTATTAATATTCAATTATTATAATGATAATTAAAGATATTATTGATTTAAGTTTTGTATCGACATGTGTGTCAAGCTTCATTAGGACACTTGAAAAAAAACGAGTAAATCCAAGTTACTCAAATCGAGTAACATGAATTGTTACTCAAAGGGCAAAAAAAAAATAAAAAAAAGTTATTACTCAAGGGGGCACGCTGGTAATTTCGGCTGGCGTTAGTAAGGGCAAAATTGTTTGTACTGGGTTCAGCGTAGAAACGGAGGGTTTGCTCCCGATGGTTAGAAGAAGCGATTTTCAATGGAGCTCACAAACAAAGTTTAATGGGGAAATTTAGTGGAAGTAGACACTACACCCCTGCCATTTGGGGTTAACCTTGCCATTCTATTCTCCATTTGTTCTTAGGGTTTTCGTTTAATCCGAAGGTGATGACGGGGAAGAAGATGATGATGGTGATCCGGTGACTTATCGGGCTTTGTCGTTACCCTTCACCTGCAGATTCATGCGCCGTCGCTCCGTCGTAAGTTGCTTTGTTGGGCTTCTTGGTGAACCTTTCGCTGCAGAAATCGTACACCCGCTCTTGCTTCTCCGCTTTCTTTCACTTAATTGCCGGTCGTGGTTGCTTTGTTGGGCTTCTTGGTCAACTTTTGCTTTCTCTCTGCTGGACGACTAGTAAACCCAGTGCTAAACTCCGTCAACAAACCGTTAGCATTAGAATATTATCAATCGCGTTTTTCAAGGCAAATATTTATCACATTGCCATTTGAGCAACAACCTTTATTACTCGTTATGAGTAACCTGGGTCAGCTCGAAAAAAAACGGATGGAGTATTTTGTATTATTATTTTTTCAGAATGGAATATATATTTTATTCTTACCTTATGTTTAAGGTTGGGTCAGCTCGATAAAAACGGAGGGAGTTTAAGGTTGTGTTTGGTTTGGGATAAAATCATTAGTGTAAAATTGATAATTACATTGTCTTATGTTGAAATTATGTCTAGTGTAATAATTTTTTATATTATGAGCATAGCAGTGTTTCTATTACTCATACTCACTTTTTTTTGAGGCAATACTCCCTCTGTTTCTTGTTGTTCTACACACTTATGTTTTAAGATGTGTTATATTATGCGCCTAGCAGGCTAGCAGTGTATGAAAGATGTGTTCTGCTTAGCATTGTCAAAACGGTTTGACTGTTCGGTTTTAGTTCGGTTTGAAATCGGTTCGGTTTGAAACGGGTCGATTTGATATCGGTTTAATTGGTCGGAGGATCGGTTAAAATTATTATCGGTTTGGTTCGGTTTCGGTTTATTTTTTGTCGGTTTTAATTCGGTTCTGCTCGTAAACAATTCGGTTTGTGAGCAGTTTGGTGCAAACGGGTTGCGGTTTGTAAATGGTTTGATGTAAATGGTGTGGTGTAAACGGTTTTTAACCGGGTTCAAACGGTTTTGAATTAGAAACGGGTCGGGTTAACAATGTTTCGGTTCTTTTTCAGTTCGGTTTAGAACTGGTTCGATTCGTTAACAGGTTCGGTTCTTATATGGTTTAACATTTATTTGGATCGATTCCGTTTCGGATTTACTAAAATACGGTTCATGTCGGTTTTCGATTTTTAATCGATTCGGTTCCAATTTGTTAAAGACGTACACAAATATTTCTTTTTCAAGCTAGAATTTTGGAGTTTCTTTTTCAATTGATAAATTGATTAATAATATTCTTTACTATAATTTTTTGAAAGATCAAAGGATGCAATCTTATTCTAAAAATTTGGAGAATTACAATAATACATCATAAGAATTTTTTTTTTGAGAACATACATCATAAGAATTTGACTAGGCCAACTTTGGTACAATATAATTCTGAACAAAATATGAAGCACTTTGATGATGTCTTTTAAAGAAAAGACAAAGATTATTTTTGCTTAATCCATAATTACATAAAAAAAGTTAGGGAAAACAATGATGTACGCCGTAGTAAACATATGTGAATAATTAGATTTCATTTAAAAATTCTTTTAACGTGATTTTAATCTTCCCTTTATAGTAAGCGATTTGTAAACGTTCGATTTATAAGCGATTCAGTTTATAAACGGTTCGGTTTGTACGTGGTTCGGTTTATAAACGGTTCGGTGCAAACGTCTTGCGGCTTGTTAACGGTTCGGTGTAAACGGTATTAAACCCGATTCAAACGGTTTCGAGTTGGAAACAGTTTCGGGTTAGAAACGGTTCGGTTCTTTTTCAGTTTGGTTTAGAATTGGTTTGGTTCGTTAACGGGTTCGATTCTTATACGGTTTAAAATTATTCGGATCGGTTCGATTTCGGGTTTACTAAAATACAATTCGGGTCGGTTTTCGGTTTTAAAAAATCGGTCTTTAATCAGTTCGTTTCCCATTTGGATCAGTTGGTTTCGAATAGCTAAACGGTTTCGGTTTGAAATTTGACAATGCTAGTACTTCTGCCAGAAAGTACTAGCATTGTCAAATGTACGTAGGGATGTCAATGGGGCGGATGTTGGCTTTCTCATCCCAATTCTCACCTAAAATTTTCATTCCCATCCTCGTGCCAGGTCCAACATTCATCCCCATCCTCGTGCCAGGTCCAAAATTCATCCCCATCCATGTACCGACAGGTACAATTACAAAACCATCCCCACCCTACCCTCACCTAATCCCCACCCAACACCCGCCTAATCCCCGCTTCACATATACACAATCTTACATAACTAATATAATATACAATTCTTGTAAAAAAAAATCATTGTCAATACTACACACTTTTTTGTTTATAATATAAGTGTATTACAAAGTATTATATTTACTACTTTATTTTACATGATATTTTTTATATATATAAAATAGTATAAAAGTATATAATTTTGTTTTTAAAATTATATAGATGTGGGTATGGGGTGAGGATGAGATGAGTACGAAGGGGGCAGGGCGGGTATGAAGTGGGGCGGGGCGGGGATGGTGCAGGTACAACCTAAAATCCACCTCTGCCTCATCACCCATGGCGGGTATGATTTTTATCCCCATCCCCGCCCCACCACCTGCTAAACCGAGACCCATCCCTACCCCATTGGGGCGGGGATGGGGCGGGCCGGTCTCCTATTTGACCCGCCCCACTGACATCCCTAGTTTTATGGTTCAATTCAAGCATCGTCATCGTATACTTGACACAATCGATCTACTTTTGTAGAGGACATAGGAGATGAACAATCAAGTGGTTGGGGGTTCGATTCTCATCTCTCCATTTTGTTTTAGAGTGAAGGGTCCCCTTCGTATCATACTATTTTAAAAATTAAAAAAAAAAAATCAAATCAATCTACTTTTGGATGGTTCAAAGGAATATATATATTGGACAACATCTAACTTTTTAGCTCCATGATCTTCTTTTGAGTTTGGTTCTTGGTCTTATGTACTAGCTCATTACCCTGCTAGAATAGTGCCGTTTGGTTATGATGAATAAGTATGGGTAAATCATAGTAGACAATAGTAGTCCTTTAAAGATTCCCTGTATATATATGAATGTATTCATGGACACTTTGTTTGACGATTATTAAAAGCACTAGTCTTTTTCTTCTTCTTCTTAAAAAAAAAAAAGAAAGAAAGGAGGGAAAAACTGTATATATTTAAGTAATAAATATTTCATTAAGTTACTTAGTAATGAAGTTTCACCTAGAACATCGTACGGAGTAGGTGAAATTTATCCGCCTTGTAGGAAGGGTTAGGTTAATTAGATGCATGATCCCCGCATTCATTTGCTGAACACTAGAGATCTACCTGCCTTTCATTTATTCATCTTGTCGACATGATCGAGAATAAACCAATATTATTGTAAAAACCTTATACTATACAAGTTTAGAACATAAAATTGTCTACTTTTTGATTGAGTTGTTTTTCAATAGAGTTTATATGAATGCATATGCTTATTTTAAATCATGTAGATGACTATTGATTAATCATGAATCCATATAAACTTAGGATACATATAAATTTCATAAGAAAGAATATGTATGCACTCCATTTAACAAGTAACAACTTAATAATATAAGTATAACTATATAAAAAATCTTAGCAAGGTCTCAAAAAAGCAATACAATACAGGAGGCAACATATATATATATATATATATATATAGCTAACTACAACGACAAATATCGAATTCAGGTTAAACTCCAAAAGAACAATGTGTATAAGACAAGACCTCGAATAAAGGTGCCAGTACAAGTTAGAAATTTAGATCTTGATATAATGATATATATATAAATTATGTACAGATAATTCACGTACAAATTAGTACCTTTTGTTGCTGTCATGTTACTTGAAAAATGGTATCCAAAGCTCATAACCTAACCATTATGGCTAAGGAAAAAGGACACCTATGACTTTTTTATTTTATATTTTTTATCTTGCTAAATAAAATATGTTACACTCACGTTCATTATCCTAATATGGAGTAAGTTTTCACCCTAATAATACAAAAGTTGGAGTAGTATAAGCAGTAAAAATATTAATATAAGCTATTAGATAAGGACCAGATCGAGTGATAGTATAAGCTATTAGAAGCATCATTTGCTGTCCACCACACGTATGTACGAAAATATACAACTTACTAGCATTAATTCCACCACTTACCAAAGCAATAGCTATGAATATTTAATGCTATGTTTGATTGCTTACAAGTTACAACTACTCTTTGTATCATATGATTAATGAATTATGAACCCATTTTTATTTTTTAATTTCTCTATAAATAGCATATACTACCCTAACTCACAATTATCAATATAACATACCAAAAAAAAAAAGTTTGAATCAAATACATATATACATACATATTACATACCATAATGGTGGTTTGTAGTACTATGAAAAACTCTAATGATAATAATAATGAAGATAATCTTGTTTATGGAATAAGATTATCTTCCGTAGGATCGGCGACAGTAACGGGAAATTTAGTTTATGAGCCTAATAACATGGATTTAGCAATGAAAGTACATTATCTAAGGGTAGTGTACTTTCTTGATAGCCAAGCAATTGAGGGATTAATCCCTTTTAAATTGAAGGAGGCAATTTTTGCATGGCTTTGTTACTATTATGAATCTTGTGGAAGGTTTAGGAGATCTGAAGAAGATGGTAGACCTTTTATCAAGTGTAACGATTGTGGGGTTAGATTTGTCGAAGCAAAAAGCTCGAAAACCCTAGATGAATGGATTCAAATGGAGGATACTTCTTCTCACAGGCTTCTTGTTGCTGATAATGTTCTTGGTCCTGAGCTCACTTTCTCTCCTCTTGTTTTTCTACAGGTTTGCTTCAATCTTTCTTTTAATTTAAATTGTACTTGTTGTTCAGAATTAATAGTCGCATATACTATTTTAAGTCGATCAAATCTTATATTAAATATATAAATATTGTTGTCACCATCTACTCATCTATATATGTTGAAATTGTTTTGGTTCGTGATTGAATTTAGACCTCAACTATAAAGGTTAGTTTTGTAAAATCATTTCATAAAATAACCATAAAAGGCTAAGACAATGTATAATAAGTCTAATGACAACGAACAAACTCGAGAGATAGATGTTACTTTCTCCCCTTTAGGATGTGTTTGCAAGGTCCACAACTCTGGGTTTAATTATTAACACTTTATTTAATTTATATTTTGTTTTTTAGTTATGTACTCTAACTTGCATATATAACCACCACCTAAAAACCAAACACTTGTTTGTTTCTTCGTTGTAATTAATTTGATCACCAAAATAAGGCTGCATGGCTGCATATAGTTTGTTTCTTTGTGTAAATGTATCATGCATCATAAATATATTTCTATATTTAGTGATTACTCAACCACTTAATTTGATTTTTAAAGCATACAAGTATGTTTAATTCATACTCGTAGGACCAACAAATTCATATATACAAGTAGGTGTAATAGATAAGATTGCCTTTGTTTTCCTATTGCCAAAAAAAGCCTAAATCATCCCGCCGGTTGTTTAAATCCCATGCATATTGTTTTCAATATCGCATGTTTTACCGGGCCAATAGCATACAATAGATTTCAGTATAAATGTATAATTAATTGGGTAAAAGGTTTCAAAGTAGTACTCGAAATTTAGAGTTGAATCTCATCTACATTGATTACTGTATTTGTAATTCTCTCTACACATGAAAACAATCAGCTCATACGGATCAAATACACCCGCAAACCATATTATGTAAAAACAATTATCCTTAGTAATTTTGTTCCAAGAAATTTAACATAAAAATCATATGGATGCTTTGAAGAAAAACATCTTTATACATATCCTTTTCAATATTGCCACATTTCACTTACAAGTTATAATCATAGGTCATATTTAATTATGTAAAAACTACCTATCATAATTTTGTTTCATGAATTTAGAGGTTATTATTTTATTAAATTTTTGATTTGCTTAGGAAAAAAGTATCTTTATCAATCTATATCATAATTCATACCATACTATAATCTAAACTAGCATCGATTGCATACATTAAATGCAATAGATCAACGAGGTGAATGCATAATGGTCCAGGGCAAAGAGAGAACTGCCAAAAATGAATTTGTGGGACAACATAATTACTAATTTGACTCCTCAATTTTTGAAATAATGAATACTTCCTCTATTTATATTTACATACATATTTGATTGATTTAATTTATTTCCATTTTGAGGTGTTTTTATCTAATGTATTCGCTTCTATTTTGTTTTCGGCAAAAATACATTTTACCTGTGTTACAATTTATACTATTAACTATTTTATTTTATCCAACTTTTTTTATTATATCAACTCAATCAAGAGTACATAAAATCAGAAGTATATTCTAGCTTAGTATTGTACTATATACCTATCTTGTTTGTCTAAAAACAATAGTCATGGGTTAAAATAGAAGTGGACCCATTCAACTCAATTATTACTTGTAACATGTAAGATGAATGAAAGGTACATTTCTTCTAAAGCCTGGTCATAAAAAGCAGTAAGATCTTCAAAGCTATGATTTTGAAAGATTAAGACAAATCAATATTGCTTAATCAAAAGCTTAAGTACTTTATTATAATAGATGGTGAGATTATTGACATTTCAGTAGTATACCCAATCTTTGTTGGAAGGTATTCCCTAGGTTTGTCAAAGATCTAACAATAAAAACCAAAAAGACTACATCTGATTTTTAAGTATTACAACAACCAGATTTGTACACTATTTAGACACTCATCAACTCCTATTCGACTATTATTCAATTGTGAATAGAGTAGAACGTAACAAAAAAAATACAATAATGTGGAATTTTCTTAGATAAGCTTGGTATATACTTTTAAAATATCAAATTTAATTAATTTTTTTATTAGGGTTAATTTGTATTTTGGGAAAATTAAATACTCCAAATTATACTTCATATTAGTAACGAAAGGATAGAGCGAGTATGAATCAACTAACATAAGTAACACTTAAAAAATAAGAATCAGCAAGAATTGTAGCAACACTAGCAAGATCATAATGTTATCTAGGTCACACAAATAGAGATATATACAAGGTATGAAATTGATAAGACTAACACTCATATCGTTTGTTTGATATATTTTGATTTCTAAACCCTTATATCAAACCACAAAGTAGGGCTTAGAATCTCGATAGAAATATTCAACACAAAACCTTTATATTATATATCAACTAAAAAATAAATATTCATTTCCATATAAAATCAAAATCCAAACTCATTATCATAGTGATCTTGAGCCCGATGATTTCAAATCTATATCAACTTGTGAGCCAAACACCATAGATGTTAAATTGAAGAAACCATATACTATGTCAACCACAATAAATTAATTGTCCAATCAAAGTGTAACAATTGTTAAAGATAGTGTCCTTTAGTGGACCTCAATTTGTTACTTTAGTGGCATAGTCCGAGTTTTATCAAGAAAAAGTTTGTCTTCAAATTCCAAATTTGGAAATGGATGATTTACAGTAAATTAGATATGGACAACTTGTAAATAAAAGCTCAACGCATTAGAATATATGGATAAAATCGCTAATTGAATCAGCAAATTTAGGGTAAAATCGTTATTTGAGATAGCAATGTTTTAGAACTTAGCGGTTTTACACCCTAAATATTGAAAAAGATGCACATATTTCGTTTATCAAGGTGATAAAGTAGGATCGCCTCATATATTTTTATACCCCACATGCCATAATTTAACATTATAATAATTCTAAATTGAAAGTTTGTGGATGTTATCCTTGAACTAATATTTTTATTAAAAAATAAATAAAAATAAAGATAAGAATAAAGAAAACAAGAATGGCCTCTAGAGCCTTAGTTTTATTGCGACAACATGGAGTGTTGGTTTTTATTTTGAAGCACATTTATTTTCTAGGGGTTTGAATTTTAGATTCATTGGAGTTATTAGCTCCATATTTAGGTTGATTGAGCTTTGCATCATAAAACCCTCACTTCTATTTTATTGATTTTTTTTTATATTGATATGGAATTATGTTTATAAATTATAAGTACATTTGTTTTTGCTTTTATCATTGTACAGATTACCTCTTTCAAATGTGGAGGATTATCTTTGGGCCTCAGCTGGGCCCATGTGCTAGGAGATGCATTTTCAGCAGCAAACTATATGAACACTTTAGCACTATTCTTGAATGGGCTAAAGCCCAAATTTTCTCCCAACCTAAACAAAGCACCTCCTCCCCAAAATCTCAAGCCCAAAAATCCCATAAACTCAGAACCATCAACTCTAAAGATAGTGGGTTCACTTGGAAACCATTGGATCATGCCCTTACCCTGTGAAATGGGCACAATCTCCCTTCATTTGAAGCCCACTCAATTGACCCAATTGCAAGCAAAATTTTCTGAGAATGATTCCACTCTAAGCCCAATCCAATCTTTTGAGATGCTCAGTGCTGTAATCTGGCGGGCCATAGCAAGAATCAAAGATGGGCCTGAGCCCAACATAGTGACCATCATCAAGAAAGACGCCGCAAGCCCAATAGAGGATGTCATGGCTTTAAGGAACAACCAATTTGTGGGCTCGGTTAAGGCGGATTTTTCAGTAGGGAAGGCCCATCCCAAAGTGCTTGCGGCCTTGATCCAAGACAAGGCGAAGAGCGAAAGGGATCAAATTGAAGAGGTTGTGGGCCAAGACCCTGGAGGATGTGATTGTATTATATACGGGTCGAATTTGACATTTGTGAACTTGGAAGAAGTGGACTTCTACGGGTTTGAGTTGAAAGGGTTAAGGCCAAGATTTGTGAATTGTTTTGTGGATGGTGTTGGAGGAGAAGGGGTCGTTTTGGTACTTCCAAGTCCAAAAGATATTAATGGTAAAAGCAATGCCAAAACTTTGAGTGGAGGAAGAATTGCGACAATAATTTTGCCGAAGATTTATATGATGGAGCTCAAGAAGGAGTTGAAGGAGTGGGGTCTTAGTGCTTAAACAAGGGGAGTTATATGCATTTTAGGTACTTTTATTTGAAGAACTAGTATAGCGCGAGTTAAAATTTAGTATTTTGTCGTGTTATTATAAACACACTATAATTTGCTGTTCAATTTAACTATAACACAGTTAGCTATGTTTTTGTCATCTATGTATGAAATTATGTCATCAAGAAAGATCATACAATCTCTCTGTAATAAGAGTCAAACTTTGTATCTTTACTTTTTTCTATTTAATGTATGAAGCGCATAATGTATCAAATTTAATATGTATGAAATTGTTTTGGAAGTAAAAGCTTGTTTCTCGTAACTCTTTTTTTTTTGTCTTAGCTTGGAGATCATCCACTTGGCAATAATCTAGCATACAATAACATCCATGGATATGTATCTATTGTATTCTTGTACTTGCTTCCAAAAAAAAAAAACAATTATTTATAGTGGCTAATTATTTATATTGGAGTAATAGGACCAATAGCGAGCCCTAAAACATTTGGAGTAAAATGTCACCTTATTTGTGTACACAAAATAGTAAAATGTCACTATATTAGTATTACACAATATATTTTAAAGAGAGTGACGGATAAGTCAAGTGGTTAGAGCTTCCCTTTCAATTTTAGGTGATTTTGGGATCGATTTTCATCTCCGCCTTTGTGCTCTCTAAAAAAAAAAACCAATATATTCCGTAAAGAAAAAGGCAATATCTAGTATGAGGTGAAAAATGTCACCTTATTTTATAAGTCAAACATAGAAATCACTTGTGACCTATACTTGTAGATGTAATACAAAAAATATTGGAATGAGGTTAGATTTATAGCAATCATATATGTAAACAATTACAATTAGGCTAATATTAAGAACTAATGGGTAGAAGTAAAATATTCTCATTGTTATTATAAATATAAAGATGACACTGGTCGGGATGGCTCGTGAGGTCATGACACAACACGTTACTCTACAAACCAAATTTAGCTAATTGGCTTCCTTTTTAATTTTTTAAGAAAAACTTTGATAAAATATAGAGCATGTAACAAAACTTCCTACTGCAAATGTTTTCTGAAAAAGAAAATTTGATTATGTTTTCTTGAGCTTCAAAATTGCTGATAAAATTTGGTAGGGAATGGCTCAGTGTTACATTCAGAGAACTTCGTCTTCGTCTCAGCAGTGTAAAGGATAAGACTCATAAACCTCTGGTCCTCTAAAGGGGACAACTCTATTATTATTTCTGGTTTTTGTCAAGTTCATCTCTAAATTCTTGTCAAAAAAAAAAAAAAAAAAAAAGTTCATCTCTAAATTTACCAAATAGCCCGCAAATCTAATAACATTCATCACCATGAGATTGGATCGTTAAAACTTAAAAGAAAAACAAAACAAAACAAGACAAAAAAAAACAAAATCTTGAATGAGACAGTTGTAAATAAATATGAAAATTCGAAATTACGGTACATGCTATACTTACTCGTCTTGTAGGTAACTTAAGACATTTTGTCTTACAATAATTAAGTGTGAAAATGTCTCACTCAAAATTTGCTAATAATCGCCACTTTTTCATGTTTTTTTTTTTTTTTTTCATTTTAGTTTTCATCATTGAACACCATTTTTCCATATTATTAACACCTCCCATCCACCTCCAGTCCTCCAAATAAAAAAAAATCAAAACATTATCCTTAAGTTGGGACCAAAATTACATCCATCAATCCAAGAAGCTGAAAACAACATATGGTGTATTTTTTTAAAAATGCTCACAAAAAAAATAAAAAATAAAAATATATATATATATATATATGAACCTCGAAAGTTCACCACTCTATTTTCCTTCCCTTTCAATTCAAATGAAATTGACCTCAATAATCTTCTCCAGTGTTCCTTTGGCGCATCGCTACAGCTGTCACTCATCTTAAAGCTTTCAACTCCCATTTAGCAATTTTATACTTAATCTTCGTTAGTAAATCCGTTGTACGCTTGGTTGTATGCTTGTGTCTTGCACGTACTGGTTGTACAAGGAAGATTTACGTAGCCATAAGCATCGATGCATTATTTTTCCTCTGTTCTTTAGTACTAGCATTGTGAAAGCTCAAAATGGTGTAAGAAAGTAAAATAAAATCAAACTTCGAGAGCAAATTCGAGCAAGAAGCATAGATGTATATATGCAATATGTTTCTTGATTACACAGTTAACACCTATGGGCGATATAATCAGGAAGACAAAGCCCACATCAATGCTTGAACTTATAAGCACAATCCAAGCAATCAGCAAAGGGCTAATTCTTCCTATTCCTAGTAAATCCACAAAATGTGGGTAAGAAAACTACTGAACAAGCCTTCAAAAAAAAAAAACCTACTGAACAAAAAATACAGATATATACATAGCGAGGCTTATCATTAAAATCGTGATTAAGAAGGTGATTCACTCCTTTGACGGCGCATTCTAGCACCCCATGAGTTTTTCTTAGCATCTTTGTACATGCTTCTCTTCTTCAATTCTGATAGTTGGCTCTGCCAACGACCTCTCCAATCACTTGTGTCCTTCATTTCCTGATTGCAAACAAAAGTCATTTATTACGAGAAATTTTGATGCAATAATATTTACTGGCTTTCAAAATGGAAGGATTCAATGCTTCATAAAATCATCAAAATGTACAAACAGGACAAGTAACAACTAGGCTGGTGGTGGGGTTTTATTTAAAGATCTGGATAGAGGAAACATTTCATGAGTAGGTAATCATGTTTATCCTTCTCTTCAAGAGGATAGCACATAATTAAACAACTACAACGCATTAACAACAAAGGGACCAGCTAGCTTCTGTTAAGGGAAAACTACATCTGATTGGTTGTTTCGAGATTAAGATGAATAATATTCAACCTTGGCCAACTGATAACATACTCAATTCAAAATTATAGGTCTAATTGAACTTTTGTGGTCAACTTGTTTACTTTTCACTACTATAATTGACAGGGTATCAGACTATTACAGTAAAACTTAACAACAGTCTTATGATAATACAGAGCACCATTTAAAATTTATCTAAACTCATTTATTTTTCAATACATATTTCAACAAAGTAAAAAATTTAAAGGTAGCAAGTGGCTTGTTAGTTTGAAAATGAGGAACTATTAGAGTATTAGGTTTAACAAACCTATGAAGTTCAAACTTGTAACATTTTTTGTTTTACCTTTTTTCATTCCATCAAATGGGACGGCATCTTAAATAACCATTAATATAGTCAGCAAAGATTCTAACAAAAACCCATCACCTAACAAAGTCAATTATGGCATTCCCTAGTCGATAAGTGTCTAAAATTGTCAACCCAAAGCAGCATTAAGAAGGGGGCGGGGGGACTTTAGAATTGTGATGATACTACACTTTATGTCCTCACTTATTCATCCTGCAATATACCTAAGGAAAAGAGTACCCTACATGATCAAGCATAAGCTTATATTACATGTGACTAATATGCCACAATCTAACAGTGAAGCAACATCATCTTCTAGGGAAGTTTATGGATGAAGAGGAGAGGGGAAACAACATTAATCTCCCAAGGTAAACCGAAGGCTTTATGATGAACAAAAAGTAGGAGTCTTAACCAAAACCGAGATATACTGTTTAGCTATAGAACAAGAACATAAAATGCGAAAGCAAAATCACAGACTTGAATTGATCATCCCCACTACAAAGTCGGCAGAGAAAATCCAGGCAGTTAGCTTAAATTGATTTAGATTGAACAAGTTTAGAGGTGATTTCAACCAAATTTACCACAACACGACGGCATTAGTGCCAAGTAATTGATAGCAATTTCTATACATCCGAATTGAGTTATGGTTAGGCAACATGACAAGGTTAGCTCTTTTAAATTGCTAAATCTATAATAACCTTATCAATCAACAAGACACGTTACGTTTGAGTACAATCAACCTATAATTAAATTTATCAATAAACTTGTTTCAAAAAGTATATTTATCAATGAACACCAATATTTAGCAATAAGGTAATACAGGAAACATCAATAATTCATACCAAACGGCTCAATAATAAGTACAGAGTATAAATTTAGCTTCAATTCACAAAGCTAGTCATAAAATTAGCTCAATAACAAGAACAAAACTAAATGAACCCTAATTTTCAAACACAAAATTGATAAATTAAGGATTAAACTTTCCTCAAAATTCAAACAATCCAGATCAAAAACAAAGATACCCAACTCAAATTTTCACAAACCCAAATACCAAAATCAAAATTCAACAACACCCAGATCAAAATTAATGGCATAAATTCTAAAAAATATGCTATAATATACCTCATCATCAAACTGGTTCATCTTCTTCCGAGCAGAAAACGCAAGATGAAGTCCGCGCGCCATATCTCGATCATATATAGCTCTCATTCGAGCATCAGACAAAGTTTCATACGCTTCTTGAACACGAATAAATCGGTCAGTATACTCCTGCACTAAATCTGGGGGTGATACATCAGGGTGATATTTGCGCGCGAGTTGCTTGTAAGCCTGCTTAATTTCAGACAATTCGACGGTTGTTGGGATGTCGAGAAGCTCGTAGAAGGTCATTTCTGAGATGGGTTTTGTGATTCCGCCATTGTTGAGGGTAGCTCGAGCTTTGAGAGTTGAAAATGGCGGTGTTGTTTGGAAGGAAATGCGATTTGAAGGGAGGTAAGAGGAAGAAGATGGGATTGATGAAGTGGGGTTTGATGGAATTGGAAAAGGTGAGTTTTTTGAGATCAAATTATCGTAGTTTATTTGCATTTTTTCTGGTTTTTGGATTTTTTCTTTTTATCAAAATGTTGGGCAAATTGGGAGGTTTGAGGAGGAGGAGAAGAAGTATAAATTGAGGTGCTGGGAACGTTTGAAAAAGGCCCAAGATTTTGCGTGCAATTTGGAAAATGACCATGGTGGCTTTGTAATTTATACTAGTAATTTTTTTTTCCAGTTTTCGGTAACTTTTACGAAGGATAAGGATATGCGTTAGCGTATTGGTAAAGTTTAATTAGGAATTAGGATTTAATTGTTCATTTAAGTATGAGTATGTGTAAAAAGGAAGTGACTTGTAGAATGATTAAGATTGCACATTATTTTCTTAATCACCCTTCTAATTGAACTTATTGAACTCTTGCAAAAAAGATGATTAGTGAAGTTATTGAATCAATATATTCGTAAGTACGGATTATATTTATGAATACTTAACTACTTAAGCAATTAGGGAATATCTCTTAAAAACTAGTGGCCGGATACTTTATTCCACATTATTTAACATTTTCCATTTAACACATAGGTTCAAGGGCAATTATTAACATATTGTCCAACTAACATTATGCAGATCTTATTGGACATTAGGATTATCTAATTATTTTCAAAGTACCTTAGTTATGGATTTATGCTATGTAACATGATTTCTATAAATGATATTGTAGCAAACTTCATTCATTGCCCAATTCCCTTTTAACTTACATTAACAGATGTAGTGTAGAAGAGTAAATCACTAAATCTATGTGCAAGTATCACATCTAACACTCAAGCAGATTTAGTTTAGAAGAGTAAATCACTAAATCTATGTGAAAGGCAACATTTTAAGTATCACATCTTACACGCCAGTATGTGAGGTTTACACGTTAGTTATAAAGTTTACAAAAGTTAATTTCACACGACAACACAACATTTAATCCTAGAAGTTATATTTTTTGTAACAAACTTCATTAACAGTCCAATGCCCTATTATCCTAACGAAAGTAGAAGAGAAGAGTAAATCTATATGCAAATCCAACGTTTTAAGTATCACATCTTACACGCTAGTTATAAAGTTTATATAAGTTAATTTCATACGACAACACAACATTAAATCCTAGAAGAGATATTTTTTGTAACAAACTTCATTAATAGTCCAACCCCCTTTATCTTAATGAAAGTAGAAGAGAAGAGTAAATCTATGTGCAATCCAATATTTAAGTACCACATCTTACACGCCAGTGTGTGAGATGTACACGCTAGGTATAAATTTTACAAAATTTAATTTTACACTACAACACAACATAAATCCCTACACGATTTAAGTCATGCTTACAAGTCATAATCTAAGATGAACACGCTAGTTGAAAGTTAATTTAACACGACAACATGACATAAGCCCGACATAATTCGAGCCACCGGATAACTGAAAAGGATAGTTTTGCACATTGGGCCGTTGAGGGTGGAACTTGGGAGGAAGCCTTAAATCCCCTGATCACGTGATAGGCAGCTGACATATGGATAACGCGATAACACTCAAAATCGAACACCAAAACCCCTTACTCCCAAAACCCCATTGAAATTGTGAGTGTATTACCAAAAACATCAAAATAATAATAATCTGGATAATCTTTCTCCTCCAAATTCAATCTAATTTTTGAATTGGGTATTTGAAATAATCATTAAAAACCCAGAAAAAATGGCAACAATTTCTTCAATTCTCCCATGTCATGGCCTACTTCAACACTCTTCATCTTCTTCAAAACCCAAGTTTTCATTACAAAATTTGGTTCAATTTCCCTCTTTTAATCATGGGTTTGGTCTAAATTTCAAGCCCATAATTGCTGCAAATCCGCCATTGTTGAAGGTTCGAGCTGTTGTAGCTGAAGAAACTTCATCTTCATCTTCTGCACCATCTTCTTCAGATGGGGAAGAAGCTCGTAGATTATACATTGGTAACATTCCCAGAAATCTCAATAATGATGAACTTCGTAACATTGTTGAAGAGCATGGCGCCGTTGAGATAACCGAGGTTTCTAATTTCTTCAAAGCTTTCTATTTTACTTGAATTTATTTTTCAGGGGTTTATTTACATTTTAGCTATTTATGTTTGATGTGAGTAACATTTACAGTTTATTTATATGCAATTTTGGTCTTTTGCTTTGATGGGTGTCTGTTTAGTTGAAATTTTGTTCAATTATTTGTGCTGTGTCAAACTGTCAAAAGTTTATGATTCTTGTAGAGTAAGAATTGGTGTATTCATACCTTGAATACTGAACATATGTTTATTTAACAAAATGGATTTTGCCGGCCTCACTGGTGCTACTAGTGTATGTATGCCTTGTAGTAAGCAATGTAGATCACTTGAAGAGGTGGAGCAATTGCAGTGCCTCTTATTTTGGTGGTTAAGGATTGTAATTATCGTTGTTTCGAGGTATGGAGTATAATTTGACTATGTTGTTATATGGAAATCATACTAGATATTGGTGGTTATTAAAGGCTTGGTTTTTAACTAAAACTATGATGTAAATATGTGGGGTGGGGGGCAATGAGCAGGCTGCCAGTTAACTGTATTAAGGTGTTGATCGAGCTTGGATTTAAGGTGAAAACTTACAATGGATGATTGAGGATACTGAGATTAGTGAGGCTTTTGTTGCTGTGTGATTTGTTCCTTTTTCTATATAGGTTTGTCAGTGTTTGGGAAGTCATCATGTCATCCCCTGAAATTGTATTTCTACCAAAAAAGTTCAAATTGTATGATTTAGAGGAGAGGCGAGGTGTTAGTTGTGATGGGGGGGAAAGCCTAATATCAACCTAAAACTAGATATATGCATTACATGTATCGATTAGTAATCAAGAGTTGGAGAGAGAGAGAGAGGGTGTGGGGGGGGGGGGGGGGTGGAGGACGGCATACTTCGGCCCTTTAGAAGCCTCGCCCATGATATGATCTACTGATCTCTTCTTTATATGTAGACAATTAAGACAGGACAAGGGGTAAAAAGAATATTCACTGATTTTGATCCTATTTTGAAAAACTTTTTCAGACTTTTGATTCTCTTACAAGGATTCACATATCAATTCTTATAAGGGAAACCATGTAAAAGAAACAGACCCCATGGTGGTGCTACAATGCTTGGCTTCAGTCAGATGCAAAGCAGCAACTTGCAGTTGAATGAATGATTCACCAATGCCATATGCCAATCTAGAAACTTAAACAAAGATTAAATGCTCTTATATCTGTAAATACTGAAGTTCTATTCTAATTCTATCATCCCTGTGGCCTATTTACTTTCCTCTTGTGAGCCCGCTTTTATGTGTGACCACTTAGCTTTTCAACTAAAGATAATTGACGGGTACTGGGGTATATTTGAGAAAATCTTCAGAGTTTTTCTCTAGTAAATCCTTTTTTTGTGCTTGAGTGTATCCAGCTTTTCTTTTAGCAAATTTTATCTGGAAGGTCATAGTCCCTCTGAAGTTGAGAGGTTTTGTGTGGACGCCGGCATTGGGAAGGAACATCACGAACGATATGCTCTGAAAAAGGTGGCTTCTTTTGTTTGCTTTGTCAAGCTAATTGTGAATCTTGCTCATATGTGTTCATTCACTGTGAGCTGGCTTGTTACGGAGTTAAGAGGTTTGGGTTTGTCCTTTACATTTATAAGATTGGGTTACAAATTTGTTTTGTGTGGTTTGGAAAGGTGAAAGGTTATCCAATTGGAGAGATGCGAAGGAACTGGGCTAACTTGTAAATTACAATTATTGTGTTTCTCCTTGAGGACATCTTATTTTTCTCGCCGCCTTCCTCTTTTCGAGTTTTAATAAAATATTTCTTCTTAATTTATAGTTAACTTAAGAGCAGATATAGAAGTAATACTGAGCTGAATAGTGAAGAAGCAATTAGTCTTCACCAAGATTCTAACGCCTCTTACTTCTATACAACCTCCGTCAGCTGTATGATGAGGAAATAACAATAGATGGATTCAACTTTGATTTATTTGAATCCAATTCCTTGGAGGAAAATGAGGTGGAGAAAATGAGTCTGCAAGAGCATAGAGCTCTAGATAAAAGCCAAAGGAGGGGGGGAGGGTCTTTGCAGAAGACCACAATAGATAGATTTTTTATGTAGCCGATCCCATCCCTTTGGGAATAATGCTTTGGTTTTGTTATTGTGAAGAATAGTGAATAGTGGACAGGGTTCAGTCATGCCTTTTCGTGAAATAGGTTTCGATCAACCGTGAAATTTGGTTTATATATGCTGGTGTTTTTACTTCTTGACAGTCGTAACAAAACTTGTTGTAGTATATTACTATATTTTATCATCTAGAGATGAATTTTTAAAGAGGTTAATCTACACTCCTCTTCAATTTTTTGTGTGGGTTGGAGGCATCTTCTTTTTTTCTGTATTAAATTATGTGATGTCTAAGTGATATGCAAATGCTTCTTGTTTCGTGCAGGTGATGTATGATAAATATTCTGGAAGAAGCAGAAGGTTTGCTTTTGTGACAATGAAGACTATTGAAGATGCAAATGCAGTGATCGAGAAGTTAAATGACACAGTATGCACTCTTATTGCCCCTAAAATTTTATCAATCATTAATGCCATGGGTCTGTGTACAATAACAGCATCGGACTTTGACCAATATTTCTCCATCTTTTGCCCTTTCTGATTCAGGAAATTGGTGGGCGTAAAATAAAAGTTAATATTACTGAGAAACCTTTGCAAGGTATGGACAGGGCAGTGACCCAGGCAGAGGATTCACAATTTGTCGAGAGTCCCTATAAAGTTTATGTTGGTAATCTTGCAAAGACAGTAACTAATGAGTTGCTGAAGGATTTCTTCTCAGAGAAGGGGAATGTTCTCGGTGCAAAGGTTCAACGGACCCCAGGGACCTCCAAGTCTAGTGGTTTTGGGTTTGTTTGTTTCTCATCGGATGAGGAAGTAGAAGCTGCAATTGAAGCTCTCAACAATGCTGTAAGCGGATTTAGCATATGACTTGATATCTGCTATTAGCTTTCTCAATGCTCCATAATCAGATGATCTGGACGTTAGCTGTTGTTTTCTTTTCAACATTGTAGTCATTTTATTTTCAAGTCTCCTGATGCAGAATTTTTCATTGCAGGTTTTGGAAGGGCAAAAGATACGCGTGAACAAAGCTTAGGTCAGGAGAGGGGCTTAAGCTGTTAGGATGGGAAATTCTAAGTTTTGTATGTGCCATTAAGCTCTTTTTCTTGATTTAACTTCATAACAAAGTTAATCAGAAGATTTGAAGAGTTTGTTCTTGACTGCTCGAGTCTGTAAGCTGAGGCTTTGTTGGTGCACTGGCTAAGTGGCCAGTTGGTCACCCCAAATAGCTTAGTAGACATAGTTAGTTTTCAGATATAACTATTTTGCTCACAACTTTTATTGTTGTCATCATCTTCATCCGCAGCATAATATATTTGTTGTTTATATTTGCTTAATTGGGATTCCCTACTTCCATAATTCATGCATAATTATGCCATGCAATTTAGTATATCATGTATTAACCGATTGCTGGAATAGTTATAAAATGGTTCTTTGTTCTTCAGACTTGCCATTATTGTTGATTGCAACTCAACCATGGTATGCTGATGCTCAGTAAGCACAAGGCCTTGGCGTTGGTATGCTGATGTTGCCGCTTTTCATGCAGCCATGCCCATGCCCAATCAAGGTGCATGCCGAGGCCTATGCAAGGGCAGGGCTGCCAGGTCAAGGTATGCCATGATCCAGCCTGGGGCATGGGCACGAGGACAAGACATTAGACACGTTAGGCTTTGTAAAACCTATATTGGCAATTGAGGGTAGCGTCTTAGCTTGCTTTAAGGCCAAGACAACGGAAGACCAAATTAAGGCAAGACAATACATTGTTCAGATAACACAAGGCTTAAACAAGGCAGCTTAAGACTTGATAGTAAGGGGTGGGTCAAGCATTTATGAGATGGTTTCAAGCACTGAGTACACATCCTAGTTCCCTTTGGGAACCCCGGGAAGCACCTCGATGTATAGCCTTGTTGTGGCCGAGAATGTTCCATAGAGGCTAAATTTGAATACACGAATTCTGACAATTTTTGGAGATTTTGGGATCCGTCGTGGAAAAGTCAAATAATGTTAGGAGATGCATCCTAGGGCCATATAATGTGTTTTGAATTACATATAGTAGTAGATCATATAATATAAAGGCTTGTTGTGGCAAAGTTAATGTAAGGGGACGTGTATGTAAACGACTACGACGTTGACAGTTTAAATGCAAGTTTGATGGCCTCAGCCACCCAAAGAGCTTTTTGGGGTCTTGTAGGGTCCATGGAAAGCACTTCATCCCATTCTGAGCCAGAAAAAGTCAATTGTCTAATATGGAAGGTTGTAATTCACGTTTTCCGATAAATTTTAGGTAATTTTTCTGAAATTGAAATGAAAGTGAAAACGTCAAAACTATTGGTTAGACGCCATTACTTAGAACAAAACTATACCTTGTGAAATCATATTGATCAAATACATACTATTAGAAGATACATTACGTACCTTGCTAAAAAAAATAAAACCCCAAAAACTAACTTTAAAACACTGTCAAATTGCTCATTCTAATTCCTAACCATTACAGAGTTACTGTAACATGTCTTAAAATCACTGGACTTTCATTGAACAACTCATTGAGCCTCATGGTAGCTTTTTTAATTTGCAATCATTCAAATATTGTTTCAGGTGAATGTCAGCTTCTGCTTCGCTAATTAAGACCTTCAATGGAGAAAATTTGTAAATATTACTGCGATTGTGATGCTAGTATTCGAAGGAAAACCTATGATCGAGTAATTAGGGTTGTGAAATGGTGTAGTGGTTGAATTAGCGTTCAACTTTAGAAGTTTTTGAAATTTAGGGAGTAATGTGTAGAAAGTTGACGTAATTATGTTTCTTTGATATGAGACTGAATTACTTGTGATTAAAAGTCTATTTTTCACTAGTAAAATTTCGATGTGAATATCTGCTTTTGTTACCTTTTAGATTTCATTATTATGGCTTTATTACCGCGAACATGATGAGGATTGGATGCTAGTGTTATCAGTTATTTTAAAGCATAATGTAATATTAAAAGCTAGGATGTTGATTGTGAATGGGATGCACTTTTGTGTGGTGTTATAACTCTTGCTTTTGCGTGATGCATGTAAAAAGAGGAGTGAATGATTTTTTTGAGAAGATCTTTAACTCATGTCTCATGAATTTTTTTTTTTTTGACCAGAATTTTAAGAGTTTCGAAGCATCACAACTTTTACAAATTGCAGATGAACAGGAGCGCACTACTAGATATTGTCCTCTTTGGGTCCTAGCTTGCAACGATTTGCTTTAGTGTGGGCTCGTCCCACCCAAAACACATTGGTATCAATTTCTTGTATATAGAAGGCTTCGTTCTCCTCAAATTTGGACGTGGATGGAACATCTAGTTCCCTGTCACCCACCCTCAATTTTGGACCGGATTGGATATCCGATTTGAACACTTTCGCTGGGATGACGATATAACAATTGGGATTTTAACACTTGAAAATTTGGGCCTGATTTAGCTTTGGACACCGGCTCTTGGACTCGATCTGCGGGTGTAGCCTGTTGGTTTATGAAAGTTTGTCTTCCATGGTTTCACCATTACTCATTAGAAATACAGTATAATCCCCCGTAATTTTGTGAAATTTAAAATTATATTTTAACATATTTATGTGAATATGTAATTATGATTATTTATTTACATAATTTATTTTACTATGATTTAAGCAAATAAATTTAATGTTTAAAAAGTTAATAAAATTATTTTATTAAATAATTTCACTACCCATATTTTAATCATGAATTATTATGCAAGCCCAACCCATTAATTACTAAGCCTATTCTTTATCTAAAACCCACTCACTTTAAGCCCAAGTAACAATCCTAGTTTTATTACAACTAGGAAACCCAAAACCCCACTTTTTATTATTTAAACCCACCTAAAATTTTTCACCTTTTTACTCCAAAAACTCACGTTCAACTTGCTGCTGCTACTGCCTTCTTCTTCTTCCCATTCACGATCAAACCCACACAAAAAAAAAAAAAAAAATTGCTTGTTGCCCGACAACACCAGCCACCACCACGCCACCACTGCTGCTCCGGCGTCCACCGCGGCCCCCTCCTCGACAGCAGAGAGGACTTTGTAGAAGGCGATTTCTAGTTCCTAGAGTGGCCAACCAACTCGTTTACTCAAGGTATGTATAAGCTACGAAACCTTGACTTTAGAAGCATGTTTAAGGATTTGGAAAACCTTAGAATCATGTTAGGGAAACTTGTAGATTGGTTGAAATTGTTTGGTAGTGAATTTGATTGATGATTAATGTGATGTTGGTTTGATTCATGTATGAGAAATGCGTATTGGTTTTTCTTGTAAGTATTATTTATGCAATAACTTGCAAGATGGGCTTAGAGACAAAGGTACATGAATATATGGAATGAATTGTTTTATTACTCGTTCATAAATAATGAAATGGAATGAGTAAAGGGAGATTTAAAGTCTTATAAGATGAGGTTGAGGATTGAGGTGCCCTATGCACTTTAGGTGTTTATACACTGAGGTAGTTAAAGGGTTCAATAATAAATATTGTTTGTCACTAATAAAACAAGAATTGAATTGGAAACTTGAATTGATTAAATGATTGTTGTTTGATTGATGGTATCGTTTTGCATTTGAGTCATCACCAAGTTTAAATTGGTAAATCACGGAAAGTGCAAGATGGATGAGCAATAAAACTCTGGATTTGTGCACATCTAGAGTATTGACAATCAGGGGTTGGGGTTCACGGGGTATTAGCCGTGTACTTTCTAGAGGCTGTCTGATCTACGTGTCACTTGTTTACAAATGTTTTGCTAAACTATAAGGAGTTAGATGAGATCTCATACTAGGTATGGCCACGGAGTCGCGTTCGTCTTCCATTGGATGTTTATTGAGGTTTCTGAAAGGAGGCATGGGGTTTTTCTTTATTGATGTTCTGAAATAGAGCATGGGGAGACAACCTTGTCTATAGCTTAATCCAACCAATGAATGAAATGAATTATTGTTAGTAATTAGTGAAGTCTTAGTAATGCTAACAGTTGAGGCGTGTGTGTTTGAGTCAATAATTAGATTGTGTGTGCTGATTGATTTTTAGTAACATGTTAGGGATTCTTTGTTATATTTCGTAGCTTGTATGTACTCAGCGTTGCTGATTACGTGCTTTTGTATGTCTTTTTCTTGGTCATGGCCTTTGCCTTTTCAATGACCCTGTAATGATCCAATTTTTACACTTGTAATATTGGGGAGCAGATTAATAACGAGTTTATACATAATCAGAACTTGCATCAAGGTGGTGGGATTTTGAGTGGAGTGTTGGATATTTTCACAGTATATTTCGTTTCATAAGTTTGGATTTATTTTAACTCTGTTTGATTTATTTACTACTTTTATTGGGTTTTGAATAAGGGCCTTAATGGTTCCGACTTGTAAGACTAAATTTGGTTTTGATTTTTGGTTTTGAAACTTATTTACAACTGAGTTAGTTTTTCCGCTGCTAAACTCTGAACTAGCCTTAACGTTTGAACACGTGGCGGTAGCACATCAGTAATTCTCTTGCAAATTGTTAAAGGTATTTACATGTTTTTAAGAGAGAATTATTGGGGTGTTACATACAGACAAAGAATGGCAAGTTACCAAGCCTTTCATTAGAAATACCTCATAACAAGCTCTGATTGAATTTCAATGAAATAAGAGAATAAAAGGGGTCCCTGCAAAACTCAAAAAAAAAAAAAAAAAGTGACAGGAGAAGAAGGGCAAGGAAGCTAAACTGCTATAAGGCACGATTTAAAATTTTTAATGCCAAAATATCCTTTAAGAATAGAAAGAAATAGCTTATAAACCTCAATTTTAGACATAAGCTTGTGCCTCTGCATCCTTTATTTTAATCGATCCCTGCAAGCATAAAATTGACTTGGTAACTTTCAAACCTAATGAACAAGTTTCCAAGTTGCCCAATCATGCTAACATCTGTGTGGCATGCAATGCCTCCATGACTTCTTTGGTTCCGGGTTGTACCCAAGTTGTTCACCAAGTCTGCAATACCACTTTCATGATAAGTACAACTTCAACTTCTTTTAAACCATATATGATAAGACTGTATCATGTGATAAAAAAACAAGTTATGGCACATGAACCCACATTTGTGAAAAGAACATACAGAAATAGAGGCAAAAAACAGGATCCAACCCTTGGAGAAACTCAATATTCTATAACACTATTCTATAAACATATTCAAACCCAACAATTGCTTCTTGCAAATAAAATTGTACAATTCCATGAAAACCCAAGTTATGATGGTGTTGTTATTACAATATATCTTGTAATCTTACTAAGACAACTTACAAGTTCTGATGGTGCTGCTATTAGAATATAAAAAGTGTGAATCAATTTAAATTGAGAAACTCAATTGGGAATAGTGTAACTGTAGAAGATACGAATTAAAGTGATGTCAAACAAAACTCGAGGTTTTAAAATAAGCTAGAGATTTATAACAATAAGTCAGAGATTTATAAATTTGTATTAGATTACCTCGAATATGATTTTTTTTCTCCATGCGAATTGGCGGCTTCCCAATGAAATTATGAACGGTGAATGTCGGATGCCTATCAGGACTGAATTGTTGTCTGTTTAGCAGCTTGAATGTCTTGATATAAGTCTGCACTAGATTGAAATATGTGGTCTCTAGAAATTGTCTGCACAAGTGATTAGAATAGATTTTATGGTTAGGGTAATGATAAGTCTATTTTATATATATTTATTCCCCGTCCCAATGGTCATAGTTGTGCTTATTTGAGCTCTACGGAGCTACTTTTGTTACTAATGTGCGTTTTCTAGTGTTCGTAGATTTGGTATTGTTTTATAGGAAATTGCGGATTTGGAGCATTTTCCCGGATTTATTGGAGCCGCTACGAGCATTGGAGTAAGGTCGCATTCATATGATCACTTTCCGAAGCCCAGGACCGGTTGGAGTCATCAAATCGGTGATTAAGGGCTCGGCGAATAAGAAGAGTTCGGGGCAATGGACCATGTATTCAGAACCCAAAGAGGAAATGCGAATTAGGCTAAGAAACGACCCAATTGAAGAAGTCCAAGTTTGCCCGGGAGCTCGCCCGGCAGGGCGAGCCTTCGCCCGAAGGCGCGCCCGGCAGGGCGAGATGGCGCCCGACCGGGCGCGTGTTTCTTAGTTGAATATAAATACGCTTTTGTTAAGCGAGATTATATACTTACTTTTACTTTTACTTTTACTTTATCTCTCTCTCTCTCTACTTTCTCATTAGTTTTATTTCTTAGTTTTTTAGTTTTAAGCTTTTAGTTAATACTCTTGATCCCTCTTGACACTTTTAGTTTATACAATTCTTTACTTCCGTCTACTTTGGTAACGATTTCTTCCCTCTTTACTTTCAGTAATTTAATTGATTTGATTTAATTATGCTTTATTTAATTGTCTTGCTTAGTTTAGATTTAAATATGTGCGAGTAGTTTTATTTCTAGGGTTGAGGGGATCCATAATTAATATGAAGGGGTAATTTATTAATGTTGATTATTAATGTTTCAGATTAATTTCCTATTGATTGATTTAATGCTATGCAATTAGATTTGCGCCTTTTTTCCAAGTATGCTTTCATGCCGTAAATGATATATTGTTTATTACACAACAATTTCTTTGTGCTATTACTTTTAGAACTAATTAAGGATCTGTATAGTGTTGTCGTATAGGCTACCACTACCCATAATGTTTTGTTCATAGATGTCATTTGAGAACACACTTACTGTTTTAACTTCTAGGACAAGATTAATAAATTTTAGTACCCTGATTTGACACTACATATCTTTCCTAATTGAATATGAAACTCCTGATTTTCAAGGATCATGCAAGTAGAAGTGATAAGATAAGAGAGCTGGTTCCTGGAATCAAGGTTTATGGTGGTTCGATTAATAATGTAAAGGATGCACTAATAAAGATGGTGATCAGGTCTCGTTGGGAGCTGAAATAAACACCTTAGTGTCTCTTCATACACCTTGGTGAGTGAGTTTGCTCAAAATTAGTATTTGTGCCTTAAGTGCACCTTTGTGTATGTGACTGATACAACCTTATCTAGCAAAATGCACAGATGAAATGTTTGAATGCATCTAGCATAATTCTTTAGTCATTTGTAGCTTCTTGCTGATGTGACTGATTTAGTAACTAGCCACATTCACTGTCAGAAGTAGATTGTATGTGGGTCACTTAGAAAATTACAAACAGCAGCACGCAATTATACAAACAAAGAATTGTATACTAATTTTCAATTTCAACAGTTAAAACTTCGAAAGGGTTACAATTTAAAATTAACCCAAATTAAAATTCTAAATTAGCAAGTTCCAAAAAAATCCCCAATTCAGTTCTCCGCATTTCCAAACTAAATAACTAAATATCGCCTAGAAAACACTAAATTCTTAAAATTACAACATACATAATAAAAATTGAGTAAGTACCTATAATCAATGGGAGCAGGAACTTCAGATTCGTCGATAACATTGGTAGAGAAAGTTTTAGAAGTGGAAAGAAAAAGTTTTAAACAGAGGGGTACCCTACAAAATTAATCATCCTTAAGTAATTGAAACACTTTAATATACATTTTTGTTGATACATAACATTACTGTACATAAATATTTATGAATTAACAAATTACATAAAATTATTTATAAATTAACAAATTACATAAATATTTATAATTATAAAAACAAATGATTTATTCAACAAAAATATTATTATTTTGCCTCGGACTACCAAAATATCAACAACCCAATTAATTTCATGACCAAAAAATGTGAAAAATGAGGAAATTAGTTATTTGCAAAAACAAGCACTACCCAGTTCATGATTACATTCTTTCATTAAACTAGGACGATTTACCAAAATATGGCTCATTTGAAACTTATTTACCATTTTGCATCGGTACTAAACTTAATTACGAAATTGTTGTCCACATAGGCTCGGGTAGCTTTGTTAATTTTTTTAATAATTTTTTTCAGCTTAACACTGCTACTTAAAATAGTGGTTTTAGTATATAAACTGCTACTTGAGGTAGCGGTTTTAGTTCATAAACAAGTAGCGGTTTTTGTCTGAATCTTATACTTGAAAATTTGTTCAACCTGTAGACATCTTTCATCCCTCATTTGTACAACCTGTAACTATTTCCTGCACTGTACACATTCATACAAGTTCTACATTTAAACTCCCAATATCAAAACCAAAAGCAATTGATTATATTAATAACAGTACTGCTAAATTGGCATGTAGTTAAGCGAAATCCAAGAAAAACAAAAGCAACCAAAGCAAAATCCAACAATCTCGAATATGAAACCAAACAAGCACCGAAAATCCAAAGAAAATTGAATTATATACTGATTTTGACATTATGTGGCAACAACTTAATTAATTTAAACAACTATTTGAATTAAGAAGACAAAAAAATAAATTAGGGCTAAATACCTTATCAATTTGGGAATAATTATCAAAGAAGCATTTGTTGATCAAGTGGTGGTGGCAACGCTAGATGGTTGGTTGCTGGTGTGCAGGAGGCGTCGATGACGACCGGCAATGTGATATGTGTTCAATGGATTATTCAGCCCTAGCTAATTCAGATTGGGTCAAATTTGCTCAATTTTTAGCAAGTGTGGGCTTATTAATTTCTTGTGTTGGCTTGAGGTATATCACTTGCAAAACCGAGTAATAGACTAATTGGGATAAGTCTTGGTACATATCTAATATCTGTTTGTAAACATATACCATGGCCATTATATACATAAATAAATAATTTAAACTTTTTACTATGTACAAAATTTTAAAGATCCATTAAGTGAATAAATAGTATCATTAGATGGTGTAGTTGTATAATAATACTTTCTAGTGGTATTAATATATCATGATATTTTTTTTATAGTATTGATAAAGTTTTGGGACTAAGAAAATTCCAATGGCACTAATGTGGTATTTGATATTGATAGTATCATTGAAATTTAAGTTTCACAGAAAAAGACTTATATACTTAGTATGTAATTATGTATAATGCTATACATACCGGGTATGTACCTAGAATCACCTAAATAATTGTACACATCTCTCTTTCCTAAGCGAATACTCGAAAATCTTGGATCGAAGAAAAAATCGAAAATTTCAAATTCAAGATCAAAAGACCGAATTGATATGATAGGACTATATGGACTGGGTTGTCGTGGTGTGTGTGGGTTTATTTTTTTTATTTTTTTATTTTTTAGTTTTAATGTATTCAATTGAGCAGTGTGTTTGGTAGAGTCTTAAGGAAAACCGCAACCTTGAATAGCGGTTTTGATACTATAATCGCTATTTGAAGTGTTTGTCTTTAAAAAATTAATTTTGCCCAAACATATATCCAAGCCTACGTGGACAGCAATTTCGTAATTAAGTTTATTACCGACGCAAAATAGTAAATAAGTTTCAAAAGAACCATAATTAGGTAAATCGTCCATTAAACTGACCTAAATTGAACATGTATTTTTTTTTATGAGAATCATCAATTGATATTACAGCAATTTCAGAGTTAGAAAAAATGAAATTTGGAAGGTAATTATATTAATTTTGATAGGATTAATAGTGTACCTGGAAAACAAAATGTAAAGTTCAGACGATGAGTTAAGAGGTGATTGATGGTAACAGTGTCACCGGTTCATACGCACCAAGAGTCCAGGACCATTTAGCAGCTAAAACATATTATTAAAAGTTAGAGGTGATCATCAGGCGGGCCGGGCCGAAGCTAAAAAATTATGCCCACTTCTCCGGCTGGGTCGGGTCGGGTCGCGCCAAGCTTCGGCCCGGAATTTTTGTGCCCAAACCCGCCCAAAATGGACGGGCCGTGCGTGCTTTTCGTGCCGGGCCTAAAAAATCAACTAAATATGCATAAAAACGCATTCCCAAACCCGCCCAAAAAAAAAAAGAATTTTCTGGCCGATCCGGACCGACCCGATTTCGGGCCGAAAAATTCTGCCCAAAGTCGGGTCGGGTTAACTTTGATCACCTGTATAAAAGTTTTCTATTCTTCATTCACCTAAGTCACAACTTTAACCAATAATATGAAATGTTATAGCTTAAGATAATGGACTATAGGAGTACTTCCAACTAGGGCTGAGAAAAATTATCCGAAAACCCGATCTGTAACCGAACAGAAAATTAGGGTACCCGTTTCGATAATCATAACGGTTCTGGTACCCGATCCGATAATTTGTTATCGGGTATGGTTATTGGGTATCATTTTAAAATTAACGGTTACCCGATCCGATCTGATAAACAATTTTTTCATTTTTTTCCTACTTAAATCTATTTATCCAAAATCTAAACTCTTACTTTACTTCATAATCACTTCATAATTTAAATGGTTAGTAATATTATTAGTAATTTTGTCATGATCATGTGGTTTTATTGTTAATTAGTGTTGAATGATATCATAATAACTAAATTATAAAGTCTAAATTTTCATTATTGGATAGCATATTGGGTACCCGATAACCGATCCGAAAACCCGGGTACCCGAACTTCGGGTACCCGAACTTATCACTTCGATTAATGGATATCATTTTTAGTGTTATTGGTTATCGGGTACCCGAATCGATAGTGTTAATGGTACGGGTACCCGATCATGCTCTCCCCTACTTCCAACCTAAGTAGCTCATGGTCAAGGATCCCAGGATGTTCGTTGTGGCAGGACCTTGGGATGACCTTAGTGGCAAGTGTGGATTTTTGCCGCATTTTGTGTCATGGCACTTGAGTTTTGAAGAGGTAGTATTTTGCTCACAACAACGTTGTGTACCGTTCTTTTTGCTAGGCCCCTATGCTAGATCGCTGCTCCCATTTTCACCTTCTTCGCTCCGGTTTGGGTATTTTATGGTGGCGGCAAGTTCATGACTCCCAAGTAAGTCTTAATGGGGTTTGTCTTGTTGTTTTCGACCAAATGTTCACGGTGACAGTGCTCTCCTTTGCATAGGTCATATTACCAAAGCATGTAATGAAATTTTAGTGTGTGTCTTGTATTTTAGTTCCTTTATTTTAGCTTAGGTTGTAATTTGCTCTTTTCGTAAAGTTCTCTTTGTCAAAAAAAAATAAAAAAATAATACTATAGGAGTACTAAATAAAAAAATTACGATGTGTATTGCAATTTGATGTTTTGAAAATATACATCAAGTGATTAAGACAATTCGACAAAATCCAACATAAATAAATTTTAGATATTCATTCAAAAAGAAAAAAGAATGTTAGAGATTAATGAAATAATATTGTTACAATCAATTTTATTATTAATTTTTATTCACAAAATAATAATAATAAATACTTCCTCCATTTTTATTTACTTGCAACACGCCTCTTTGGCACGCATTTTAAGGGAGATATTATACTAGGTAACGGATAAATTAAATCACAAAATTTTACCACCGATAGGAAGAAAGGGATAAGCTGCTACAGTTAAAATTTCATAGCTTAATTAATTCGTTTACCTAATTTAATCAACTCATCAAAAAGCGGGATAAAAGGTGTGTTGCAACTATTAAAAAACAGAGGAAGCACGGATTTTGACGATACAAGTGAAGTGTATCTCTTTTTTTTATTGATGAATATATAACATGTATTACTTGCATAGGTTATCTATGGAAATTAACTTAAATTATCCAATTCATGCACTTATGTGCTTTTCATTTTTTCAATGCTAAGGCTGTAGGACTGGGAGTAGCCAAGTAGGACTGTGGGACTGGGGGAGTAGCCAAGTAGGACTGTGGGAGTAGCCAAGTGACCCAAATCATATGCACTCCCACGAGCACCTCATGGCCTAGATTTGGTAGTGGAGAAGAAAGGCAGGTTAAGCAATGTCCACAATTCCGCATTGCCTGTATCAAAGACTTGACAGTTCGATCATAAAATTCATAACATGAGGGTCGGAAAGAGGCTCCCTGTCCATGCTCATGATCATATAGATTAGTTGTGAGTAATTGTCACAAAGCCTACTTCATGTTCACGATCATTATTTTGAAAATGCTAGACAAGGAAATGACAAAGTCAATTACCCAAACAGCATTATTCCATTGACATTGACATGTTACTTTGAAAAAAAAGGACAGCCAGATAACAAGTCTCCTGCCTCTACTGATATTACAAATCTGTCTTGGCCAGGGGGCCAGTTCATTTGACGTCCTCCAAGTGGATGTGATAAACAGATTGACCTGATGAACAAAGAATTACAGCTTGTTAGAGCACTGAAATTAAGTTGAAATGTAGAGTTTGTGTGATTAACTTAGCTTACATCCTTTTGGACCATCATTAATCACAATCCTGAAGCCATCGTCAAGGCCTTCCTGCTTTGCTACGAGCTTTGCTGTGTAAAGAAGGCGGCCAAGAATCTCGCAGTGCCTTTCCTCAGCCTATACACAGAGATAAATTATCAGGACAGCCCGTGAATATTGCAGGAAAAATCTAATAAAAACAGTGTGTTTTCACTCATCCTTGTTCTTATTAGCTTATCTAAGATGAACACCCCAAGCTTCTCCAACAATCCTGTAATATTCTTGAGAAATAATGTGGAATGGGACCAAGTACTAATCTTCAAATTAGCTAATCTGAGATGGGATCAAGAACTAATTATGTTCTACAAACTTCTACTTATCAATGCAATAATGTCCAAATTTTATGACATCTGCTGGACCATGTTTCATATACAAACCATTACATTTGTATTAAAAGCATATGGTTGTACTACCTGTACAGATATCAGTTGTGAAATATTGAGCAACATGGATTAGCAAGGTAATTAATTCCCCATCTTTAGTTCACCTGTTCACGCATAGGTTCCACAAGATATGTGGCACTCTGGAGTCTGGAACTCCATATATCCCCAAAAGCCTTCTATTCTTAATATTGCCTTCCAATAATTGGAACCAAATTGGAATGTTTTTTACAGGAGAAAGCTCTCCAATGTTTGGAGATACTAATATATGCATATCTCAGTATATCTTAATAATAACATTCTCTTTCTCAAATTTCTCCTACAAAAAGTAATCATTCAAGTAAAGAGGTTTAGGCTAGGACTCATTGGAAAATTAATAATCATGTGTCACTAATGTGCATTTTAAATGTGTTGAGCCCTGGCTACTCAGCTAACTCAAAAGTTCAAAGTGACACTGAGCATAGAAGCCAAATTAACTATGTTTTTGGCCAAGTATCTAGCTGTTTCCTGGCAAACTCCAAAGAAAGCAGATGTGGATAACTTCAAAAAATACTACTTAATGTCTGATAACAAGTTCTACAACATGAAACCTGAAGTAACTCACTTCCATTATGCCTATTAGAAGATATAAACCGTGTTTTGCTAGGTGATTACCTAGCAGACTTCAAAAGAGCACCGTGACCAAAGAGGAATGTGACAGATACAGCATTACTAATTGACTATGCACACAGTGATTATACTACCAAGTTCCAACCTTCAATTACAATAAACAAGGAAATATCATATCACATGGCCATAGTAAAACCAAGAACTCTATAGATGCTGTTGGAAAAGAAAGCATTGATACATTACAAGCACAAGACACAAGGATAATATAATAAAACCTAAAAATCTATTTGCTCCATTGGAACAAAGCAAGCATGTAGCACACAGATAAGGTAGATACATTGAACAGCAGTACAGTGTGGAATGTGGAAGTAATAAGTACCTTGGAGAATCCACTTAAGCCGTCCTTAACCTTGGGAATGATAACAATGTGAACCGGAGCTTGTGGGTTTATGTCCCTAAAAGCAATAACCTACATGAAAGCAAATAGAAAGTTATAAACAATAAAGTGGGTGAATTGTAGGAAACAGTTATAAATGTCACACAACCTCGAACATATTTACAGCCAAAGCTAAAGATACAAACTGGAAGAATAAAATATCACACTGATGAAATTGAGATCCTCACTAAGCTCAAACAAAATAAATGTTATTAATCGCAATGAAATATGCCATTAACCCATGTGGGACTCAAAGAACCAACTTTGACAAAATAAGGATTTAATTGGGACATAAATGCACAGTAGAAAATAATGAGAGAAAGGCACAAGCAATTTGGAAAATGTACCCACATAATTAAATCAAATAACAATATGATGATGGCAGTAAATGGCACTCCAATGAAGGGGCCTAAAAGACATCTTAAGTTTGATATGAGCTTTGCACCATTGCACTTCATGAATTATAATTTAAAAGCATGGTCATTTAAGAAAACCAACAAGAATAATGTCAAAATTCCAACAAACAATGCTAATAAACACAAATATAAACAATGAACAAGATAAATGACAAGGCCACATTCGTCAATTCATTACGAACATTTCTCAAGAATCTTAACTCATAATATAAGTACCTGTCCGTCCTCGAACACAATATTGGCAGAATTTTCCTTGCTGATAATCTTGTCAAATCTGCATCATCAAACAAATATCATAACTTTTAAACTCAACCAACACAAAGATCCAAAAATGCAAATATGAACTCATGTAAATATTCATATTTCTAAGGCTACGAAAACACAATTGCATTCTTTTCTTTCAAACATTCGTGCAATTCAACCCAACTTGGAAAAGATGTTAATTTATCAACAATCATTGAAATAAATGACATAATTCTTACAACAACCAGCTAAAGGTATTCTTATTTATTGTCAATTTGTCATTACTAGTTCTGTACATAGCAGAAGTTTTGCACAATGATCAAAAGCAATAACAATCAAAACACAAATACCCCAATTCACACAGAAAAACCCTAATCCTACAAACTTAATCAATCTTACAAGTCACCCCAAATCAATTCTTAAATTCACCAAAACATGGGACAAAATTAGGGTATTCTGCGTTACAGAACCCAAAAAAAACTACATTAAAAAATGAGAACATGAATTGAAAGTTTAAAGGGGAAGAACTTACATGGTGGGGGAATCGAGGGGAGTAGAGAAAGAGACTTAGTCTTGCAGGGAACCATTTAACAGGAATCATTTAACAAACAATGGAAGCTGATTTATGTTTGAGATGCTTTAGCAGAATGTAATTATATGCAGTAGTGATTCAGTATCGTGTTCAGTTGCTACCTAAGAAACAGCAGCTAGAGAAGGTTTACGAGGTTTTAACCGTGTATCCATGAGCCAATCACAGTTCTAGAATATGTTTGCTGAATTGCAGATTACAAAGTATTTTTGTACCTTATTAACATAAAACTAACAAAAACAGAGAAAAGAGCATATAATTTGGTGCAAATAGAAGATTTATGGCACATTACTGATCAACAATGATAATTTAATGGTCTTGTACATTTATTCCACTTTGGTAAAACAGACAGACCAAATTCACCCAAACACCAAATTCACTGGAGTTCAGAGATGCTTTTACTCCTAAAGTTCTTAGTCAATTAGGGCATACCTTTTGAAGCATCTTCTAGTTTAACGTCCAATTGTTGCATCATCTTCTTCCATCCACTGATAGATTCTAGACATCGGTTACAGAGCACAGGTCTGAAACAGTTTCTAGCAGGCAGCCAGGCACTTCAATCGAGAATCCGGACTTCACTATTTAGTACCTTCTCTTCTTTGCAACACGAGATGAAGCACCTCTGCTATTGGCCTCCATCAAATTAGAGTTCTGCCACATCCAAGAATCTTACAGCAAAGTCAATCTTATAAATCAACAACACAGCATGAACGTTGAGTCTTTCATATCAAGCCTTAGCTGTACACTCTATAAGCAGAACTTGATCCTCTTCAAGCCGGCAAGAATCAATCACAACTGGTAGCAGTTCACTGAAACTCATGTACCTCAACTACCACTCCTTGAAACACTTTTGCCGACTCTTGAATTTTTGATATCATCTAGCTTTGACAGCACTCTCAGCATAGCACAAGGTGGCCGTAATTAAATTACTATTGGCCTTGAAGAGCTTTGAGATTTGACTTTAGCTTTATCATTACTCTAAGGCGGTGATATGCACATGTCAGGAACATTCAATTTGGAAAAAGTTCAGATTTCTCAGCCTTAATATTTGCTGAGGCGACTGGAAAGGCTGCAATACATTTCCCAACTGATCAACAATCACAAAATCTAAATCCAAACCCAGGAGTAGACTGTTCAGTGTTAGCAACATATGCCAAGACAGATGCTTCTAACTATTCTCTCTTTTATAAGTGCAGGCACCTTTTTTGGCTGGCATTCTCCCATTTAGGAATTCATTACTCTCTATAAACTATCTTGATTGCATAAGATATTGCCCTGCTCTTGCAACTATGTTGTTTAGTAGTTATTTCAAACCAAAAGGCACATAGGATTAGAAATCCAAATTTGAAAATATATCAAGAGTACGTACCTAATATAGGGGAAGAAGAAGCCTGGATCTTCTTTCATATTTGCTTAGTTCACCCTGTTATCTTGTCCTCTCTCACCCAATGTTTTTCCTTATACAAATTAAAGAAGCCAATACAAAAATGTTGTAGGCTCAGGGGCAATACCACCGAGTGGTATCCAGTACAGAAACCAAGGTTATGGGATCGGAGGATGGGCTGGCAATAAGTTGAGAGGACCTTCATACTTAGAATGGAGTTCATGACCTCCATTCCCATGCTTTTTCTAAACAAAAGCTCTCATTAATGTTCATGCAAAATCATCCAGAACACAGAAAATCAACAGCCTATCACAAAAGATTGCTAGTCGTTTAATGTGTCTTGCTAACACTACATTTGGGGAAGAAAATGATTAGAATGAAAGATGTTGATAGAAAATCAACAAGATGAAGGAATATGCTTATGCAGCATGAGCTGCAAAACAAGACCCGGCATCTTAAGCCTTATCAGTATGCATCAACAATTCAACAACACATGCAGGTATAACCAAGAAGGATATGGAACTAATTGTACTGTAAAAAGAATTCTTGACATGAATGAACCTAAGCTCTAGATCACAGAATGGTGTCTGCGTTACCATTATCCTTCTAGAATACATAAACTAGTCAGTATCCGATGAAATGAAACATATTTATAAAAGAAGTATGCATGTTAGACTACTGCAAGTTTGACCTTGTCTGCATTCTTCTTCAAAATTGAAAAAAATAAAGAGAACTGAGGCTCAATGACACATCATAGATCAATCCCCATCAGTTATCATCTAGATTCATAGTTTACATCATCTAAGAAATCTACCAGCCTGATTATAAAGAATACAAATACACCGAAAATTTCTACCATATTACGAAGTAAATCTAACTTCCTCATGTAGCCGACCCCACTTATGGGATTAAGGCTTTGATTGATTGATTGATTAAATATAACTTCCAAATGTCACAAAGCCATTTTGGATCATGAACTGAAATACAAGAGCTCAAGAACACTACACAGCTAAACTCAATTAGGGCATACCTTCTCAAGCAATTACTCATGCTCAGTTCCAACATCTGCTCCGTCTTGCTCCATCCTCTCACACATTTAAGGGACTATTTTTCCTGCAGCTGCATAGATCTGAAGAAACCCCAAGTAGGCAGTTGAAAGGAGAGATTGATCTTTCTTAATCAAATGGAAAAATTGTGCAGCATTGTTAACATCCTTCTGTTCAATTAAATACTCAATAAAAGGATCAAAACTCCCAGCAAGTGGCTTCCATTGGTTAGCCATCGCCTTTTCCAAATGCCTCAAAGCAGAATCGATCTGGCGTTTCCCCAGGAAATAATCCATGAAAAGGGCATGGGCCCCATACTTTATTTCCAGATCTATCTGTAACATCCTTCAGCAATAGTTCAGCCTCCTTGAGCATATCATGCCTCAAGTAAGCACCTATAAGCTGTAACAATAGTTGGGAGCCTGAGATCATAACTCTTATACTTGGAGTTTCAATCTTGGAAGTACTTTTTCAGAAGCTCAATATTGTCTAGCTTTGATAGAATGTGAAGCATAGTAAAGTAGCTTAAGTTGTTACAAGCTGTAAATTTTGACTTCATCTTATCCCATGCCCGAATGACAGACTCTAAATCACCAACACCAGCATACAGGCTAATCAAATGATGGTATCCGATACGATCAGGATAGTTTGAATCACCCAAAATTTCCTCCACCTTTTTCAAGGATGGAACAGCTTTCTGATACTGACCAACTTTGTCATATGCTGAGGCAAAGGTGCAGTATAGTTTCCACTCATCTTTAATATTTTCCTGTCTTTGAGCCTCGTCCATAACTCGTTTTACACCCTCGAGATCATTTAAACATGCTATTCATCCATGTTTCGTAGGAGATTAGACTTAAAGGGATGTTTCTCCGCTTCATTTCCTCTACAAGGGGAGGCACTTTCTCTGGCTCATCTACTTTCATAAAGAGATTCATAAGATTGCTGAATGCCAAATCATTGGTATACTTCATCTCATCCATCTTTTCAAAAAGAGCCAATGCTTTCAGCCATCTTTCCAGTACAGTAACAATTCAAAAGAGCTCCATCTACGAAGCCTTTTTTCACTTCAGGAGGAAGACTATCGAAGTACTTCTCTGCTTCGCAAATACCCTTAACTTTAAAAAGTATATTCAAATGCAACGCATACTCAGAATGCTCAAATTTGTCCTTTTCCATCCATTCAAGGATCTGTATGAAGCAAGATCACAAGATTAAATTCCACATCACAAGTGATAAAACTCTTCTCCAACCATCACTATCATAGTAACATATCAAGCACACATACATTCATACAAGCCATCGAATAGAAAACATAAATTTAATGCTTTTGAATACTATTGCCATACTCTAGTAAGCCACATTAGAATACCCAAAATAAATCCATTTTCACCCAACTGGATAATGGAATACGGAGTATGTAACACTACATACCAATTCTGAATAATGGTAATTACTCTAAATAATAATAACAATCAAAATTATGAATAATAATCAAAATCTTACCCCAGTCGTCCTCCATGATTGTATGCAAAGTCACCAGATATATATATCTTGAACATAAATGCACTTTCTGATAGCAAACTCACAAGAGAGCCCATAGCGAATCCTTCAAGCAACATAATGAAACCACTACAGTAAGAAAAGTACTCAAGGGAACACAAATAAAATAAAAACTCCTCAAGTTGTCATCATAAAGACGCAATTTATCCACATTAATTTGCAATTTATTAATTCTGGGAAGGATTATCCAGGATTGAAGAGAACAGATTGTAGGAATTAGCAGTATTGGTCAAATTAAGGTTTAAAATAGATCAACAATGGTAGTTCAAACTTCAAATGACACTGCAACAGAAGACCTATGGCTTCCCTGTGAATTATGAAATGATGCATGTTGGCACTCTGCTAACTGAAATTTCCTAAAGTGATTAAGGTAAAATTTCTGGATACTAATTTGTATTTGGTGATTATAGTCTAATCTAACCAAAAAAGAAAAGGAGAGAGAAGGTAACTGTTTGAGATGAGATTGAATGGTGGGAAAAATCTCATGAAGATTCGAAATTCAAGAGCTTCCACAACCAGGTTGTGATTGCGATTGGAAGAATGGCTCCATTATTTTCTCTGTCTAACTCCAAATTTTCTCTCTTTGCTTATTTCTCTAGTTGGAAATCAAATCCCTGGCATGAAAAGAACAATGTGTTAGAGAGCAGCACAAAACAGAAATCAAATTGCAGAAAAGTTTAAATTAAGATTTTACCAAATGAAGCAAACAATTGAAAACCTCCAACCACCACTGCTGCCACTGATCTGAACCAGGTTGGGGAGACAAAGAGAGCAAATGAACAAATTAAAATCCCAAAAATTGTTAGTAATTAAACTAAGAAATATAATTGAAATAAAAAAGCAATTTAAGAGCACTACTCACGATAATAATGAGTACTTTAGTTGGCTCGCAATAACCACAGCAACCTCAAAAGCTCAAAGACAGAAACCCCGACTTCACCATTTAAACCTCGACTTCATTATCGCTGCTTTGTTGGTTCGGTTACCAGAATTTCACCTAAATGTCAAACCCACAAATCATAAGCAGTAAAACCCACAATAATTCTCCCAGCAATTTATCAAATATTGTCTAATAAAATTGTTGAAATAAAACCATTTTTCCCAACTTCACTAACTAACGATTAAGCAAAAATAAATGTTCCTCGCCACAAATTCAGGAGAAATTACATAACTCAAACACCTCCAAAAAGGGATTTCAGCACAAAAAGGGAAAAAAAAAAAAAAAAAAAAAAAAAGCCATCAAAATCAAAAGATGCAGAAAGAAAAACATCAGCTTACCTCAGAAGCTACTTCAATAAAATAAAAAATAAAATAAAAAATCATAAATCATAACACTCAAAAACACCCATTTTTAGAGAGAGAAAGATTAGCAAAATTAGCCCATACATTTTCTAATCAATTCAAGCAAAACAAAACTACTAAAAATCAAAATTAAATTTGATAGGATTCAAATTACAAAATCCAATAGCTCAGAAAATACCTCTTTCTCGATGACCTTAGTGAAGAATTGCAAAGTGCACCAGTAAAACAGTGTTCTTCACTTGACCAGTTTCAATTATCAAAGTAGAGCAAAAGTCATCAGCCATCACCCAAAAGCACCGACCATGTGAAATCTACAACATAGGACATTGTTCATAAGAGGTTTTATAAGAGGCACCATTTTGCTCCAATTTGGCTTTTAAGAGTTATAGATAAGCCTCTAGATAGCATATACATACAGCACTACTATTACATACTTGATAACCTCACTCACCTGAAGATCCTTAATATGCATTTCAAGACAACTCATGGGCGGTTTCATGAGGTGAACAAGGACTTGCTTGCTCACAGCATTTCTTTTGATGACATGACAGGTTCCATCATCTTTGAGTAGTCATTAGAACAAATTTAGATCAAGTCAGTAGAACAATGTCAATTTGGGGACAAGCCAAGTATGAAATGATTCCCTCCCTAACCTGCCAGTTTTCAAAATTAATATCACACAATTTACAACCAACTTTGACTTGACAAAGCATTAGCAGCGAAAACACTATGATTTAAAGGAACATTTGTTGCAAACCATCTACTACGCACACATCACCAATCTTATAAGATCCCTTATCTATCAGTTCAAGTTAGAAAGGCAGCTAATAGACATGATTAATCTTACTTTACAAGTACTTAAGATTGTTTTGAAAGGTAAGATCCACAATAAAGCAACAAGACAAGAAAGCAAAATAATTGATCACGCCATGTTGTAACAATATTGGCAGCAGACTAGCAGCGCTGAAATTTTGCCTTTTACATGAACGAGTTTGAAAATTTGCCTTTAATTCAAACAAAATGGAGCGCTGAAAATTTTCTAAATCAGTCATATGTAGCCAAATAGAACAATATTTTAAGTTGTAGTGTTAAGTTTATAAACTCGTCCAATGTTTTACATATTCATATCAACAAGTCAAAGGAAATTGATGTTGTTGAATGTTATCAAGTGTTAGACAAACATGTTTTCTCTACATCGCTCTTAAAGTGACAAAATTGGTAGTAAAGTAATCAATAAGGCTACAAAGCACCACAAAGAGAAAAGAAAAGATAATACAACACTACCCACAAGAATACTGTATTATTCAGAAGAGAAGAAAGAATTTGAGGTAAATACTGAATGAACTTAAAAATAAGATACTTGATAGATTATAAATATTTATTGGAAAGAAAGATAACTTAGGGAAGAGCTCATGACATTAACAACAAGATGCATTTAGTATGAGAAAAGGCTGAAGTTTATAAAATCGCTGTCTAATAGAAAGGATCTCACAGGGCCATGATCAAACAAATCATCCATGTTTAGGTGATATTGTTTCTCAACATGGTGAACCATCTCATTGTGCAAGCCATTGTATGATGGAAAACCCTCGGGCCCAAACGAGTCTAGAAGATCTTTAGCAAATAACGTAATAATATGGCCATCTTTATCAAATACTGCAAGAAAACCCTTATTTGTACCAGCCTTCAGTATCCTTTCTTTCACAAAAACTGTGTGTTGGGGGTCAAAGGGGCAAACCAACCATGGCATTGGCATTGGCTTTGGACTACCAAAAGATGTACTAACTAATTTGCCATCAAAGTGAACGAAAACCACTTCAAAATCAGCAACCCTTGCTGTTTTATTTCGATTGTACCACTCAAGCAATGTATAATAAGTGTCTGATGGCGTTTCCACTTGGTCAATGTAAAGAAGGACATTCTTTCCCCGGAGTTCACCTATAGGCACTTGATCAATATTATTGCCAATATCATTATTATTAGCCACATTCATGCGAAGAACATAATCCCGTGACCCATAAACCAGCAAAGACTCTAAGGTGACTGCCCTTATTGCTTCCAATTCACGATGGACAAGGAAATGCCTGGTGAAAGGATATCCATTGATACCCAACCGGTTAATAACATATTTTCCTAAGCGATCCGCAATATTCATTTTGGGGTCCAGAATGACCAGTTGATCCTCTTCGGTATCGCAATCATAATCGCCAAAGTTGTTGAAAGGTGAAACCCACCAATGAGGATTAGCAAATATGTCGAGCTTATGTAAGACATGATTGACAGCCTCCTGGAACAATAGTGGATCCACACACTCTCCGTAGGGTATGTCAACAAGAACGATATGGAATTCCTGGTCTCGAGCTTACATTCTTGAGAAACCAAGTTGAGTGTCCGAATCAAGGTGCCATCACAGCACAAGTACAACCCCACAAGCTTATCTTTGAATACAGAAACTGAGACCTTATTCTCATGATCTATACCCACAGTAGCAGAATTATTATTTATCTTGTAAACAAATTCAGTGTCTAAATTAGAATGGAGCTGGGTGTGAATTTTCCACCAAGAAAACTGAAGTTCAGGAGCACAAAGGGGGGAAAAAGATAGGGCGATACAGTCCACAGTTTTGTGCTCAACAACCATTTGATGGTGGTCTGCAAGGAGACCCATTGGGGAAGCACCAAGGCCAAGGGACTTGCATACTTTGTCACGACGCAGCGTGTCAGAGAAAGGAATTGCAAGCCAGGACGACGGAAAACCTGAAAAGAAGTGGTCGAAAGTGTCCTCATCATTAGCCCAGTGTCGTGTCATTTTAGCCACGACGACCACCTCCAAATAGGGTAGGTTGGAAAATGCAGTGATCATCCCTCGAATATCATTGCAAGTATATGATAGCCAAACTTGAGGCACAAAAAAGCAACAAACCAAGATGTCCTTTCCCCTAAGACTCTCAACTTCAACTTTATTGCCATCATTTCGAAGCAAGTAACCATTGTTCTCTTCATTAGTGGTGGTTGTTGGAAGTTGTTTGGTTTTTGTTATTGAAAAGAGAGAAGAAAAGGAGAGAAGAGAAAGGAGTAAAGTGAGAAATCTCACATTGGTGGGGGGAAGTTTCTTTATTTATATATTATAGTATGTTAATACTATTTAGTTGAGTGACTTAAAGGTAAGGTGTTGTTCACACACACACGCGCGTCAGGCCGGGCTCGGGCTTTGGGCCTTAGGCCTTGGGGTCTTATTTTATTTGACATATAATTTATTATTCTAGCCGTTTTATGACCGTTGGGATTCCTAGCAGCAGCTCCTTGTTTTCCGTTCGTTTGTCAGTTTAACTTCCCTACTTAAAGCTGACCGTTGCTTAAGTTTAGGCATTTATTTCTTGGCCGTTACTTCCCCTTTTCTTGCTTGTTGTTACCTCTCCTTCTCTTGGTTGGTGGCCTATAAATAAGAGCTTCGTTTAGGCATTTATTTCTTGGCCGTTACTTCCCCTTTTCTTGTTGGCTGTTACCTCTCCTTCTCTTGGTTGGTGGCCTATAAATAAGAGCTTCGTTTTTCCTCAAAAACACACAGAACATACAATCTCCTTCTCTCTCCTCTAAACAGCAAACACTTTTCTTATTTTTTGCTTTTCTGGGCAAAGTTTCCAGTCGGGTTTTGTGAGTGCACCGGGAGGTAGCGCGGAATCGTCTTTTAGGTCAGTGGTTCGCCACGACGCGGCTATTTCCAGTTTTCGGTTCACGCTTCAAGAGCTAAGTTATTTCTGTTTTATTGCAAATAGCATAAAAGTGGTGGACAGCAACGAAATAACATCGAAGACCTCACCTTTCTTAAAGGAAGGGCGACGATTGAACATTAGATCTTGTTCGTCAGCTATAAATATTGATTATGCAGTTCAGAACCATTCTGATGATACCACGTGTAGCCATCCTTAATAACATTATCACGACGGACCCAACACGGACCCTTATATTCTGGCAGGGTTTCATATAGGATAGGGCGTGGAGAAGGAAATAATATTCGGTGTTTTGGGCGGTAATCTTGAAAGTGCATTATAGATTCTACAGGCCTACAAACCCAACTCGATGGAACATCCGGGAAGCAAAACTTCTTCCCGATCTTAAACAACCTAGACATTCTTCAATTCGATTCAAATTTAAATTCAAAATCAATGAAATCAACAGCAAAGAATCAAAGTATACATTATAATAAATTAATACGGAGTAATTCAGAATTTTTTTTATCAAAATCTAACCTTTCCCTTCCACCGAACTATGCTTGTCAAAGTGTCTGGAAAAGAAGAGCAAAGTTAGGGTTTGTGTTTGGGAAAAAAAACTGGGAAAAGAACGTAAAAACAAAATCTCTAATTTAGAGGGCTCTTGATATCAGGTTAAACTTCAATAAAAACAATTAGGAGAAAGCTGTTTAACAAGTCTTTACCATTAAACACACATATATATAGGCTTATAACATTAACCTAACATGCCAAAAACTCCTAACAAGATATATACAATATATTTACAAAATATATCTCAACATAATTATATCCTAACAGTGTCGGTCAAATTGGTGATAGATAGGGTTTTCATAAAGTTTTGGGCGGAGAGAATTCCCAATTTTTGGGCTTATGCAAATAAGCTTCTTTTAAGATGAAACAAATTGAACTGAACTGGAAATAAACTTGCATCACCCTTTCTTTCAGCAGTCAGCACCATCATCGGCTCATCACTTCCTGCCCCACCATTAAGGACCAAATCCTTCCTCTTTTCATTGATTGTGAGCTCAATTTAAGAAAGACCCACAAAAAAGGATCAGGTCTTTACACCATTTTCGATTCTTTTGATGATCTGGGTGTTTTAGCAATTGACAAGATCTGAGCTTTTTTTGAGTTCAAAATAAAAATTGAGTCTTTTTCATAGAGGGTTTATGGAGGTGATATGGTTTTCATCAAGTTTTGGGCTGAGAGAATTCCCCAGTTAGGATGCAAACCCAATTAAAATAAGATGAAACAAATTGAGCTGAAATAGAACTGAACCTGGAAATAAACTTGCATCACCCTTTCAGCTTCATCGGCTCATCAACATCATCACTTCCTGCCCCACCATTAAGGACCAAATTCTTCCTCTCTTCATTGATTGTGAGCTCAATTTAAGAAAAACCCACAAAAAAAGATCAAGTCTTTACTCTATTTCCGAGTCTTTTGATGATCAGGGTCTTTTAGCAAGTTTATAAAATTGGCAAGATCTGATTTTTTTTGGGTTCAAAATCAAGCCTTTACTCCAAAATTGGGTCTTTTTCAGGGAGGGTTGCTTCTTTTCAAGCTTATTGTGTGAGATGGTTAAATAGTTGGTAGTAGTAACTAATATATTGGCTTTGACTAGTACTGTCAAAAACCGAACCGAACCGGAGAAACCGGATCGATTTACACCGATGCGAATGAGAACCGAACCGATTAAAAACCGCTTTTTTGAAACCGAAAATCGACCAGAACGCATTTTAGTAAACCCGAAACCGAACGATCCGAGTAAAGTTAAATCGTTTAAGAACCGAATCAAATCTAAACCGAACTGAAAGGAAACCAAACCGAAAATGAACCGAACCGTTTCTAACCCGAAACCGTTTGAACTGGCATAAAAACCGTTTACACCGAACCGTATATAAACCGAACCGTTTATAAACTGAACCGCTTATAAACCGAACCGTTTATAAACCGAACTGCTTATAAACCGAACCGTTTATAAACCGAACCGCTTATAAACCGAACTGTTTATGAACCGAATCGCTTATAAATCGAACCGTTTACAAACCACTTACTACTATGAGTGGTTATTGGGCGGGTCGATACGGGTCATTAGCTGGGCGGGTCAGTTGCAAGTCAAGATGAATATTTAGCGGGTCAAGGTCGGGTCAGGGTCGAGATAAAAGTGAAACGGGCCATTAACTTCTACTTTCTGCTATAAGTTCCTTTGTTGCCGGTGAGAATCAATTTGATGAAATTGTCAACCAAAAAAATGAAATCAATTTTCCACTTTATAAAAATCAAAAAAATTTATTTTATTTTAATAACATTAAACAAACTTTTATACAATTAATTAATTACATGGCTTAAAAAAAAAAACTCATTACAGTTCTTGGATCCCGATAAAACGATGTACACCTTCATAATATCAGCTTTTATAATTTTTTTTAACACACGCATTAAAATATTAAGTTCTTTAAATTATAAAATGTGAATCGGTTAGCGTGTAAATGTCTAGTGTTGCGATTAATAAAAAATCAAAAACCGTTTAATAATATAATGATTTCATATCTTAGAGAGTTAGAAGTACTACGGATTTGTTATATGGTTATATTTATATCAGTTTAGCTGTACCTATAAGCAATACACTTGTAATCGTGTAAACTTATAAATGATATAATTGACTAGTAGATTAGTACATAAATACAAATTACTTAATTAGATATGAGTTATGACTACATGAGTGATTGACTAATATGACTTTATGAGCAATTGTCAATTTAGCATAGCTGCATAACAGATTAGCAGCGTACTAGACTATCCTACTCGGTAATATATTAATACCATTTCAGTATTTGATCTATTAGACTCAAGTTAAAAGTTACTCTTTCTTATTAACTTGTTAGTCTAATTAAGTAATTACTAATTAGTGACTTAAGCCTTAGGGGTAAACCAGTAAAGAATATACAAAAATATAATAATCTTATGATTCTCATCCCTTTATACTAATAATATTTAACTATGAGAATATGAGATGGTTATATGTTATGTATCTGTATAATCGATTGAAAGAATCAATATTACCTTCTTCTTCATTAATGTTTTCTTTCATTATACAAATCAAACTACTCTGTAATATCTTCATATATAACTTTATGCAAATATATAACGATAAACGAGTCTTAATTATCAGTCTTGTTGACTAATTAAGTATTGAATACCAAATTGCAAATTTCGATGTCACAACAACTCATCAAATCATGATTATGACTCTATTAACTAAATGATCAAATAAGAAGCAGATAATATCTGGTAGTAAAACAATAATACATTAATGCACTAAACTTTTATAATCTACTTTGTAATAAACTAGTAAGATCAGTATGGCTAAACTTGAAACATAACATGATATGTATTTATAAAATTAATGAGAATTTGCATATAATATGATGCCTCAATATGAAGTGATGAAGTCTCGGCTTGATATAAAACTTGTTAACTAGCAAAAAGTTAGAAAATAGTATAAAATTTCAAACCAAAACTGTTTGATTGGCCGAATCCAAACGACTCGATAAAAAAACGAATTTTTAAAATCAAATACAGACCCGAACCGTAATTTAGTAAACGTGAAATAAAATCAATCCAAATAATGTTAAATCGTAGAAGAGCCGAACCCGTTAACAAACAGAACCAATTATAAACCGAACTAAAATTAAACTGAACCAAAAAAGAACCGAACCGTTTCTAACCCGAAACTGTTTGAACCGGGATAAAAACCGTTTACACCGAACCGTTAACAAACCGCAACCCGTCTGCACCGAACCGTTTACAACTCGAACCGAATTTAAACCGGGATAAAAACCGTTTACACCGAACCGTTAACAAACCGCAATCCGTCTGCACCGAACCGTTTACTACCCGGACTGTTTACAACCCGGACCGTTTACAACCCGAACCGAATTTAAACCGGGATAAAAAACCGTTTACACCAAACCGTTAACAACCGCATCCCGTCTGCACCGAACCGTTTACAACCCGAACCGAATTTAAACCGGGATAAAAACCGTTTACACCGAACCGTTAACAAACTGCAACCCGTCTGCACCGAAACGTTTACTACCCGGACCGTTTACAACCCAAACCGAATTTAAACCGTTCAATAATAAATCGAAATCGAATCGAACCGAAAATTATTAAAACCGAACTGAAACCGACCTGTAAGACATTTGAACCGATTTCAAACTGACCCGATTTCAAATCGAACCGATTTCAAACCGAACCGAAATCGAACTGTCAAACCGTTTTGACAGTGCTAGCTTTGACCCTTTGATTAATGATTTAGATAGTGATCTTAGTCATCTTATGATCTAAGATTTCTTTGGTTCATTACCAAATATTAAATGTTTAGCATCCTTAACAATGAACAATTAAAATTAAAATTATTTGTGTTACTATTTGAATAAAGTAATGTATAAAAAATTATGGAATGATGAATAGTGTCATGAACAAACGTCAATGGTTTTCCAAACCGTTAGTAAATTAAATACTTCCTCTGTCCCTATTTTATTGTCCTATTTGACTATACACGGTCTCCAAGACGCGTCTTAAAACGTTTATATCTTTATGTCCATACACGTGAAAATTATAAAAATGTGATATTAATAAAATATACAACGAACAAAATCTAACAAGACCACTCATGACTATATTATCATTTATAAATTAACGGTAATTTATGGTTAAAGTTTTCAAAGTTTGACCCGAAAAATGGCAATGGGGCAAAAATAAAGGGACGAGGGGTGTATGTATTTTAAATTTTAGTAAAAGATAAATTAAAATGGGGTAGGTGAATAATAACGTAAACAATTCTTTTTTTGGTTCATTGTTTAAAAGGAGGATGTTGGAAATTATTTGTTGGAAAGAGGAGGATGTTGGAAATTACTCCCTTCGTTTTTTTTATTTGCATCACTTTCCTTTTATGATTTTTTTTTATTTGCATCACTTCTATACATAGTAACTTTATATTATATTTTATTATTTCTCTCTCTTACTCTAAACCCCACTTAATTAATTTATCATTTTCTCTCTTATGGTCTCCACTACTCTCTCTCACATACTTTCACTTTCATGGTCCCCACTACTCTCTCACATACTCTCACTTTCATGGTCCCCACATTACTTTTACCATAATAAATTATTCATCCACTCACATTATTATATTATACCAAATTCATTCTCGTAAAATTTCGCGCAAACACAAGTGATGCAAATAAAAACAAAACGAAGAGAGTATTTATTTGTTTGGTTGATGTATATGAGAAAGAAAGTTTTTTTTTTTTTTGGCTCATGAATAAGAATGCTCCTACATGGTGGAGTATTGGAGTGTGGATTGTGGAGTGTTGACCCAGTACATTTTATACAACACTAAATGCGGACGTCTAGGCCGATTCATGTGGTTCGGATCAAATGCTAATAGATTGGCATAGGATTATACTAGGAAAATAGAGACGGGCATGGGTTGCGGTTATCACTTATCATGGCCTCATGGGATCAAAAAATATGATACCAGTAGAGTTAATTTAGCACAATTCTGTTTGAATTAACTTCAACGTAGGTACACTTGTGAATAAAAAAAATTGAGTTAAGGGAATGAAATGTTAAGTGTTTACCGTTTTTGCTAATTTAGGCCTAGTTTATTTCACCTTAGAAAAATAATATTCAGTAAAAATAATTTCAGTTCAGTATAAATAGTTTAGTAAAAGTAATTTCAGTTCAGTAAAAATAAGTTCAGTTCAGTAAAATTAATTTCAGTTCAGTAAATTTAATTTAGTTCTGTAAAAATCAGTAACTGTAAAAGAAGAAATATAATAAAGAATCGGTAAAAATAATTTCAGTTCAGCAAAAATAATTTCAGTTCAGTAAATTAATTTTAGTTCAGCAAAAATAATTTCAATTTAGTAAAAATAATTTCAGTAGGCCTTAGTAGAATTACAAAAGCAATGTAAAGTGTATGGAAAGTTATTACAAGAACTTTAATCAAGCTTATTAAATAAGGCAAATTCTAACAATTAAAATGCAAGCTGTCTATGCTAAAACTTGTGTTTGATTAATTAAGAAACACTCTCTTAGATGAAATGAAAAGTGATTCACAATTATCACATGTGGGCTTTGTAGCCTTCATATTACGAACCATCGTTATCATGGTGTGATAACGAGGTTTGAGACGTAATTAGTGTGGAGATGGCTTGATTTGCATAATTTATTATATTTTTCTACAACATGTTAAAAGAAAATATATTTTCTTCATATAGAGTTTTTTATAAAAAAAAAAAAAACACATCCTTACAAAAAAGTGTAGAAATATGAGATCGAGTATGAGTAAAAGTGATGTTTTTCTAACTCCGGGTTTGGTTTTTATGATTATTGGTCTGTTTTGTTCACCTTATTTTTATTTAGAAAAATTTGTGAGAAAGGTCCTTTTAAGTAGATCTTTTTGTTGCAAAGGTTTTTTTTTTATAAAAAAGATGCCACAAAATGTCCTTTTATCGTACTTAGGTTGTGGCGAGGGTCTTTTGACCGAATTCCGACAAATTACTTTTTTTTTTCCGACCAAAAAAGTCACGTGCCTTGCATGAAAATCTATTTTTCTCCCTTTCCCCCCTTTTCCCTTTATTAAACCCTAATTTCTTCATCATCAACCTCAACACGAACCCTATTTTGAGAAAAAAATCATCAAACTCTGATTCTAGTCCATCGCATTAAAATTGAAGGCAATTGAAGACAAATCAAGCAAGGTAAGGGGCGAAGGGGAATAAAAGGATTTTAAGTGGTCATGGTGACTTTTTTTGGCCAAAAAAAAGGTCAATGGTCGGAATCCGGTCAAAGGACCCTCGCCACAACCTAGATGTGATAAAGGACCTTTTATGCCACATTTTTTGTAAAAGGACCTGTACAACAAAAAGACCTACTTAAAAGGACTATTCTCACAAATTTTCTTTTTATTTATTAGACTTATTTTTGTTTGTTTTGTAAGAGAAAAAAATAAGTCTGTTCTTTTCAACTAAATTTTGAACTTATCTGAACTTATTTTTCTTAGAATAAGTAAATACTTTAGACTTTTTTTTTTTTTTTTTTTTTAACAAACTTAGTTATCCAATATAATACTACACTTAGCTGTATTCCCATGCTTGAAATTAAAACATTTACAAGATATTTTCTTATCTCCAATAAAAAGACTTCAATTATCCATATTGAGACATGCACAGAGTTTTCTATATAATTCACTTTGCTTACACAAAATAGCATTGTATTGCTTACCAAATTCATTCCAATCGCAACTTTAGTACCCCTTCTCTTACTAATTCAACTTCAATGGCTTAGTTTGTTATAACCTTTGCAACCTTCTATAAGGAGGTCTTGCGATCTATTGTAGTTTTTGAATTGAACATAACTTGACCAATTCGGAACACGGCGCACAATCATACACATACCATAAAATACTCCAAATTCGGAACATCAAGTACAAGCTTGCACCCTAAGATACTACTACAGAAAAACGTATTCAATTTCAATATACGAAGAGAATTTGAAGATATACTAATGGGAGTTTCAGGACTCAAGGAACCACATAGAGTCATGTACTCAAGAGACGGACAACTCGAAACCAGCCTAGTCAAAGAGTCATCAACCGGGAAGCAAACTACAGAGATATGCAACTCTTTCAAGTTAGGCAAACACAAAGACGAGGGGACTTCAAGATCAAGATTCACGTCGAGCTTCAACACCTCGAGTGTTCGACAATTAAAGATAGCCGAGGGCAGCTTATCAGCAGGTTCCCTTACACGAATATGAATATCGAGCTCTTTAACCCCTCGAGTTGAGGGATATGTTATCCATTCATTAACATGTTTAGGTTCCAATTCGGGGTAACAACAAGTATCTTAACAATAGCCTACAGTCCCTACATTACAATCCAGATTAGTTTTCGCAAAGTGAAGTCTAAATGTGGTGGTAATTGTCGACTGACATGCTTGCAATACGTTATCAACAAAACATCTTGAAAGTAGGGAAAAGCTCGATCAAGTGTGGATGTTCCGAACAATGTTATATAGGGGAGTCGTCAAAGTCGAGGCGTGTTACCCCGGTGAAAAGCCGCCTCATCGCCTCGATAAAAGACTAGTTGCAACGACATCCTTTGTGGGAAGGTATGAAAGTATGTTGTCTAATAAAACATGATCAGGTAAATTACTGATCCTATCTTTAACTGCATTATCTTCATCCCTTTTTCGTTGTTTTCTACACCTGAAGCAAGAAAGCATGACACTTCCAATGAAAACTAGAATTCTCTCTATCTTGTTAAAAAACCAATCAAACAAAAGTCGAAGAATTACCTCAACATTGCTTTGGAGTTGGATTTGAGATCAAACATAGGATTTGAATCAAAAGAAAATTTACAGCGTTTATTGTGTATGATTAGAAAAAGTGGAGTTGAATTCTTGTATGCTTTTTGGTTGAAGAATATGGAAATTGGATATTAATTAACAAAATACAAACAAATAAACAAGAACTAACCCTTGTCTTAAACATGGTGTCACGTTCTTCAAAAAAAAAAAAAAAAACATGGTATCACATGCCTAATATTATTAGAAAACTCTTTTGATATCAAACTTCTATCTTAACTTTGACTTCTAAATCAAGTTAATTTGCACCTAATAAACAGAAAAAATATCTTATGCAATCATTATATATTCTGCAAATTTACGTGGTACACCAACTACCCGTTGTATGAGATACTAGCCTTTTTAATAAATTTTGTACCTTTTAAGCCAATTATAAGTGGTTATATGCTTCTAATGCTAAGGATACAAAGGTATTTGTTCTTTTAAGGTGAAGAAGATATTGAGTATGTTTTTATCGTATTACTCAATTCATTTTTATTACGTAATAAAAAAAATAACATCCAACCTGTAATTGTCATTAACGAGTGTCCTTATTAACACATGCGTTTCGAAAATCTTGGTAGTAGTTTATGGCCGAATGTGCATGAAAAATAAATTTTTAAAAATATTGGACAAATATAAAAGGATATTATTATGAAGAAAATGGAATTTGAAACGAAGGGAGGATTATAGTTAATACACAATCAACTGTTCACGATGCGTTAAAGAGGTAGCAAGTTAGCAACACTTGCATGTTCTGAGATATGAACAATAATACACAATCAACTGTTCACAATGCGTTAAAGAGGTAGCAACACTTGCATGTTCTGAGATATGAACAATAATAGGTCCAAGCAGTCGAAATCTCAGAAAAGGAGCTGAATAAAGAGCAACAACAACAACAAAGCTTTAGTCCCAAAAAGCTGCATAAAGACCAACGGAATAATATGGATACAACAGTCACTAATTCCACATATATACAAGGCAGCAAAGATCAACATTGGATCCCCATAGACAGGCACAAAGCTCATATAGTTTTAGGCCACCCTCGCGCTGTAGATTCTATTTACGTATCATGCACCTCGTGGTAGATTGATCATAAAGTACTTAAAGTTGTCCTAAAATAAGTAGTGTCCGTGTTTAAGAGATAAGACTCGTAAGAATACTAAACTGTGTTGTTCTGACATGTGAATATAGTGGAATTGGAACCAATAAGTTTTGAACTGTAAAGATTGTACTCGCTCAATAATCTTTCTGTTCTGTACTAAACTTATGTACTGTAGGAAGTAATGCACAGAAATCATGATTTTTTATATTTAATGATTGATATATAAAAATAATTAGCAAAGATTCAGGTATGTAAACATTCCCCCCACCCCCCCTCCAACAAAAGAGAGAAAAAAAAAAGTCCTCGAAAATATGATAATACGGGAACACTGGACACATGCTTCAGCGTCCAATCACACTGCTCGACCTAGTATAAATGACAGAAAACATAAGAAATGGGATAAAAGGGGGAAATTAGGGCCGAGGGATCTCAACAAATAAAAGGGAAGGAAAAAAACATCAAGATACTGAAGATGGTACTATAAGTCCATAACACATAAAAGACAAGAAAATGTAGCAGTAAAAACAACTGCATTTGTAAATACTTGAGACAGGATTACCAATTGAAGCAAATTTCCATGAACCTTAAAAAAGACCAAAAGGTACGTTAGGGCGGCAGTTTTCTTCTGATAACCAGGCAATGTATAAGCTACTTATATAGTTGTATTATAAGTTTTTCAGATGTATTATCTCGCATATGCATATCTACATATCATAGATAACCAACATTGGTCCAGGAATTGCTAATTGTTTCACACCTCTAACAAACCAGAAAACAATCACATCAGCTATGATTGAGCCATTTTCACCATTTCATACAAGAGAGCATTTGACACCCTACTTGTCAATTGAGAAACAGAGAAACTTGAATAAGCTGCACTAAAGTTATTCCCATGAAAATTTCATAAACATAATCATATTGACATAAGACTTGCCAATATGAACAAAAAGACCGACTACACCTGCCAGATCAATTCAGAGGCTCGGCAGAAAATTACCTGAAGTTAACTAGTGTTAACAATGAAACATACAGTCTACCAGCAGGGCCACTTTGCTTTGCTTGACAAATTCCTTTTTTCATGCTTTCACTCAGCACATCTACTTCTGCTTGAACTTAGTAGCTTAGCTAATGGGAGAAGTTTCTGGAAAATGGAGAGCAAGGAAGGGGGGAAAAAGAAAAGAAAGAAAGACCAAAGGGGAAAATAATTTTTTTTAAAGAAAAGGAAAAAAAGAAAAGAAAAAGAAGTAAGGCAAAAGGTATTGGCATAAGCCAAGCACTGGTGAACTCAAAAGCAATATGGCTATAAACCTTCATATATAGAGCAAATATCTATAGATAAGCAATCTTCGACAACACCTGTCAATCCCATAATACAAAATAGACTCTCCCTTGACGGCATACCTCAGTTAAAATTCACAGAACATGTCCTTCCAAATTTCACTTGGAAAAGTTCTAACAGAAGCCTCCATTGTGAAGTCAGCACCTGTGCATCAAATGTAACAGACCCAGCACCCGGGAGAAAAGGGAAGAAAAAAAAGTAAAAAAAAAAAAAAAAAAAACAGAGAGAGAAAAGACCTAAGATCAGTGACACTACAAGGAGAGGTTCAATGACCACCCATCATAGACACAAGTAAAAAAAAAAATGAAAAATAAAAACAAACTAAACAAATCTCAAAACAGCTATTTAACATTTTACCAGAAAACACACAATGGAAAGAAATCTAAAAGCTGCCAACCAGATAGCCCATTTCTCTATCATGCAAAATCTTACCAAAGACATGAACAACAAAACATCTCAAGATTATTTTAGGATAAACTCAGATTAAAAAGACATAATTGTCCTCAATTAATACTGCAAGAAATTCGTTTCTGCTTTAGCAAGAGAAAGTTAACATACACTTTATATCAAAGAACCTTGCTACTAACACTGGACGTTGACATTGCATAAAGGAAGATAAAAAGGCTTGACAAGTCACCAACAAAGAAACCATTGCTCTCTTTCACCTCCATCATACCTGCAAAAAAAGAGGCAGCAAGGCCAATTTGTGTAAAGAACAATATCATCAGAAACCTCTGGGCACTGAAACAAAATATAAGCAAGCCACTGCTCATCCGCAAGTTCAGAATTCAAACATATTGATCCTTCACTAGCTTTTGCCTGAGGCCAAACTGTCACTGCCATGTGAAGAAATTTGAAGAAAGATGTGATCCTCAAGCTTCAGAACCATTTTCCTAATATGAAGACAGCTTGTAGCTTAGGTGAGCAACCCCACATGAATATCTCTCCAAGGCAGTAAATCTGAAATTTTTACTGTCCGTAATGCTTATCAACATTAACCTCAACTAGGCCATGAGTAACTGCAGTTAAAGAATCTGAATGAGCTGATTATTGACTTCTCAATTATCACCACCTGTAAATAAAATTTTTAATATTTTTTAGCAAAAAGCGCAAATTTATTAGAACTTCAGACATAGAGCATAAATTTTTGAATTTTGATGTACTTCCTCCGTTCTCTTTTAAATGCAACACACTTTTGCACAGAAACTAAGAAAGTGGACTTGGGTGAGTCCCATGTGACTTAATTCACTTAATTAGTCCTTCTAATTACCAACCCCACTCAATAACTCCATCCCTACCAACTACTAAAACACCTCAACAGTCACAGTAACCTCCACCACACCGCCACTGCATAAACTGTTGCCGCCGTTACCACCACCACTAGCGGTCTAGCGCAACCACCGTCACAGCACCACACACGTCTTAAAATTGACGAAAAAAAATTTAAAAATTAATAGCAGAATGCTAGATCAAATAAATTTAAAGAAACAAAATTAGCTCTAAGAGAAGACAAATTAAAGAATGAAGTGAAAGAATTTTAATCTGGACAACCCACAATCATCCCCACCGCAACTACGATCTACACCCCATCCAAAATTCCGCCCTTATTGCCCTCCCCTATTTTTGGCGTAATGGGTAGTAGATCTTGAGGTGTGGCGGTGATTTGGAGCTAGATTGTGAGAAGAATGGTGGTAATTTTGAGAATATCACGATTTTAGTGTTATGGGTAGCAGATCTTGAGGTGTAGAGGAGGTGGATGGGTTTCAAGGTTTGCAGATCTGGTGGTCAAAGTGGTGGGGGAGTCGGTGATCGAAGTAAAAGTGTTGGTGGTGGTGTCGGTGGGCTCGACGAAAGAGGTGGTGGTGGTGTCGGTATGTGTGGTGAAATGTGAAAGTTGGATGGTGTCGATGGGAGTGGTGGAGTGCTGGTGATGTCGGTGAGAGAGATGGTGGTAGAGTCTGGTGGAGGTGGTGGTGGTGGTAGGTGGTTATGTATGGCAGTAGGGTGGTGGAACTTTAAAAATGGAGAAATGAGGGGTTGATGAGAGAGAAATATAGAGTAACATAAAAGGGGAGTGGGTAAATTAATCAAATCTAACAGTGAAATGAGTAAGAAAGTAAAAGTATTAGGCTTTAAGGGTAAAACAGAAAATTCACTCAAAAAAACTTACCATTTATAGTGTGTTGTATTTAATATGACATTTCCATTTATGGGAAGTGTTGCATTTAAAAGAGAACAGAGGAAGTATATTTTACCGCGTCCATCAGCATTTATACAAGTCTAGGGTATCAGCCAAATTACAAAAGCAGCGGTATCTGAAACATTAGATAACTGTATGCCAAAGCCCCGTTGGCTCCCCTCCCCACCACAAAATAAGAAAGAGGAAAGATAAAAACAATAAATTATAAATTATTTTTTTTAAAAAAAAGGATAAAACAGGGATGTAGACATGCAGATGAATGAAAAAAGGAAAAATATACAAACTAAATTTCACCTTCTCGCTCAAAAGAGTAATCAGGCTCAGCGCCAATGTTGTTATTTTCAGCAAAGGTTTCTGGATCACAATTAGACTGGCTCTTAGAGTTTTCCGCAACATCAGATCTATCGGATTCGCTTTCATAAATTGCAGCTTTCATTGACTTGCTTTTATCACATTCAGATCTTTCACTCTCAATGATAGAGTGGTTCTTTCCAGAACAGTTGCTACAGGAAGTTCCATCCCTGAGGTCAGTTGAATTCCTGGAACTTTTTTCGCCGTCGTCTTTTACATACTTTCTGCTATTGCGGTCTAGTTTATCGTTAATGCTTCTGCTATTTTTCCTTTTCTCTTTGACTTCAGGAGACTTTGATCTTGACCGTCTTCTATGCTTATACTTCAATTTGTCCTCTCTATGCCGAGAGGACTTGCTGCCTGTGTGGGATTCGTGTTCTGCTGATAATGACCTGGAACGCCTCCTGTCACGATGCTTCCGTTTTTCTTTCCTGCCTTCATCCTTTATTCCCTTACGCTCAACATCATCTCTAATAGATTTGGATGTTGAGTGCCTGGATATCTTAGATTTATTCTCATCCACTGATTGAGAGGATGTCTTCTTGCACATTTCTTTGACATTTGAAGTGGATCTAATTCCTTCCCTGCATTTTGGTTCTTCTTTTTCATCAACAGGCTCACCTTCTTTCACCTTCAAATGATCCTTAGTGTCCATTGATCTTGATCTTGATCTTGATCTTGACTTTGAGCGCTTTCTATGAGTTGTTAAGTTCTCATCTGAACTTTGGGGGGACAACTTTCCACTCTTATCATGCTTATTTTCAGATGATGCAGACCTAGAACGCCTCCTACCACGATACTTTGCCTTCTCCTTGCCTTCATCAATTCTCTTACTCGACTTGTGCCTATCCTCTACAGATTTAGACCTAGATCGCCGATGCTGCTTCAACTTTCTGTCTGCATCATTAGCAGGGGAAGATCTACCTCCTTGGTGAAGTCCTGGTGATTTGGAGCGGTGACCAGAACTCCTACAATGTCGAGGTTTTGGTGAATCTGAACGGTCTCGATACGATCTCCTCCCTCGAGGACTAGGACTCCTACTCTTATTCCTTTTGAAATCAGACACATGATAATCACGTGATCCTTTCGAATCTCTCCTTCCAGATCTATCACTAACATCTCTATATGACCGCCTATCATATTCATAGCCTGTATAGTGGCGATACCTTACTGGAGACCTAGATCTATGATCTCGAGAATGTCTTATCTGAGGAGAAAAAGAACGAGATCTATGGCGAGACCTTCGAGGAGACTTTGATCTCCGACCACGAAAATGGCGTGCAGGTGAGAAAGATCGAGATCTACGTCTTTTACCATAACTAATAGGTGACCGTGACCTTGACTTGGACTTAGACCTTGCAATAGAAGGTGATGGAGATCTGCAATAGAAAAAATCATTAAAAGCAACAAAAGAAAACTGTGGTACCAAATCGGCCAATGTTAACTTCTGTCATGTTCACTAAGTGTATGGCAGGAGAAATTTCCTTTCATCTACCAATTAACTTTAAAACAGCACATGATATACATGTTACATGACGCACAGCTAGAGCAAGAACAATCCCAACAGTATACAGATATGAGCACAAGATTCACGACAATAATAACACATACGCAAACAATCAGCCAAAGCACAGCCATTCCCACAAATATTGGCACATGTCAAAAACAGAAATATTCCTAACAAACTGCACCATCAACAATCCCCCAGGTTGTCAACTTCTACATTTATGTAGATGACATCTAATCGTATCAGAGAAACCAGCAAGCACCAGGAAAAATAAACAAAACAGCACGACTAACTCCCAAGTCATACCTAGATTTTTTCTCTGGCTCTTTTTCATCAATTACAAAACCATCAGCCCTCAGTTTCTTTGATATTTCTGCAGCTCTAGCTGATGCTAAATCTGTAGCAGACTTCACTGTAGCAGCACGGCTGGCTGCTTGCTGTGCGGTCATTGTCTGCTGCATCAGCAATGCTTGCTGAAACTGCATCTGCTGCATGGCTACTGCTTGCTGCATCATGATTGGCAAGGATGAAGCTGAAGAACCAGCAGGTTTCTGAGGAAGTGATTTTGCCATCTCAACATTCAAGGGGCGGCCACAAACATCCATGTTATTGAGAGCAAGCGCAGCCGTTGCCTCTTCAGCTTTTGCATACTCTATGTAAGCAAAGTGCTTTGAGTCAGTGATGGTGCAATCCACCACAGTACCACAAAAGGCAAAAAGTTGTTTCAGGTGTTCTGCTGTGAGAAGAGGATTGAGGTTGCTAATTTGGACAGTTTTCTTCAACACATCAGCTTTATTATCTGCCTCACATGCACCTGCACATAGTTGCTAGTAACATCAGAAGGATCCCCATAAAAAAATATGTGATTGTATATAAATGTTTACTTTTGTGGGGTGTGGATGGAGGTGGGGCTGGAGGAGAGGAGAAAAGATATTAAATGTGAGAATAGATGATAATATACTCATTAAGCATTAGCATTGACAATTCGTTTCTGATGTTGAGAATATAAACTACTTTATGTTGGCAAGAAATATTACTATTTAGCACACTTATTTTGAGCAGATCACCAAGTTCTATTTACTAGCTTCTGAATGTTGTTTCAAAAGAAATTCTTGGGATTAATATACTGCTAGTATACACTAAAGCCTAAAGAAAATAATGAGATACAAATATAAATGTTTTCTGACCTACTAGAGCACAAAAGTAAACATTTATATTTCTCAGATATTTGCTCTAAACCATCATCCCTCAAAAAAAAGGAAACTTCTTTAAAAGAGGTTTTTTTTTTTGGGGGGGGGGGGGGGGGAAGGATATTAGTAGCAATGATAGAAACATGTAGATAGTGATAAGTGAATATAATGACAGTGATGACAATGATGATAGCAATATTCAAAGAAACAAAATAGGGAACGGGGGTCAAGGGAAATGGGGTAGAGTGCAGTACTGGAAGAATCTTTAGACAGCTTAGATTGAGCCTGTAGCTGAGCAGTATGGGCTTGAAGAGCCTGAGCAGCCATGATTGCTTGTGCTGCAGCCATTGCAGCAGCAGAAGGTGCCATTGGCACTTGGCTCATGGTTCCCATGGTAGAGGTTGCAGCTATTGCACTCATGAGCAAGTTGTGTGTGGGGTGGGTAAACTTGCAATCTGTTTTGAAGCACCGACCATTAAGAAATTCCCTACATACTTCCCCCAAGGAAGCTCCAATACCAGGCAAAATCACCCCACCGGAAGGGCCAGGAACAAGTCCAGGAATCATCCCAACCAGACCAGGAAATGCCCCAGAAACAGAACCAGCATAGTTTGGCATGTTTGGCATATTAGCATTAACAAGGTTTGGATATGACACTGTAGGAGCCACACCAAGCAGTCCTCCATTCGAACTTCCTGTAAAATGTATGACACACACCATTCAGCAAAGACATATAAGGAGTACAGCAAATAGCTCATATCCAGTCCAAAAAAGGAGTACATATAGACACCTAACCAGTGCATTAAAAAACTCCAGCTTGTAACACAATAACATTACTATCATAATAAACATGAGCCCAATTATGAATAATAAAACAAAATAATATGCACATGCAACAGTTGACAAGCAACGAGTAATTCTACACAATTAGCAGATTAATTTCAGCTGCTCCCTAAGAGAAAGCTCATATTTAGCCAACAAAAATCAGCAAAGTCAATGACAAGAAAATAGTCATGCTGATGGGATGTAATCAGACACCTCCCTTTGTCGGTTTGTCCCTCTTTCATCCCCCCACCCAACCGAAGTTATAAATCTTCAGATGTGAGCAATGATATCAACAAAGATTTTAGTTAATTAAGTATGCGATACAATGCACTAAGTTCATCACTTTAATTTCAGAAGGACATTCCCCCACCCACCCATCCACCCCCAACTCGAAATTAAAGTTTTCCAGGTGTAAACTATTACGAGTAAATATAAACAAAGAGCTTAGTTAATTACTAAGCATACACATTTCAATGGGGCATAACTTAAATATCAGAGGGACATTGTTCCAGTTTCCTATTCCTTAGCTGAAGAGATTGCACTCCATTTTCGATTGCTGCATGTCACCAACTAGAAGCTCCGAGTTCAATAAAATAAAAGCAAAAAGGTGAAAAAGAAGTTACCTGCACTGAAAAATACAGGAAACGGGCTGCCCATGATAGGCCTCCCATTGCATTCCACATGGACCATATAATTTCCTCTCTTAGGGACAGCATAGGTAACCGTATACGTCCCATCACCCAGGTCCTTCACAATCCCGTCAATGTCTGAACCTCCGACCCCTACTCCCGGGGTAACCTTAACCTTAACCTGAGCATCCCCTTTCGGGATCTTTCTCCCGTCTGAATCCTTGGTAATCAAATTAAATGTACAAGGTGAGCCTGCCGACCCGCCAGAAACTCCAGCACCAGCTGCAGTACACTTGGAAGGGTCAACTGGCCCAATTGGCTTGTTCACGAGATCTTCCGCCTCGTCTTCACTGTCCGAAGATAAATCAAGAGCCTTAGGTTTGCTCTTGTCCACATCCTTGAAAGTAGCCTCAAAAGCCGCCTTGGCAGCCGCAGTTTTCTCCGCTTCACTCTTCAGCTTTGCTTCCTCAGCCTGTCTCGCCCAAATTGGCCGAATAGCCACCGCATTCCGGTCAGCCATCAAACCCTAATTACCTACAATCTCAGAAAATTAAAAAAAAATCCTAAAAAAAAATCAATTGCCCCAATCATAGAATCCAAACCCTAGTTACCAAGAATTCCAAAAATTAGAAATCGGCTAAGTACGTAAACCTGACCTAGTAAAAAATTAAAGTTAACCATGAATTGAAATTGCAAGCATGTAAATCATATTGCCGAATAACATAAAATTCCATACCAATTAAAAAGAAAATAATCAATAAGTCAAATTAGCCTCAACTGAAGATAAAATGCAGAAAATTAAGCATACAAAGATATTCAATTAGCCCAAGTTTTAGCTTAATGTGTCAAAAAAAAAAAAAAAAAAAAAAAACAAAGTTGGGAAACTGGTAAAGTTGAAAGATGAATACAATTGAAAGATTGAGAAGAGAGAAAATATTAAAAAGAAATACCAGGTTTTGAAGAAATACAGTTGATTGGGAGGGATGATAGAGAGCGAGAGAGATCTGCGAGAGCCAAGAGGCTTTTGATTTTTTGGGAGGGGGTGTGTAAATCTTTATGCAACTTACCTAAGTATGATTAAAATATGTAGAGGTGCATGAGGTGGGCACGGGCCGGGTTGGCCTACGGGCGGCCCGGCCCGGCACAAAGTTTGACCAGACACGGCACGGTCCGTTTGTTGGCCTGGCCTGGCACGGTGGTCGTCTGGCGTGCCGTGGGCCGTGCCACGGACAGTAGTTGCAATTTTCCGGTACAGCACGGCACGAGCCTGCCCCTTGGCCCGCGTGCCAGCCTGCTTTATGATCGTTGCTCAACATCTCTAATGGAGACCATTGCTCAACGTTCTTCTTCCTCCTTAGTTTCCAACGGCTACCTCCCCTAAAATTCTATAAATAGCTCCATCTTCTTCATTCCTAATCACAAATTCACAATCTCTTCTCTTAATCTCTTATATTCTCTAATAATTCTCTTAATCTCTTAAATTCTCTAATTATTATCTCTTAATATCGAAAAAATTAAAAATTCGTAATCGTAATTAGTGGAAAGCGTTGAAGCACGGTTGTAAGATCTAAATTAATCTTTAATTTATTATTGTTGTTATTATTATTGTTATAATTATTGTTATTAATTATTATTATTGTTATTATTATTGTTATAATTGTTGTTATTAATTATTATTATTGTTGTTATTAATTATTATTATTATTATTGTTAATTAGTTATTATTAAAAAATTTAATTTGTTAATTATAGCATCACCAAACACGAACAACCCATCATCCTCTAGGAAAGCCTAATTTGTCTGTGGTAATAGTTCTAGTGAATCACCTAATCCAATGACCCCCGCAATTTCGAGTCTGACTAATGACTCCGGAACCGCCCCCCTAGGTTTTGAGCAATATAGGCATGGTGGTACTTCCGATTTTCAACCCTAAAACATGAATATGCCCGGATTTCTACAAACCCAATTTCCACAAAACCAATTCCCACCACAAAACTAATTTCCACCACAAAACCAATTTCCACAATTCAGTCAATTCCCACCTAATTTCTTTGACCCACAAAATTTTTATACTAGCCAAGGTAACGAACAAGATACCCCAAATGCCTCCGGTTGTACTACTAACCAACAAACCCCCGAATCTACAAACACTCAATTCCCAAACACACAAGAGCAATGGTTAACCGAAAGTGACATGGTAAATATTAAAAGCCGCAAAAGTAATGTATGGAATTATTTTGTGCTAAATAAAGCCCAAACAAGAGCAAAATGTAAAACATGTGGTAAAATATACTCGGCAAAATCCAAATCCGGGACGGGACACTTAAGTAGACACTTTAGAACATGTGCACAACCAGCTAGTGATCCAACCTAGCCAAAAATTTCCCAATTCCATCCACACGGCTTTACCTACAACTATGAGAGGGATAGGGAAGGGAAAATGATATTACACGCCGAACAACCTTTTCTTTTCTTCGAAAGTGACCCATTTAACACTTACATTAATAAAGGATTACAACCCCGACATAAAAGAATCTCTAGGAAAACCGTTCGTTCCGCCGCCATGAAAAACTCCCTTGAGTACAAAATGCGGTTACAAGACGAATTGAGTAAACTTAATTGTAGAGTGTCTTTGACTGCCGATTCTTGGGATAGTGGTTATAAATATCACTATTTATGTGTGACTTGGCATTGGATAGATGATCAATGGTTGTTACAAAAACGAATAATCCATTTCAAAATGCTAAAATACCCCCACACCGGTATTAACCTTGCTCCCATTTAATGGAAGCTATAAATGAATACAACATTAGAAAAAAAATCATGTCTTTGACATTTGACAATGCAACCTCAATGACATACACTGCTAATTATGTGAAACTTTAACCGATGTAATATTAGATGGTGATGCACTTCATACTAGATGTGTTTGCCATGTTCTTAACTTATGTGTACAAGATGGAAATTAGAGCAATTGGTCCATACTATAACAAAATTAGAGAAGCTATTATGTTTATTAATAGCTCAAACATGAGATACCAAGAATGGAAAAGTTTTCTAAGACAACAAAAGATAAGAGCAATAAAAATCAAAATCGATTGTCCAACTAGGTGGAATTCCACCTATGACATGTTAACCAAGGCAATTGAATATAAGAATCCTGTTTTTTACAACGGAAAATTTCCAAACAATGCTTTATATGAGGATGATTGGTATAAATGTGAAAGATATATGCAATTTTTACAATTATTATATAACATGACATTTTGTTTTTCTTCTGTTTATAATCCTTGTGCTCAAAACTTTCTTTCAAATGCATGTTTACTCGCTCAGCTTTTCGATGATCATCGCAACCAAAGTGATTATGATCAATATCTTCCTGCAACGGAAACAAAGTGGCATAAATATTATACTGAAATTCCTTTAATTTATATTTTTGCTTCCATATTAGATCCTAAGCAAAAGTATGAAAAATACATTTATGTTAGTTGACATTTATTTTCAATGCATGCTTATTGACTATAATGTAGAAACCTATAAGAGTAATATGAAGGATCAATTTTTTGCTTTATATAGAGTTTATGAAACCAAATATGGCACCGTTCCTTGCTCTGGCCCTTCCCAACCATCCAAAACATAAGTAAACAGGCCAAGCATTTATCTTCACAAGCTACTAACTTGATTTCAAGGTTTTCAGGTGATTCATCAATAAGGAGAACGCAAAGCGATGTCTCGGAGTAGCAAATGTACCTGAGTTACGACTTCACCAAGGGCATGGACGACGATGAGATAAACAACCTCGACCTCCTTGCATGGTGGAAACAACAAAGCTCGAAGCATCCAACTTTGGCGGCAATGGCACAAGACATTCTTGGTATCCAAGTCTCCTCCGTTGCCTCCGAACGAGCTTTGAGCGTATATGGGAGGGTTTTAGACGATAGAAGAACAAGTCTAAAACCCGAAACACTTGAAATGTGCGTGTGTTTCAAAGGTTGGTTGGATGCTGAAAATCGCTCACAAGACCGTACTTACGATGACAACGACAACGATGAAGGAACCTCCGCTTCCGACCGTTCGGGTTCGGGTAGTTCCCTATCTATTCAACTAGCCGATGACCTTGAAGGCGAAGACGAAGAGAATAGATGAAGATCGAATAGACAATTTTTGTATATTGTACGATTTTTATCATTATCCAATTTTTGTTTAATATCCTTGTACGATTTTTATCATTATCCAATTTTTGTTTAATATCCTTGTACGATTTTTATCATTATTATTATCATTGTACAATTTTTTCGAGTAATAATAATATGAAGTATGCATTATTCACATCCAAAGTCCAATTTGCCTTTTTTCCCGTTAAGTTATAATTTGTAAATTAATATAACAAAAAAAAATTATAATGATTAACAATTAATAATACAAAAATAAATATAATAAATTATAAACATTAAACAATAAAGTAATAGTATAAACTAAATATAAATATAAATATCAACTATAATAAATGATAAAACATAAATAATAAACTTAATTTATTTTAGAAAAATAATAGTATAAAGTACAAACATTAAAAAAAAAAAAAAAAAACAAAGAAGCAAAGCAAGGCAGCAAAGCGGTGGCGGTACGCAGGCCCACGACAGGCTAGCTCGGCAAGAGCCCGCTCGGCACGTGGGCCGTGCCATGCCGTGGGCTGGCCTGCGATTTAGGGTGGCACGGCACTGACAAGCTATAATCGTATCACCTAATCAAAAGTAATTCCTAAAACCACTAACTAATATAGATAGGGAAGTAGGGTCGAATTCACAGAGAGACGGGTCTTTCTATTCCTACTTAATTAATATAATCTAAATTATCAAGTAACCAAGTTGTTTAAAAGAATGTTGAACTAAATCTAATCTAAACAAATTAAATAGGAGAAGGAACAATGATAAAAGGACTAGGGTATAGGTTCACCATTAAATAATATTTCAGGGTAAAACATAACAATCAATTATCAATGCATAAATTAATCAGATCATAAAGGGCTTTCGCTACGTATTACAATCACAGAATTGAACTACCGGTATTAAATCGCATCTCTCGAATCTTGACCTAACCATTTATAAATTAATCCGCCAATTGAAACTAAGCCAAAACATCAATTCTCATCTCTCGAATCTCGAATCAATATTGCATAACTCATACAATTAAACCAGGCCTAATCTAATTGCATAGCAGTAAAACAATCAATAGGAAATTAATCAAGAACATTAATAATTAACAATGATAAATTACCCCTTCATATTATTCATGGATCCCTATAAACCCTAAAATTAAACTACTCACACATAATTAAATCAACACTAACGAAATAAATCAAACAAGACATAATTGATCAAGAATATAATAACTAAAATTGAAAGAGAAGAATTTGTTACCAAAGTTGATGAATCAAAAGAATCAATAAAAATCGCTAAAAGTAAAACTCTCTAATCGCCCCTAATCGTGCTTACAAAAAATCCAAAAGTAAAAGTTTTTATTAAAAACTAAAACAAAAACTAATTAAATACTGCAGAAACACGCGCTCGGGCGGAGCATCACCCGGCCGGGCGCGCCTTTTTGTCTCTAATACAATATCCGCGCCCGGTCGGGCGCGTCTTCGGGCGAAGCATCGCCCAGCCGGGCGAGCTCAAGACCTCTTGGGCCGAATCTCTTTGGCCCAAATTCCAACGCCAAGCCCTTGATTGCCGATTTGATGAATCCAACCGACCTCGGGCTTTGAAATACGGTCATACTCTCCAACGCTCGTAGTGGTCTATCAAAAGTCCGGGAAAAAGCTGCAAATCTGCAATTTCCTACAAAACAATACCAAAACTACGAAAACACTGGGAATTGCATATTAGCAATAAAGTGACTCTGAAGAGCCAGTAATATTCCTAAAAATGGACAAGGGACGGGGAAGAAATATATATATATCTGAAGAGCCCGCTCGGCACGTGGGCCGTGCCATGCTGTGGGCTGGCCTGCGATTTAGGGTGGCACGGCACGCATCTTCAGGCATGGTGGCACGACACGGCCCGACACGCCATAGACTATGGCCCGCCAGGCCCGGCCCGTCAGGCCCGGCCCGGCACGTTGCCCACCTTTGCACCTAGTATCTCACATTTATTTTTTACCGATGACAGTATTTTATTTGCTAAAGCTAATCTGTAGGAATGTTCTATGGTTGCTGATATAATCAGTAAATATGAGAGAGCTTCCGGTCAAAAAGGGAATCTTAGTAAGACGGATGTAGCTTTCATCAAATGTGTGAGTTATAGAGAGAAGGAAGGAAATTGTAGAGACGTTGGGGGTAACAGAGGTTGACAGACATGCGAAGTATCTTGGCCTACCCACAATAAAAATCTGTTTTTCCTTTGATCAAAGAGAGAATTTGGAAGAAGGTGCAAGGTTGGAAAGAGAAACTTCTTTCACGGCCCGGGAAGGAGATCCTAATCAAGGTTGTAGCTCAAGCGATTCCCACTTATATAATGACCATTTTCCACATCCTTGAAGGCTTAATTGATGAGATACATGCTATGTTAGCTGGTTTTGGTGGGGAAGTAAGGAAGATCATCGCTCTTTACATTGGCACAGTTGGGAAGCTCTTTGCAAACTGAAATGTTAGCATGGGCAGAATGGGGTTTCGGGACCTTAAATGTTTCAATCAAGCTTTTCTTGCAAAGTAAGGTTGGAGATTACACAATTATTCGACCTCCCTCCTTGCTCGAGTGTTAAAGGCGAAATATTACAAAAATGGGAGCTTCCTTGATGCAAGACGGAGGTTCGATCCTAGCTTCACATGGCGTAGTATTTGGGGGGGGTAAATCCCTGCTGCTTGAAGGTTTGGGCTGGAAATTGGGAAATGGGTTAAGTATTGAAGTGTGGGAAGACACTTGGGTGTACAAAGAAGGCAAATTTCATACACCCATGCCTGTGGCTGCTCATGACCTTGATTTAAAGGTGTAATACCCCGAAAATTTTGAGTATATTTTAGTGAATGATTTTTCTAGTATAAAAAAAATGGTAATTAATTTCAAATTAATATTTCTGATTAAAAAAATATAATTAAAAAAAAAAAACTGATTTTATCAATTGGTTGTTTCAGATTGAAATATATATAAAAAAAAAATCTGACTAAGAATAATTTTCAAAAAAAAAAAAAACTGTTTTGAAAAAAAAAAGAGAGAGAGAGAAAAAAGAGGGAGATTACTTTTATCGGATGGAGATGAGCTAGTACTACCAAACTCAATCTAATTTGAGTTCTATCTTTTGAACTTTCCAAATAAATAAATCCCTAAATCCCCTACATTATATATACACCTCCTAAATACCAAAGTTGCTTACCGTACAAAAGAAAACCCACCCTTTTCAATTATTTCTCAAGTAATCAACAATTTGTTATCCCCATCCTTGATCTTTTTCAACAATTTCTCAAGTATTATATAGCTTCGTGACGAGTAGGACTAATTTAATTATCTGTTTATTTGAAGACGGAGGCACTAGGTGAACGTTACGGGGGTTACTTACCTTGAGATTTACGCGCAACTCAAGGTAATTTTCAATGTCCATCATCTTTAGAATCCCGTTAGGAAATTGTTTTGAAATATTGTGTGCCAACTATGTGCTTGTGTAATTATATGTGATAAGTGTGTTACTGTATGATATTATGGAATCAAATTATATCTAGTTTTCTATATTTGTGTACTACTATATATATTTTCGAAAATTTGATTAATTGGTATCGTATAAGTTTTTTTTTTTTTTTTTTTTTTTTAATTAAAATCTTGGGAATGGGATGATTGATTATATGTGATTGATGGTCTCCAAGGCCTATTGGGAAATGAGTTGAACTAGTATGTCACGTAGAATGACTATTGTTTAGGGTAAAAATACCCTATGCCACGTGGACCAATCAGTGTGTGACACGTGTCACCTCCAGATTGTTCATAAGTGTAGATGATTTAGAGTGTTGTATGGTGCGCGCCCGCGCCCATGTTAAGCGCGCTCGCACAAGGTAGGCGCGGCCACGATGAGAGCGCTCCTAAACCGCGCACCTCTCTGGAAATCAGCATGTTGGATGAAAGTTGGGGGCGCGCCTGCGGTGGAGGTGGTGCGCCCACGCTAAAACCGCGCCCCTCACTGTCTTCAAGTTTTATTTCGCAGGTATTCTGGGAGGAGCGCCTGCTCCACCAGGCGCGCCCGCGCCTATTTGAGTCGCGCCTTCGCTGCTTCCCAGTTCTGCGGTTATTTGCCGACGGTTATTTCTCTTATAAAAGAGAATTTCGTGAAGTTCATAATATACAGAATATTTCTCTCTTCCTCTCCAAAGAAGAAAGTCTCCACATTTTTCTCTCAATCTTCTTGCAAATTATTGTAAGAAATCTCTTGAAATTTAGCGTTCATTGTGAATTCTTCATCATACTTCGATTCTAGTGCTAAGAACGAAGTTTACTGTCAATTGTATCTCAAAGAGGATTTCCGGTATAACCCAAGCACCGTGTGGGGGAAATAAACCTCTCTAGGAAAGTGTTTACACGCCTTTGACAGTGTATCAAGGTTTGAGACTCAAGTGGTCATCGTTTTCTCATGTTCATGTTCATCATCCTCAAGGATTGGAGTTGAGGCAAGTTAGAATCTTTTACATTAGTGTTCTTGTTTGTAATTTTCAGAAAATACTTGATTTATTTGGTGTTTGGTTTGTAATACTTTGACTAGTATTTGGTTAGTTGTATAATTGATTGTTATTATACACAATTTAGGTTTTGTTCCCACAAAATTTTTAAGTAATTCTTAGTTATTTGAATTGCTGTAAAAACCTAACAATCTAAAGAGGTTTAAACATCTTTAGCAAGCATGTCTAGTGTGAAAGAATTGACCACAAATTTTGTTAAATTGAAAAAGTTTGACGGTGTGGAGTTTCGGAGATGGAAGAAGATGTATTTTCTTCTTACATCTTTGAATGTTGCCTATGTCATAAGTACTCCAAGGCCGGATGAACATGAGAATGAAACCTTGGAATCCGTTCGGGAGAGATCGAAGTAGGACAACGACGATTTCATACGTCGTTGTCACATTTTGAATAGGATGAAGGATGATCTTTTTGATATCTACCAAAATGTAGAATCGACCAAGGAGCTTTGGGAGTCTTTGGAAAGCAAGTACATGGCGAAAGACGCTTCAAGTAACAAATATTTAGTTAGCAATTACTTTAAATTTGTTGATGGTCGGTCCATAACAAGATGGAGGCAATCAGAGTCAACCTCTAACCTTTAAAAAGAAAATAAATCAACAAGTCAAATTAGCCTCACCTGAAAATAAAATGCAGAAAATTAAGCATACAAAGTTATTCAATTAAGCATAAATTTTCCTCATGTAAAGATCTCTCTTGTAAATAGAAAATGTGGAATTTGCAAAATTGTATTTCTTATATCTTATTTCCTCAATACTTTTTCTTATATATAATAACCATAGCAAGATTGCAGAAACACTACTATAGTATAAGATAATCTCCGATTTGTTTAGATGTTATTGCTGTGCAGAAACTAGTAATTAATGAAAAATCAAGAACAAGAGGCTCGTGCATTGAGAATACTAGAAAGAAGTTCATAGGTTCTTCAAAGCAGATAACTGCAAAAGAGCTTTATCAATGAGTCTGATTCAAAAATTTTATCTCATAATTTCTATCAAAATTTGCCTTGAGACAGGACATTGCATCGCCCTGATTCAAGGTATTGCAATCTATATATACAAGCAGTTACAATTCCTACCACCAAGGCACCAAGTCCTTCAGTCCACCCAACAGACCAAATAAGCCAGTTGAGAAATTTCAGAAGACTAGGTCGCGACTCTTAGTCCATTCGAGTAATTTCCTGACTTATCAAGAGTGAACTGTCAAATTTGGGCATTTATCAGAGACGTACAATAAAAATTGATACCAAACCAAGAAAATTTGCACCTAGCGCATCCATCTACCCATCTTGGTAGCCATCATTTTTCTCTTCTTATGGGCTTGATGCTTGGCAGAAACCCCCATTTTCCTCTTGGCATTTCTGACAGGATTAATAACAGCCATGAGCTTCTCCTCTTGCTTCCTCTTGAACCTTTTTTCTCCAAGATCATTCCTCATCTGGTTGTAAACTTGTACGAAGTTCTGTGTACCAAGTTTGTCCTGTATCTTTTGACGAACTTTTTCTGCACGTTGCTTTACATCATCTGCATATAGATGAAAAAGACATTTTAAGCTTCCAACTAAAAACGCAAAAGCATAGAGTATATAAACCTACCCTGGATGCGCTTCACATAATAAAAAATCAAAGGTAATGATTTCCCCAGAAAGGGAGAGTGATTATATTATAAAACTCTCCTTCCCTAATCGCCCCCCCCCCCCCCCCCCCCACTCTCTCTCTCTCTCTCTAAGTCTGTTTTCACTCCACTTTGCTGAAAGCTACTCATAGGTAACTGGTGAGCTAAGCCACCTGCTTAAATAAGCCAAAGCTGTTTTTATTTTATTTTATTTTTTTCCTTCATACTATCAGTTACAAACGAAAAACCAAACAAGCCACCTGCTGAAATCTCCAAAATGCACTTCAATGTCTTCAAAGCCAGCCTTATAGTTCAGCACAACAATGTGGCAGACATTAGGTACAATACGAAATACTTGGAGGTTGAGGAAATTATAAATCTTACCTGAAACTACTTTTCCAGAAAACCCCTCGCAAAGTTTGTAAATTGGGAACAACAACAAATAGGCATACTGCAGGCAATCTTCTTGAGTGGTCTGCTCAGCCACCAGTCTAAAACTACCAAGAATCATCTTCGTCTGAAATTTATACAAAAAAAGGTCTTTAGCAACAAAGAAAGCAGCAACAACAACAACAACAAAGCCTTAGTCCTAAAATGATTTGGGGTCGGCTAACATGAATCGTCATAAGTAACCATAATATATAGGGAAAGAGACATAACAAAATAATCCATTGAAAGAGCTTGAAAAAGGCGAGTAAAGAGAGAAAAATGAGCATTCAAGTAAAATTAAGGAAATTTTAAAGAAAACTAAGAATAGACTTCAAGAAAGTTTTATAAGAGTGCTAAAATCGTGTTGATAAACATAAAGGTTTGAGAACAAAAAAGCCATAATTACACAATGTGAACAAGCAAAGGACAACTGGTTCAGTATCTGTGCTTTATAACCTAAGAGCTCACTGACCTGAGTATCCTCAGTTTGAAGGGCAGTTTTTCCCATTGTGTTTAGTAAACCAGACACGAGCAAAGAACTAAGATTATCAATTTTCTGATCAAAATTATCGTCATCAAATCCACAAGTGAACACTTCTGTGATATTCCTTCCACTTTTTGTATCAAGCAACTGACAAGCTTTAAGAAAACATCCTTGATCGCGTGAACCTAGGGAGGACCAAAATGTACAGGGATCCTGAAATTCTGTTTGACGCAACAGAGACTGTATACCACAGATTGCAAATGCAAGATTGCATTTAACAATTCTTCTTACACCTTTATCAGGGAGTTGAACCTTTAATCGACTGCATAGAGATGAAGCAATCAGGAACATCCTACTCGTGCTTGTAAGGCAAGTTGTTCCGATTTTACCCCCTTTCTTTACCATTTGTTCAAAGTACAATGCAACAAGACGGCTGGATATGTTACAAATCCATGGGTGTGGATGCACAAGAAGCTCAGAGACTGCCTGCCATATATCCTGGAAAAAAGAAAGTATTACCAACAAACACTTGAGAATATTCAGATTAATTGCTGCAAATTATTACCCTTGTTGAAGCAACTAGCTTCATCTTTTGAAGTAAGAAAAAATAAAAATAAAGCTCCTAAACTCGATTCTGTTATGAAATTTTTAGAGAAGCAATTGACCGTATAGAAGCTTCTCTGCAGGAATATCTAGAAAAAACAAAAAAACAAAAGTGGCAATCTTTTGATGATAACACATTCTATAGTTTTGACTGAAATGCTAAGCTTCTAAGAAACCAGTGCTTCCAGTTCATTACTCTTCACAAGTCTTAAGCTTCTAAGAAACCAGTGCTTCCAGTTCATTACTCTTCACAAGTCTTATGCATTTGTTCGAATGTCTCTTCCTCATTTACTCGAAAAGAATATCAAAATCAATTCATTCAGCAAGAAAAGAGACTTTCAGAGATGCTTCATGCTCCTCCTGCCTCCACACCCCCCCCCCCACCCCAAAAAAAAAAAAAAAAAAAAAAAAAACAAATGCTATGATGACTGAAATATGTATCCATGTTATGAATTCTCTCTGATAGCAACCTAGTTTAAACATTTCAGGTCAAAACTATATACCAGCATTATCCAACTCTGAGAAATTTAAGCACTAAGCAAGATCAATACTAAAAAAAAAATCCTTACCCATGAGACCTAGTCATAAACTCATAATATCATATGTTAAATTACGAGTATCATTTATAAAAATCTACATACATGTTTTCTAGTCTAAATTGGATTTCGAAAAGAAAAAGGGACTATGAGCTAACAACAAGAAACTTACTTCAATATCCCCAACAAAGAATAATTCTGGAATCTGTGTAAGAATTTTCTCCAACAAAACAAAAGAATAATATGCATCCTTCCAAAAGGGAATTGTTTCCGGATCTGACAGATTTAGCTGCCCACCATTCAACACATCAATAGCAGACTGCACGGTCATTTTCATAACAGGCAGCACATCATTTATGTGCTTCCGAAATCCTCTCTTCATCACTTCAACAACAAATCCAAGGGCCTGGACAAAATAAACACTGACAGTAAGAACATTTTGCGTATCAACTCTAAAACCTTAAGCAAGTTACCAGACAATATATTCCCAAAAAATGAAATTGCAGCCTAGTAGACTCAGCATAATAACATCACCAGAATCAAGTACGAGAAAACCAATAGACAAAATCATCTAATTTCAAGTGCCGAACGACCCATTCTTTCTCCAACTGATCCTACCCACCAAAGAGAGCTTAGGGGGAAAGAAGTTGAATAGGGAACGAAATGTGTATCGAAAAAGTTAGATGCATTACATTTACTATATTACCATCATATAAATCATTACCTGAAATGATAGGCTCCGTAGCTGTTGTTGCTCCCCCAAATACCAAGTAAGACACATATTTAAAATGGACTCGAGTGGTTGTGAGTTTATGCGGCCAAGAAGATGCTTTATAACAATGCCAATTAAGGAGCGAACTTGATTATCAGGATCGTTGGCCAAAGCACGAACCAAAGTGAGAAAAAAAATCGTTGACTGCTCACAAATTACGCTCTCCGGAAACCTCTTAATAATTGTCTTAAGCATATCCAACACAGCTGATCTCCCAGTGGCATGTTCATACCTTCAAACAAAATTTACATAAAACAATGTGCCTAAAAGAACACTATAACAATTTCACATTTTACATCTCAAGTAGGGATGATATGGTATCTTACCTTAGATGAATCACAAGGAAATCAAGATGCTCCTGCCTTCGTTTCTGAGAAAGTTGATAGTTAAGCAAGAATTGTAACAATATTTGACTGCATTTTCTGCGGAAAGCTTCCTCTTGACTGGTTACCATTAATTTTGCAACTTGATCCATCAGATCATATATTTCAAGGACAACAAGTTTGCGCCGCACAATTGCCTTTAAAAGTGTCAAGGCAACAAAAGAGGGGTTTTTTTCAAGGTCAACAAAAAGAGGAAACCTGATCAATACATGCAATTGATCAGCTGAAAGGGTAATTTTGGTGCTCTGTAGCAGGGCAATCAATAATTTTAAACAGGACTGCATTACAGGACTATTTACATTAGATGTACTTTGCGCAATGCCCAATAACGTCACTTTTATCATGTCAGCTTGAGATTCCAAGGAGGGAAGAGGCAGCCTTGTCAAAGGGAATATACACTTGAGGGCAACATCTACTATCTCTTCATACTTAGAACTCAGGCAAGATGTCAGAAGCTTTATAAAGGGATCCAACAGAGAGATCAGATGATCATCACCCTTGTGAAGTTTAATATTTCTCAAACGATTGTGGAGAAGTCGAAGAGCAAAGACTGCAATAAGATATGAGCACTGTGGTTCAGTCCCAACATAACATTTCATAACAATATTACTACTTGCCTCAAGATGTTTTTCTATTTTTAACCCCTTCACTAACTTAGTTTCTCTTCTACGTTTATCCTCAGAAAGCCAATCATCAATTAGGCCATATATGAAGATAAAGAGATCAATCTGCTCAACAGAGGAGTTTCTTTCAAATCCTTCAGCAATGTGAGTCAACATAGTCTCCAATTTTAATTTTACTTTTGGTGTCAAATGCTTCTGCATATGCGCAGTTACTGGAGAGAGCAGCTTCAAACCATGGGATTTGAAAGTCACATTTTGGGCAATCAACCTAAGTGTATCAAAAGACATTTGTTTTCTAGTCTCTTTCATTTTAAAAGCAACCTTTTCCACCTCTTTTTGCTCAGCTACCTCACTAAAAATGTCATTATCTACTGCACGAAGCAGCTCATCCAAACAAAAGTCTAGCATACCACCTACAGTATCTGGAAGGCCTTTTGACAAGATGAAGTTAATAGTATATCCCAAAACATGAAGCTCAAATCCTCGTTTCAATGTCGCACTCAAAGCCTTGACTACAAGTTTAAGATACTCAAATCCGAGTTCCTTCAAACATGCAACCAAAGCACATCTGGCTTCATCACGAATGCTTTGCAGACGATTTTTAAGGAAGTTTGATATTCGATGAATAATACTTGAAAGATGAGTGTCCAAGGTGTCACCAGGAAGTTTCTTTAAAACTTTTAGGATGGCAACACTAATATTAACATTCACTTTCTGTGGATCAGAAACAAGCAGTTTTTGCAACTTTGGAAGCACAGTACCAGTAAGACAGGCCTGTGTCGCAGAAAACATATAGCTGGCACCTTTGGGTATAGTAGCTGAATTAGTTTTGTCTTCAGGATCATTTTCTGTTACATCATTTCTTGGAAATACCAGGTCAGGTGAGGAATAGGTCTCAGAAAAATGAAATTGGTCAAGTATAGAGCAAACAAGTCGTAACAGGACCTTTTCCCTATCGAGCTTTTTTTCCATATCCCTGAAACATCTCATTAGTAAAGCATAGTATGATTTCCATCCCAATTGACCAGAAATAGAAGCAATGGCATCAAGACAAGCACTTCTAATATGCTCCCCCTTTCCTGCTTGCAAGTCATACAACATACTGAAAAAAAGGGGTATGAACACTTTCTTCAACATGAACTGGAGAACAGGAAAAATGCAAATGAATCAACAAGTCAAAAAGGCAAAAACTGTATAAAAGAAAAGGCAAACTGCAACATGTAGCTAACCTCGGAAAGCTGCCCAGTGGCAACAATATTTCTAAAGCGTGACAATGCTCTGGCTTTCCTATGTTTCTGCAACAGGAAAAATAAGTCAGCACTGCAGCAGTACACACAAGCAATTTTCATACTATCTAATAAACATAATTTAGATATAGAACATGTAAACTACAATCTAGAATGAAATGCCTCACTGGACCCTTCTTTTATCCAATTGAAGAAAAATTGATTACTGAGGAAATCATAATACAACAGAACCAGGAATCTCAAATAACTAATGTAAAAAAAAGTACTGAGCCAATCCAGCTGAAACATCAGACAAAGATAAACAAGGGAGAGTTCAGGCAGCATACTACTAAGTTGAAGCTACATAGACAAATGAGTCGCACAAATCTACAGACTAAAGAAATGACAGAAAAAAAACTGTCGGTATTATCTGATCATGAATTTAATTGATGATTAATCATTTAGATACAGACACAGATATCCTTCCCTTGTTTCTCCAGAAACTACCGTCATCACTTGCATACATATCAAAAAAACTACTGGCAGTCCCAGTACAGCACCAAGCTACCAACCACAACCTCTCAACTCACCTCCTTCCCCACCCTGCTTGAGCGGAATAACAATCAAGTCCAAACAGTCGCTTCAAATCACCAATGAAAAGGATACTCTTGACCTTATCTCAACAAACCTACGTCTGTATATCCTGGGGCAACCAAAATCTTCTTCAGAAATTAAGTTTCCATAAAAACGATAGCCCAAATTAGTACCAAAGGAATGCCCAAACTAAAACACTTTATTCTACGCAATTTCTAAGGGAAAAAAGTCTTCCAACATGGGTAACATCCTTCAAAAGTTGCTATCTCATTACAAATCCTGTTGACTCATTCTAAAGAGAAATTTTTTTGAAAAAGAAATTTATGAAACAGATATACAAAGCACACATAAATAATAAAAATTGGGGCACTTTTAAAAAGAAAGTGACAGCTGATATAGGGCCACTAAGTGAAAAGGCAAGGACTGTATATTCTAATTCTTCCCATTCCCAACTTCAACACTGACACATAAAAGATGGAATTTGGAAAAAAAAAAAAAAAAAAATTTGGGATTGGAGATTTCATGCGTGAAAGGACCTCCCAGCAATTCAACTAGAGAATATATCTATTATTCACTCTTGCCAAAAAAAATTTGTTACAAGAGAGCATCGCCAGAATGGAACAGGCCAAACAGAACTTAGAACCTAGACAAGTCCTAGCCTTCCGCCTCTCTAAGTACACACTCTAATTAGTAATTACCATGTTACACATGCATGACTAGAAGATCAACATATGTTTCCTGTCCCAGTCATCATTTGATCCAAAGCTGGCTGGAAAATAACTTGTCACCATACACAGCAAGTGAGCTGTAACCTCAACTAAGCGATAATGGTTCTGGTTCTCACTAACCCGATAGATGTAAGAACAGAGAAATTGAATTCTAGCTCCATTAATTTCCAAACTCCAGTATAAAATAACCCCTTTTAATAAATTTATTCAGAATATAAAACTTCCGCCACTCTTTCCTAATCGCAATGTTGGCAATTTTCATGTTTTCCAATGCACATTTTATACCATTAATATCTTTAAAAAAATAGTAAAATTATGATAATAAGATTTTTTGAAAGTATATTTCAAAACAAATCTAAGAAGATCCCATACAAAATGGATAGAGGGAGTTAAGAATAGACCACCTTTTGTACTTTATACATTGGATATGGGAAAGCAGGGAATAGATGTTATAGATCCACTTTCCATTAAGTAATATGCTGAGAAAGGCCACAGATGACTTGGATGGAAGGAGTTAAGAAGAAACTTGAGTCACCTGACACCAAAGGCTCAATGCGAGACCTGATTTTGACCCAATTATATTCAAAAATTTAATCATTACCCGAAATGACCTGAAGATAGACTCGGATCAAAAGAGGTCCAACACATGGGCCGACTCGAAATGACCTGACTCATAAATGACATGAATACTGATGGCTACAAACTAATTTGAATACACATCCCCAATTGACCAAAATATATATTACTCCAGCCATCCCACATTAATTTGAACAATTATCACTTTACAAATTTTAAGGAGATAAGTACTGATTGGGTTATCTACTGCTATATTAATAAAGAAGTAGATGTGATGGGAGTTAGTCAAGTATGTATTTTAACAAAAACATAGGTGTGAACAGAAGTCAAGTCCAAAAGAATGGTAATAAATAGATAACTGATAAGTCCATACCTAAAAGGAAATCATTCGCTCTCATGGTTCATCTATTCCGTCCAAGTAAAATGCGGCATGTTCAAATTAATTTGATACTTGTTTAATTAATGCTTTAACATATAAATCTTACCATATGAAAGCGCAATTCTTACCAACTTATCTTATCTGAAATAAATCAAAATTATAAGCTAGCTATAACTTAGTTTTAAGAATACTCAAAATTAAACCACCTTTGTTGATTTAGATGTTGGGCGAAATTGAGTCATGTGGGATTTAGTTAGATTAATCTCGTACTATACCTTCACATTATCAAAATTTTAGATTATTTACTTATCTATAATTATATATTTAAAGTTTGAAATCATGCATTGGCAATCGTGAAAGTAAAAATGTTGCGAGTAAAAGAGAATGGAGGAAGCATAAATTTATGGTTCAAAAGTTATGTACTTCAAAATAAAAGTTCACATAATAAAAACTAAACAAAAGAGAATTTGAACTTAGTATTGAAGCCATAACTTAACTTTGTTGCATCATAATCTAAGTGGTCAACCTATGTCTAAGCAATGAAAGGAGCTTATGGTTTTTTGAAAGGAAAAGGGAGCTTAATTGGATAAGAAACAAATCGATTTATTACAAATTATAAATTATTTTCCAAGTCATCTTAAGAAAAATGGCATTCTTCACAGATAGTTATCTGATGAAACCTAATCTTGAAAACAATAAACTAAACTTAGAGCAGACCACAATAGACTTGATCCAAACGCAAAAGACCCACGTCAAGTCGTCAACTGGACCGCAGCCATCTAAATGCTATGTTCCCAGCTAAAAATGTAATGATGAAAGTGGGTTTTCAAGAGCATGGCAAAAGATAGAAGCAAATGGAGGAAAAAGTATCTGTGTATGAGCTCGGGAAATTGATTCTTGATTCAACCTACCTCAACTTTTAGGGAATAAAAGAATAAGACTTTGGTTATGTTGCCGTAATTATAATAAGATGTATTTAAATTCGGGTGAACCCTCATTTTGCAGAAATTTAACCCAAAAAATAACCCTGGTGAACAAAAAAGGAACCCTTAAGACTCGATAGTAATTGATACCTGTAAATGAACGATGTTGTTAAAGAAGTCTACTTCAGCATCTTCACTGCAAAGGACCTTTAAACTTCCAAGATTTGGAATTCCTGAAAGCTTCAGGACCATCTCATGTAACAAATCAATCCATTCCTAGAATCATACCCAACAATCAATGTGACCTTGAGAATCCAGTATATGAATAAATCACTATAATACCAGTAATGAATAGAGTTTCAAAAGATGCCTACCTTTTGCATAGTTGTTATTTTAGTCATTGCATCTCCCATGTGCTTCAAAAGGAATTTATTTACAATATGCTGAATGTGATTATCAGTCCAATAAGGGTCATCAATTGCCATTGTTCGTGCAGGAACATCCTGGTTCTTTACTTCTTCCCCAATTATTAGTGCAGAGAATTCGACAAATGAGAGGAGTGACTTATATGCACATTGTCTTAAAATTAACTCATCAGATTTGATGTCATAAATACAGTGGGATAATATCACTATAGCTTGATCCTCACTAACACCGAAGAAGTAATCTGCTGTAATTCTGTCATAAGCGTTGATGATAATATCAAAGTCAAGGTCATCCAATTCCATTGCAGAAGTGGTGGCATTTAATTCACAAACGAGATTAACCTGCAAATACAAGAGAAATTATCAAGGAAAAGACATGACCCACCCTAATAAAAAAAAATGTAAAAAAATTTAAAAATCCTGGCAACCATAAAAAGGAAATTCTAAGAACATAAGACAATTACCATAGAGCGAATGGATGAATCATTCTCAGCAAGAGCACCCAAAAGATTACAGATTGACGACCGAACACCCCTTTCAGCAGATATAAGAATGGGAGATACAGCTTTCAAGATTTTAGTGTTAGCTTCACTTCGTAATACTGAAACTATATCCCTGAGGATCTGCAAAGCTTCCATACACAAATCTAAAAAAAAAAAAAAAAAAACAAATTACTTCAGAAAATAGAACTAAACAAAATGAACTCATCATGAAAAGGGAATAGGACCCTACCAGAATTTTTTATGCCATCTGACGCAAGCAAAAGCAAGATATCCACAAACTTTCTTGCTCCTGATTGATCGTTTATGAACTTTGATAGCAATTTCAGAACTCTCAGCAAAGTTTCCCCAGGATGTTTGAGCAACTTCCTGCAAAAAAGATGGATGAAACACACAAACGATACAGGCAAAAAAATCCACTGCCCAGAATGTAAAATTGGCATTCACTGCCCACTTATGGGACTAAGGCTTTGATCAATTGATTGATTGACTGCCCAAAAGCAGAAACCATAGGGGTAAAAATAAACAAGATCCAATGAAGAAATGATGAAATAGAGACTGAAAATTGATTTAAAGCAAATGATGAGGGAATGAGTGGTGAAGGCGCGAGCATCAACAGGAGAAATAAAGATTACTAGAATAGTGCCAAATTAAAAGTAATTAAAAGCATTAGCTAATCCATTGAGGCCCTATTCTCTTCACCATAAATAAAATAAAATTTCTTAAAAATCAATTCTAAAATCAAATTAGTGGAAAAATCAGCTTTGATCATATATATATAAAGTAAATCTGGTAAAAACAAATAAACGGAGGAAGTAATTGTTATTCTTTATATATATAAAGAGAGATAAATATTTGCCAAAATAATCATTCTGCGTTTCATCATTTGAACCAAATTACACACGACTAGATTTTCACTTTAAAACGACTAAATAGATAATATTAGATAATATCCAAATACACTAGGATATTATCAAATATTATCTATGTCCTACGTTCGAGACTTAGAGTTTCACAACGATCCTCTACCTCAAGGGTTCTATTAATATAAAAGTAGATATGATGAGAGTCAAAGTGGTATTAATGTAATTACTTTAACGAAAAATTAACAATATCTCTCAATTTTCGGCTAATTAACTGTAGATATGTAGTGTAGAGAACTATGAAAGAGATGAGTGGGTGCAGAAAAAGTAAGAGAGAGGGTGTAAAAGGTAGGTGGCTGTAAAATAAAGTAAGAGAGAAGGTAAAAGGGTGTGTGGATGTAAGATAAAGTAAGAGAGTCAGAGAATGTAAAAAAGTCGGTGGGTGTAAGATAAAGAAAGAGAGTGAAAATGTTTACATATGTGTGGTTGGAGGGTTTGATAGGAAAGATAATATGACAATAATTGAATAAAGCAAAATGAGTAGAACAAACGAAACAATTATAGATTCCAAGCAACTAGAACAATAAAACTTTTTATAGTTAAGATAATAGAAACTTGGTAATATTAAACCAATGACAATCAGTAAAAAGTTTAATCAGTAATAAAACTAATAATCAAATTGAATAAGTAAATTATCTGATAAATATGAAGAGAAAAAAATCAGTAAAATAATTGTTAAGTAAATAACCTTGTAGCTAATGTAAGATGAATAACCGTGAAGGTGGCTTCAAAATGGGCTAAAACTGCTAAAGCCTTTCACAATTATATTATAGGGAGATTAAAAGAAAATGGGATACTTTCCAGTTATGGTTTTTGCAGTTACTTTACAAGGATTACCTCGTCCTCTTTTTGTACATGGTTCTGTGCACTTCTTTAATAAATTAGATAAAGAAAATTCCATTAATTGCAAAAATACCTGGATTTGGAATCATAGGTCTTTTAGTAGGTAAAGTTTTTACCTACTAGATTTCACAGCTTCAAAAAGCATGCCTTCCACTACAGAAAGTATTTACAGTCCCACTTCCTCACCCTCCCAGTTTATGACACATAGAGGGTTGTCAATATTCCTAACCTAAGTAACCTTGTAGCTAACCAAGAAGAATAAAAGTGAAGAAGGCTAAAGAATAGAGAGAAGAAGCATCTTCACCCATTAATTATATTTTAATGCTTGAAGAACCATCAAGAAACATTATGCTGAATTGCTGCGTAAATCTTGATAGAAAACAGGCGAACAGAAATCAAAAACATAAATAACTATTCTTCACTTCAATTAGAGAGCTACATAGAAATATAACGAGCACATAAAAAATAATATACCTTTTTTTCTCAGTGAAAGAGTGACATAGATGGTGCAGGCTGTCAACAAGACCATCAAGGTTTGAACAAAAAACGTCATCAATAACATATCCATCAATCCCAAGCTCATCTTTAACAGTTAGAAGGTTCTCAGTGAACTTGAGAACGCTATAAATTATGGCTTCAGAAGCTGTTGGAACAGATAAGATTGAAAAGATATCTGGAATTAGGTTCTTTTCTCTGCATAAAAGAGAAACAAGTCTCGGACTCTGGCTCATTGCAAGAAAGCAAAAGAACAAAGAGCTTGGCTTTTCGCTACTTGAGCCCTCCTGCTTGAATCCATGTACTAAAGGCTTCACTGCCTTGAAGAATATATCCCAAAATGTAGAGCCAAAATCATGGTCCTCGTAATTATTAAGAATGGAAGAAATGATCTTCAGGCATAATGATCTCATATCTTTAAATTGCTTGACCGCCGAGCTGGTCTGTACATATATTCACAAATATGATCAGTGATTACAGCAAATTTTCTGCTTATCCAAAGTATATATGTAAGAGTAATACTACAGATTAAAGCCATTTTCAATAATAAGCACTGGTGAGTCACATATTTTTAGCAAAAAGACAAGTGACACTATTATACGTGCCTACTGAACTTAACCTAGCCCAGATCTACTTTTCCAGCCTCACCACAGACACACATATGTAAATATGTAACATTTATCATAAACAAATTAAAGCAGTAAATTACATAGTTAATTGTACCCATACATGGCTCATAGCTTCCTTTCTACTTTCTTGCAAGGTAATATCGGACGAACCATCAAGTTGAGCAGGTTGCTTAGGACTTCTATTCAGAATACTTGAAGCACAGCTGTCGAGAATACGGACAACACAACCCAAGAGAAGATCGAGAAATGGGCTGACACGTGAAGCATCAAAAATTCTAAAAATCTCTTCAACCACGTGCAAAAACCCAAATCTCTTTTTCAAGGGAATGGCCAATATTCTCTCCACAGAGAATAAATTCAATAAAGTTGGCAATTCAAATTCATCCAAATTGCATTTCTCTGAAACCCAAGCACAACTTTCTATTTCTTCATTACCAAGATCAGTAATTTGCAAAGACTTCAACAATAGTTGAAAGAAAAGAGGAAGCTCAGCAACAGTGAATTCAGCAATAAATCCCAGCACAGCCTTTCGATTGCTTACACTTGCATGCTGTATGATAGGGAAATAAAATAATGTTTAAGTTAGCAATTCAATTGGACAAAAAAGCAATCAACCACTAAGCCATCTCACCTTTCTTGAGGCAAGTGTCTTAAGGCTTCTAACTTTTGGCATCAGCAATCGAATAACTAACGGGACAAGTTGGGCTCTGTGCTCTTCTTCAACCAAATTAGAGTCTTCGGATAAACTCCAAGTAGCAATTTCTTCTCTCAAACATTTTGAACTGACAAGATTCTTCAGATGCTTCTCATAAGGGAGCAAGAACCTATCCTTCCAATTTAAGAGACAATCCAAAACCCTTATTTGTATCTCAACATCATTGTTATCAAGCAACCTGGAAACCTCACTCTCGTCATATTCCAATCACAAAGATACAGAGGGAAAAAAGACAAACATATATATACATATAGTTACAAACCTATTCACCAAGACTTCTTTCAATAGTTGACTGCAGTAAAATGACCTAGGATTCTTCATCAACTTAAATAGGTTAAGCCACTCCATGAGTACAACTTTCCAATCCTTACCAGCACAAGCATGTGAATCAAACGATTCCAACCTACAACAGAAGCACATATAACAGACAATTAGTACAATCTCCAAGCCACGCCATGACATGACAAGCCCAGTTCTAATCATTTAATAAATAAAAAATCAGCACTCACCGCGGGTTTTCATCACTGTAGCCCAGAAATTTCAAAAATAATGGAACTATTTGGCGAGAATGTGACTCGGTAACGGTTGGAATCCTTTGTAAGGCTTGGAGTAGCAAAGGAGTTATAGACAAGCCAGATCTATCAGAAGATGTGCTACAAAAGGAACGGAAATGTTCCACCAAATCTAACCAGGACAACAGAGCAAGCAATTAGAAAGCCATTAATACAATACGTTGTCAGCCAGCAGACTAGTAAAAATTCATTGTATAGCCTACCAGTTCTCTTAGAGGATGAGAATTTCAGTTCAAAATTTTAATTGAAGATGTTTATAGTATTTAAACAATGCACTAGAGGTAGAACTGACAACCAGGTTGGTCAGGAAGGGTTGGGGTTGAAAATGTTCAGGTTCAGGTCATTTGTCAGCTTGGTACATTTCAGGTTTTAGTCAGAAAATGTTTGTTCTTGACCCACACATTTCAAGTTCAGGTAGACCAATTGATTAAGGGATTTCAGAAATGCTATGTAGTTTTATATTCGAGTTCAATATATATAACCATATATCGATAGATATAAATATATAAAAAATTAAGTGCAATATAATATATACGGATGAACTTATCAAATTATATGACATATTCAACCTAAAAAGATGTATGCAACCAACCAAAACAATGTTATACCCAACAAATGCAACATTAACTACTATAAAGGCAATAATTTACGGTCAATCAGAAAATAAATGGGATGGTCGGGTTTGACACTATTTTTTGAATTAGTCAGGCTTAGGTAAAAAAAAAAAGGTTTCAGGTCATGAAATCTTGTTCATGGCCCACTTTTTTGTATCAGGTCGATTTTTTACAGGTCTAATTAGAGGCAAATAGCAAACACAATTTTCCACCCAATATCTTAGATTGTATGATAAATAGTTATGGACTTCAGGTTCTTGAATGACATAAGAATTTTGAAGAGCTAGTACAAACCAGTTTTATCGCTACATGCTATCATGTTGGAGTTGTCTAACCCATGAGCCTTTATAGAAATGGTCTGGCATTGCTCGAAAAAGCAGATAAACTTATTCCACAAGAGCCCAGGATATGTGCTGATCATAGCAGAAAGGCACTCTAAAGCTGCATTTGATAAATCCATGTATTGGTTATACAGAAGCCCGATAGTGCCATAAAAAGCTGGCAGTACATGGGCTTCAGTTACCCCAGGAGCAGATAGAGAAGTCCGTATTCTAGAAACTAGCAAAGTGACCTTTCTACCAGTGGCAACTGAGATGGGTGTTTGCTCAATAGTAAGAAGCAGGTTAAATACCTGTATGTCGCACAAAATAATAAAAAAAAATAGCTGTTTAATGGCCAAATCAACACAAATATTTATTATCCATGATGAGGGGAATAAAAAAATTACTGAATAGAATGTACATTGTAGCATTGGGTGCCAACGTGATCTTCTTCTGAATCTTCTGCATCCATCTGTTGTGATTCATAATTCAAAAGCTCATAATGACACAATATTTTAAGGGTCGAAACACGAAGTTCCTTGTCAGGATGAAATAGGTTCTCTGAAAATACATTCAAAGCATCCATCCCATCTGCTGCTTCAAGCTTTAGATGTCTTATCGAGACACCTTTGTTTTTTTGGAGACTCTCCCTGACATTTGTGCAGGTTTTATAAGACAAACTATTCTGACGGAATATTGCAGAAAAGCATAAAGGTAGAAAATTATCAAATAGTTGCTTATAAGAGCAACATAACCAGATTACCTACCCATATTTCAAATCCAAATACTCTGCTACAGCAGACAGTATTTGCTGTGATGATTTATAACTTTTTCCTAGATGCAAAATCTTGCTTGTATGTTCTTGTTCAAATCTTTCAAGTCTTCCTGCACCATGATAACTTTGTAAAGCAGCACCAATTAGGCCCTGCCATATACGTTTGGGAACTCCAGCAACAAAATCTGGAAAAATATACAAATGGATCAACAAATTATTGATGAACCAAATGAGTTAAGAAATCATTCAAGTTCGAACCTTGAGACTCTGTTACAGTAGGAAAAGAATTCAGACCAAATGTTAAATACAACAGTATCCAGAAAGTCCTGTAGCACTTTTTTTCAACATTCAAGGGAATGCATGCATGTATGGAATGTAATACAACAAAACGACATTCCTAAAAGTTACCCAGTGATCGGGATTCAAAACAGAGCTTTGACATGAAGCAATTCATTATAAAAGACATGCTGAAAACGATCTCCGTAACCGAAATGCCATTCCGTTGGCAAAATTTTATACTTTTTACAAAAGATCCACAAATAATCTATCCACGTTTCACCAAATTGCAGATTTCATAGTGATTATTGCATTCCATTTGATAAAACCACTTTGACAGTCCTTAGAGATAGCAAAAATAATAATAATTTCATCGACCAAAATGAGACAACAGGAGTGCTTCTAAAACCACTTTGACAGTCCTTTTACCCATACTAAGGTTTCCATCAAGGGTTTAATGACAGCTGTGTAGCCAATAGGCAAGTAACACAACCTACCAGCCCATAGGTGTAAAAATATCAGCTTACTATACTCAGATTTCCCAAACCTAAACAGACCATTATTTTGGCCAATACAGCCAAAACCAGAAACAAGGACAGTATGGCAGATAGAAATACCATTAAATCACGGCATATCAACCACAACCATTTACGTGAACCCACAATAAGCATACGAATTTATGAATAGCTTAAATGTTCCCCTTTCCTCAATCGGTAATCAAAAAAAGGTTTCATTAGATTACACAGACTATATTTCAATAATTATACAACAATGACTATAAAATATCAGCTACAAGAATAAAACCGAAATTTTAGAGACTGCAAAAGACAATAGAAGGATCATACGACAGAAACTAACATATAAATCCTGCCCAGTCAACCCTCACTTTTTACGTGATGCCGCATAAACAATACTTCTGCGATGCATAAGCCTTACCACAATTGAGACCACAACCCCATTATAGAAACCAGTTTCTATCTTAGAAAATAAGAAATGAACACAGTTATTTAACTGTGGAAAAGTGAAACACTCTGACACAAAATGCGACGTTTAGTATCTTTAAGTTAGCCAGAAGAGAGACGAGAAAGCTCTAGTTTAAAGTTTGAGAACAAAATCTACCTCCAAGAAGAAAACAATACAAACCCTTACCAAATTAAGGTGGTTAAATATTATAAGATCACTATTACCAGAGTGAACTCTACATTTCTGCTTATGAACATACAATTTTACATAGTTATTCTCATGCTCCACAATCAAATTAAGTGATCAATTGGATGAAAGGTGGGTTAAATTTGGTGGATTCTGCACCAAATCTCTCCTGGTTGGAGCAAGAAGGTATTTCTTTGGTGAAGCGGAGAAACTGGGGATATCAAACATGCCCGCCATGGGTAGTTGATAGGTGGTGAGTATCAGAACTTTCCTGCACCACCCCAAATCCAATTACAACACACCAACCCTACCCAAATATTATACAATATAATAATATCAACAAATGGTAAAATTAAAGGTGATATTACATGTATAACAGGTAGGCAGGAATTGAATATCACACTTAGGTGGATATTACATGTATACAAGGTAGGCAGGAATTGAATCACACTTAGATAGTCAGAATGGGCAGCAGGGCAGGTATAGATGGATAATGGAAAACCTCTTAATTGGTGTAGTAGGTATATTTTAAATCTGTACCTACCTTGGTGTGCATGGATGTTGGTGTTGACATGGGTGGGGGTATTTGAGTAAGTGGTAGATATGGGTATAGGATAAGGTGTAACCACATCCGACCATTGTTGTTCCTAACTGACCTTTACTAGACATAGAGTAAGATATTCATAGAGCATCCTAAGGAGCAAATTCAAAGTGAAGGTGGTCCCATTCTCTCTTCTTCAATATTTTAAGAACAAGATGTTGCATATAAAAACAAAATCTCTACATTGCCACTACCGATTGAGACTGTTAAGTTGGAAAATTCCAAAGAGAATCCTTCAACAAGACTTTTCTAGCTCATGTGAAACTACAGAGTTAAAAGTTGTACCTGTTTCAGTTATTAAAAGCCGATCAACCTCATCAACCAAATTCATCAGATACTCATTCCCCTCGACAGATAAGAAATAAGGGATGCAACAAATGGTTCCCCAAAGTAAAGCCAAAGTGTCCTCATCTACTACTTCATCAATTATTGTATCCCTGTGCGTCATATTTTTTATCACTCCTATCCAGTAGCAAATTGTCTCTTGAAAAAAACATCTGGACTTTACAACCAATTCCTTTGGCATTCCTTCTAGAACATTAAAACATCCTGTTTTAGCTTGAAATCTTTCACAATAAGCCAGCATCAAATGTAGAGCTTCTCCCTTAGCTATTTCCAGTACATTCAAACAACCACTATCAAAATGACAAAAAAGCTCAGTAAGTAATGCTGTAAAGTAATGTTAACTATTGGCAACATATCCATGTGGCAAAGCTACCTTAAAATATTGCTTTGGAACGCAAGTATAGCATAGTCCTTCATGACTAAATCTTTCAAGAGCGTAAGCAAACTGAAACAAAGATTTAAAATGTCAGCTCAATAGACCTGCTTCTACAGAAAGCCTAAAAATCAACCGATGTTACCAAGTATCTAAGGTAGGATACCTTGAGCTCTTTAATTGAAAGACAGGAGCCCACTGCAAGGCAAGTTCAGGAATACCAGTCGAATTGTTGTTATTGCAAATACCATCAAGAACGCACAACAGGAGCTGAAAAGTCTTATCAGCAGCCTCAGATACCAGTCCCTTTGTTTCACCACTGCTAAATGGAAGAATAAATTTCCACATGAGCAAATCTACTAGCTTCTGCATCTGCTTGTAGTCTGCACATAAATATAGAGCAGTCACACTAAGAAACAGTTATACAGCTTCACAGCCTACAAGAACTTTACACACAAAAATTCATAAGCTCACTCACAACCTACCACCAACTTTTTGGCCATGATCGACAGAAATTATTGATATAAGCACTGATAACAGGCAGGATAAATGTTGAGAATATCCGCCAGATAGAGAATTAGCAACAGCTTCATACAAGTTATTCCATATAAGCTGCAGCTCACTGACATCCAGCTCCATACATCTTTCAAGAGACGCAATCACAATTTCAGTAACAGTGTCAGAACCTGCAGTGAAATGAAATGGTGAAAAGTATATAGGATGAAAACCTTTGAACTTGATGCCTAATAAGATACAGAAAGATGGCAAAAGATTAAAAAAATAGAAAAAAAAAAAACCAAAGGCAAATCAAAAATTCACAACCTACCTTGGTTAAACTTGTCACCTATACTTAAGAAGCCACTATCTGTTAATAAGACCAGCACTCGAGATGCACGTGAATGAAAGTTAGATGATGTTCCTCTCATAATATGCCACAGCAACGCACTAGCTCCAAATTTTTTGGCCTCAGATGGTTTTCTTGCAGCTTCATGCAGAATTTTACTAACACCTGCATACAAAATTAATAATCAATAACCAAAGACTGACAGGAAAATATAAGGGTCTCTTATATACAGCTATAATTACCCAGCTTATAATTGCACATATGAACCAGGCCAAAACAGGTATCACTCAATGCATAATAATGTCAATCGTTCAAGGATCAACTTTACTTAAGAACTGTGTGGACAAAAGTTCAAAGGGGCAAAACACAACATCTGACAGAACCTAAAATAGTATAAGATACAGAAGGAAAGCAGCCTTCATTTAAGTACTTATGTATTACTACTCAAACAACGAGTGCAGAAATACAAGCAGGAAGGCAAGCAGAAGAGTGCAGTATGAAAAAATGCACTGTGGAGGTCAATCAGTTGATCAAGATCAATAGATCTCCATTGAATTAACTTCAGTTTTCCATATTTCATCATAGAGTGGAAGACCAGATTATTGAACTACATAAATATACAGAGAACAAGAAGTAGATAAACCAAACTATGCGTATATAAGAGCACAAAAATTCACCACAAAACAACACATATGGAGCCATGAGTCTAAATATCTGATAGTGTACATCTTTTAAAAATCTCCAGCAGACAAGGTCAAGAAGAAAGCTTAGGATACCATTTAATCTTACAATTAATTCAACATTCCCCTACTGAAGAAACTTTCAATATTCTTCTCTAATTGCCTACAGTGAGTAATAATTACAAAGCATAGAACACCATAGAACACAACACCCCACAAAAGCAGCACATAAAGCATTTTAAAGTACTAGGTGGATAACATTCAAGAGGTAGATGACTCATGGTTAAACATAGAAGATAATGACCAAAAAAAAAGGATTTATTATATGAGCTATTACTAATTCAACTGAATGCAATTAAACTGACACTAACACATTTTAACTAGCCAATCAAGCAGCTCAAATCTGAAGATCTATGATCTAGAATATCTGAAGGCTAATCACTTTGTACGTTTACAGAGATCGCAGGACCCCAAAGAACTTTACTAACATCACCTTCTTTAAGTTGTGGAGTAGGTGCATTTCTCAGCAAAAATGACAGCGCTTTAGCCATAAACTCCTGGACAAAATCTTTGGGATAATATCTTAGTTTGACTGTAACCCTACAGAAGCAAATTTTCAAAATTGTCAAAGGATTTTCAGTCAACAGTGAGTAATTGTCAATGCCTAGTGAATTTATACCAACAACAACAACAACAAAGCCTTACAACTAAAATGATTTGGGGTCGGCTATCCGTTAAGGAAAAAGAGCATGGCAAGGTAGTCAATTGACAGATAATACATTAATACTATAATAGTGCCAAAACATACTATCATATGCTACTCTATACACCACACAAAAAAACAGGACACAGAGACACACACACGGATGGCTGGTATCGGAAAACCTAATTCGAGAACAATAAACTGAGCAAATAGCAAAAAGAAAAATTAATCTTAGATCATATTCAATCAGAATATCAATTAACACATTTACAACCAAGACAAGGTCATCAACGTATATCTAATATGGGTGCAAAGCTAAGTTCTCGATAAAACAATTCAAAAGGTTTGGGGCATGATAAGTAGGTCCAAGATTTGGATATGGGTAAAACGACACGACGTGAATGTTAATATATATATATTTATTGTAATGAGTAGTGTATACTACCTCTATTCTTTCATGTTCTACTCGCAATAGATATGCAATTTAAAAAATTGTTGAAGAATTAAGTGTAAGATTAAGTGCGAGAAAGAATGTAAAAAAGTCGGTTTGTATAAGAATAAGGTGATTAAAGCAAGAGAGGGAGAGAGAGTACGGAAAAGTGTAATTATTGTAGGGTTGAAGAGATAAGATGGTAAAATGGATATGTCATAAATAGAATAAATCAAAGTGAATAGAACATAAAAGAACGGACTAAAATTAGAACAAAAAAGAACGAAAGGAGTATTTAGTAATATTTAGTGTATAATAAGAAGTGTATATTTCCTTATATTTAGTATTAACAGATGCCCACGTACGAAAATAAATAAATAAAAAATTAAACAATAAATCAAAGTCCATCAAATGACCTAGAAAAGGTCAAAACATAGAGTACCCTTAAATAAACTAGACACTTACAGGACCACACATCCACACCTGCCTGGATGCCTGCCACATGAAAAAAGATGACAGAGAAAACAATTGCGGATAAAGAAAGAGATATTGAGTGGCGGCAGCCCTATTCACCAAATTCTCATCCTCTACTCTCAGTCTCTCACCATCTAATTGTCAATTTGTGGTCATGATCTAAGCCATTAACGTCTCCTGCTAGAGGACATCACCTGCCCCCTCACCCTCCCCCTCCCCCTCCCCCCCCCCCCCACCCCCCTTCTCTCTTTTGATTTTACAATAGTCATCGGAGTTCCTATCCACATTTGCCACTTTCTAATTTCTAAAAAAGCTTTTCAGTTTTTTTCAAAATATATATATATATATATATATATATATATATATACTCCCTCCGTTCTTGAAAGTTCGACTCACTTTGCAATTGCGCGGTGTCCAATAAACATCTTTGACCATGAATAACTCGCTTTGTGTATAAGTGAAAATTATAAAAAGTTGATATTTGGATTATTTATAATAAGGGGAATCTAATAAGATCTTACATGCTAATTTATTTGTATTGTATAGCTCATAAAATGTGGTCAGAGTTATTTTATTTTGACCACATGAATAGTAAGTGAGTCGAAGTTTCAGAAACAGCGGTAGTATATATATATATATAATATATATTATTTATAATATATATATATATATATATATATATATATATATATATATTAGGATCATGTGAGAAGCTCATATAAGGTGAGAAGGGTGAGAAGATATATTGGTCGTTGGATTAATTGCATCTAATGGCTGGTGTCATTTCCGCCTCATTAATGGCAATTATGTAAATAGGTAGAAGTCTGTATTAATAAATAGAAGAGCAGTGCCCAGCTATCCACGTGGCCACATTATTGGCTTTACATTTGCTTTCTCTTTCCCCATCTTTTCTCCATCTTACGCACCCCTCTGTTTTTTTAATGGAAGATCTCCATCTCTAACCATTTTCCAGTTGAAAACCATTAATTTACATGCTCTTTATGTAGAAAAAAGATTTAAGATGGTTAATATTTGAATCGAAATCTCCTACCCCGCTATAACAATTATGCAAGCTGAATTATATACTTGATCCAAACCCATAAAGAGGAGAGAGAAAACATATTTGTAGTTGGAAAGAGGAGTGATTTTCGGTTGATGAGTGAGGTTGTCTTAGAAGATCATGTGGTTTGTTTTGTGGCCATACAGTAGCCGTTTATAAGATCAATTGAGTGAGTGCCCATATTTACCATGGAAGTTCAATTGTTCATAATGTATTTTTAACACACTATTAATGTATCTATAACACACTGTTAATGTATCTCTAAAACAACTCTAATGTATCTGTACTGCAACACAGATAACTTACAACACCTTGCTGGTGTATATTGAAGTTAATATTGGGAAAGGTAAGGGATGAAATGTAACGTGGCTCAAGCTCTTTATCATTATTTTTCCTTTTTTGATTTTAGAAAATTGATTTTATTGGTGCACTTGAGATTTCTGTTAACTGTATTTATAAGGTGAACTTGATGTATCTATAGTAACAACTTGATGTACCTCCAATAATAACTTAATGTATCTAAACTTCTCACCCTTCTCACCGTAAACATGCTTCTCACCGGATTCCAACCCTATATATATATATATGGACTTTCTAGAAAAAATAAAATCTTCTATTTAGTATCCAAAAAAAACAATAAAAATACGTAGTAATAAAATAGATACGTTAAAATCTGCATCTGCAGCTTCCATCTAGGTTCCTAGGACCCTTTGCACTTCAGTGCGCCTCATGGCATTTTAAATTAAAAGTCAAAATTCCCACTTTGGAACTTACAAAATACAAGTGCAAGGACTATAATTTTTAAATCAACAATTTCTTAAGTTTAAAATGGAACGTTGAAAGAGAAGAATAATAAATAAATATGTTTAAGTGGAATCTTTAAGAAAAAACAAAGACGAATAAAAAAATTGGTTGGGTGGAATGATGTGAGAAAAAGAAGAGCAAAAAATAGATTGAGAAGATTATTAAAACGTGAAAATAAATAGGAAAAAAGTAGTGTAAATGGATCGTGTTAATGCATCAAATAATAAGGTGAGTCATCGACCTTAATATGGAATAACGCATAGTTTAACCAATAATTTTAAAAACAGTTTTAAACATTATGGAAGGAGTATCAAATAAGGGGCACGAGGTGCCTTTCCAGCAAGAAAAGGAATTGTAACAACTGCTTGATGCAAAAAGAAATACAATCCTACTAACATTTGTTTATATGGAAAGAAAAAATTTTATATTTTCCCAAACCGCTCATATCACAAAAATTTGTTGAAGCACTTAAAATACCACTAAACTACTTATGATGAAATTTCCCATAGTAACACGTTTTAACTTCAAATGACATCCTATAAACACATGAACATAAAGCAAAAGAGATCAATATAATTTATTTAGATTTTTTTTTTCTTCAATACAACTGAAGAACGCATGTATAACCCAAGTTAGGAGAACATTGGCAATATGATAGAAAAAAAAATAACGAATAAGATAACTTGCTAAAAATTTAAAATATAAATTTGCACTTACTCGAGAATGTGAACAACTTTTTGGGTGAGATACCTCTGCAAATACATCATTATATATGACAACGAGGTAAACATCTGCAAACAAGTAAATCAGCTCTTTCATAAGTATTTGTAATCCTAAGAAGTACAAAAGGCTAACAGAGAAGGATATTCCTAAGAGACATAGGTAGACCTGCTCAATAATCTCTGGTTCTCGGTCAGCTTTATCTTTGAGAAGACCCAAGTAAGACTCAATAATCCTCGGAAGAAAGCTGTCAAAAAGTACATGAAGGAAGCATGTTAAATGATATTGACAACTCCTCTGAATGAAAAAAAAATAAAAATAAAAAATAAACAAACTTCAAGAATCAAGAAATTAAAAACTACAATTTAAAAGCACATAGAAGTGATAGAATCACATATAAAATAAATTCTAGAAAAAATTACATGATCTGGAAGCACCTAGATTGACAAGGACAGCATTTTAAGTTCTGTTTTCTTGGGATCTTGAATAGTAATTAGAGAACTGCATCAGTATCACTGTTGATAACATCATGCATGATTCTACATAAATAGAAGGATTAAGTTTTGTCTGGGGGCACAGGTATAAACCATCCTTGTATATTTTAAACATAATTCTACATGACCTAACCAACTAAATATTATTTAATTAATAGTAACTAATGATAGTCAATTAGTCATTCCAAAGATCTGCTCAAAACCCAAAATGCCATCTAAAATAAATAATTAAGGAACAAATTAGATTTGAACGTTTAAACGGCAGCGTTTGTAATTCCTAGAATTAAATCATCGCTAGACATTTTGGTGAAGCTATAGAAATCCTATCAGCAGAGGAAGAGTGGTTTTTAAGTCACTTATGCAGCAACCTTTATAAGACGAACAATTTCAAATTCATACTTAATCCCATATAATTTCTCTTAGTTCATGAAGTGGAGACTCAAGGGAAATGCAACAGAAAAACCCTAGCTGTCTGTCAAATGAGTAAGGCGCTTGCAGTGGTGGATTAAGACTGATTTGCTTGCCTTTTGAGGTGTTCCTGACTCCTTGCAGTCAAGATTAGAAAGCAACCTTATGAAGTGTTCTTGACTTCTTGCAGTCAAGAGAAAAAATCAAAATTAAACTAGATTGAGCAGTTGTTGGTGCTACTCTATCCAAGTGAATAATTGACTTTAAACTCAGAATATCTATGCATAATATCCATGTTTTTAACAGATCAGGTCCATATACTTTCATATTCATTCTCCAGAAATAACCCAACCAAAAGATTGTCCTAGGTGGGTGTTAAAGATGTCAGACTGCATACCAACATCATCAAGTACAAGATTACAGGATCAGAAAAAAATGCATCAGCACAGAATGGAAGCTACTTTATACCAGTGCCATTTTGTTTAATACAAAGTAACAGAGAAGCTATACTGGAGAGTTAGATCGCAATATTGATAAATAAATTATGACTGACAATCACAAACTTACGGTATAAACTCTTCACCTAGATCTCTTGATAACTCCGCAATCAACCTGTAGAGAAAATGAAGAGTTCATCCTCAATACCAAAATAGTAACTTAATATTATTGCACTTCATATAACATAATGAACCACCTATAACAAAATAAGAAGGAAACAAAAACTTATTATATATCAATCAATCAATCAAAGCCTTAATCCCATAAGTGGGGTCGGCTACATGAACCAAAAGTGATTATTCCGTATAAACTAGAAAAAACGAAATTGTACATACGAATATACAGAACCAGTACTCTACACAATATTATATTCCACTAGTAACTAGTGAAAATCCAGATTAAAAAAGGCAAACCTGAAAATAGCCTCCAGTGAAAGCCGCGCTTTCATTTGCAACCTAGACAAGAGTCTTGCGATTATCATATCCTTGTGTAATAGAGCCAAAGACAAGGTTTGTACAAGGGGCATCAATTCTTCATATAACGAAATGAAATCCTCGGCTGTATTTAACTCCTGAACCAAAACCCCGACCACAAAATTATAAATACGTGACCACAAAATGTGATGCCTTCCCATTGACAACATTAAAGATAAGAACTTTCGAATGCAAATTGCCTCAATTATGATTACATGATACAATTGCTTCCATCAAAATTAGCCATATGGAAATAAAATAAAAATCAAACTAAGCAATAATGATAAAAGGGTTATAGTAAAAAAAAATTAGCATACCCTCCAATGTATTAGACAATCCAAGAAGAAATAAGAGCCAGAAGAGGGCTTAGCCTTGACGGTTTCGAGATTTCGAAATACATTGATTTCCAGCTCGTCGATTTGTTGAGCACATGATTTGAACTGCACAACAAAATTTCCAACAATTGAATTAACTCACCTCCAAACAAACAAATTCAAACATCAAAAAAAAAAAATTTTAAAAAGTAGGGTTTTAAGTAGGGTTTATGGTAGAAGTGAGAGAACAGTACCACAAAGCGGCGGTTGCGGAGGCCAGGAGTAGTATTGAGAGATTTAACGGCCTGAGCTTCATTGGCCGACGCCATTAATGGTTGCCGCTGAAAAAGAGGACAGAAAAGATTGAAGAAGATGAAGTTGTGAAAATGGTGGTGAATAATGTGATAGAAAGGCGGCAAAAAATAATTATCGAAAGAGTGTTTAAGTATAGAGGCGATATATAGGTTTTCATTTACCAGCTGTTGCGGCTATATATCAGAGGCCCGGCTCTCTTTTTTTTTTTTTTAGTCAAACTTTGACTATAAATTATCATTAATCAATACGGAATAAGAGATACATAATCGTATATTTCCTCTGTTTTTTTTTTATAAGTTAGAGTTAGATTGCACATTTGTCGATATATAATTTTAACCATCAATATTTTCAATTTAAGATTAGTAAAAAATATGAAAAAATTAAGTTAATGATGACATATGAATAGTGTAAATTTCCAACTCTAGCTTATAAAAAAACGGAAGGAGTAGAAATTTGTTAGATTTTTTCATTACATATTTTTCATTAATTAATATTACATTTTTATAATTTTTAAATTTAAGAAAGTGAAGATATATATACTCCATACATTTTAAGACGCATGTTGGATACAGTAAAGGGGCAAAAAAATAGGGACAAAGGGATCCTTATTAGATCTCGTGATTAAGTGGGCTCGTGTAAATATAGGGCGTTACACATATGAATTTGTTACACTTTATCTTCCCTTAAATTGACATTTTTTTAGTAATTTACGAAAAAATAGTGTTAAATTTTTAAATAATATTTGCTTTCATATCAATAATTGCAATAACTAATTTGACAATAGCCCTTAATTATGTCTAATGTTAAGAAAATTAATATTTTTTTCTTAAAAAATCATTTTGAAAGGATCTTGACTTTTTTCCAAAATTAACATTGGATTATGAAAGGTATCATAGTACAAATCTGAAAATTCTAATAATAAAATAAAAAAGATCTAAAATGTGAATCGAATTTTGATGTATGTAAGTTTAGACATGCTAGAAACATTGAACTATGGTGCCATTGGATTTGTTATAACCCCCTAAAATTTTTCTAAATGATTTTATTTATGCACACTCAAAAAGAAAAATTTTGGACGTTACAAATTGTTCAGAATTAGAAAATTACAAGAAGAAAAAGAGTGAGAGAATGGTTTTGTGTGTAAAATCACACTCACAAAAGTCATTTTTAAAGATAGCATATATCATAATTAACAGATAAGATTAAGGGCCAATCATAATGGGGCGAGAATCAAATAGCAATTACAAGCGTTACAAAATTAAACCTTCAAAAACGTTTTGGTAAATGTTTCATGATTGTTGTAAAAAAACCCAGAGAGAAGGAGACATAACTCATAAGAATCGTAACTGAAAAGGTTTTAAAAAACTAGGCCCCGTTCAGTTACGATTCTTAAATATTTTTGCTGAACTTAAATTATTTTTGCTGAACTTAAATTATTTTTACTTAACTGAAATTTATTTTACTAAACTGAAATTATTTTTACTGATTCTCAGTTATATTTTTTCATTACAGTTACTGATTTTTACTGAACTGAAATTATTTTTACTACACTGAACTTATTTTTACTGGATTGAAATTATTTTTGTTTAACTGAACTTATTTTTACTAAACGGAAATTATTTTACTGAATATTATTTTTTTAAGGTGAAGTGAACATGGCCTAGCCCAAAATACTTGACACAATCAACTTTGCACACATGCAAATGCAATAATTTGACTTTATTTTTATATTATTAAATATTAATGAAAATCATTTTAAAAATTATATTATTATAAAACTTTATACTCCCTCCGCCCACTATTATCTGCAACATATACTATATTTGAGTGCTCTCTATTATATGCAACAATTTTTTTTTCCATATTTACTAACTTTTTCCAACAAATTGACTACAATACCCTTACTTTAAAAATTAATAACCTCAACTACATACTTAAAACAAATTAATTAAAAACTAATCTAATGTAATTAATCTCAAAATTTTCCATTCATCGTCTTCATCTTCCCCAATTACTTTCTCTCTCCTCCTCCATCATCAAATTTCTTCACCTTATTCATCTTCCTATTATCTTTCTCTCTCCTCCTTCAACTCATTTTCATGAATTGAAGAAGAAGACCAACCTTAAGTGTCTCGATTCCATATATGAGTTGGTGGGTTTCGTGCATTTTTAGGGTCGAGGATTTCGTGTGTTGTCTGGGTTCGTGGGTTTCGTGGTCTGGGTTCGGTGGTTTGGGTTCGTCGGCTAGTGGATTTTGGTGGTCTAGATTCATCGGCTAGTGAGTTTCGGTGGTCTGGGTTCGTGTAGTGGTGGGTTTCGGTGGTTTGGGTCCGTGGGATGGTGGGTTTCGGTGGTGCTTGCGTAGTTGGGCGTGGGTTGTTGGTGGTTCGTGGGGTGGCGTGGTGGTTTAGCATCCGTGAGCAGTGGTGGTTCTCCTCTGTTTAATTGTGGTTCTTTTTTATTTATTTTAAATTAATTATCCCTTCTATCTACTCTTACTTTTTAATAATCTTGTTTATGAAATTTTGTCTTGGGTTCCGCGCACACTCCCTTTGTTGCAGATAATAGTGGGTGGAGGGAGTATTAGTACCTATCTAACAATATATTTTGTGATAAAATATATTTTTATTTTGTTGGTACAAAATTATGGTCAAAACTAATATATGAATAGTGAAAAAAGTCCAACATCCCAGTATTCTCTAGGACGGAGGGAGTTGAACTTTCAATCACAAAGTGGCCCAAAAACTGCAAAAAGGTAGGCACACCACATTGCACACCACATTACAAAAAGGTAGGAACATGAACCAACAACCCGCACGTTGGGATATCTCCTTTTTGCTAAATCTTATCTCATTTATCAAACGCATAAACCTAAGATTATAAGGCCCCGTTCACTTCACCTTATTTTTGCTGAACTGAAATTATTTTTAATGAACTACAATTATATTTGCTGAACTGAAATTATTTTTACTGAACTGAAATTATGTTTGCACAACTCAAATTATTTTGCTGATCTAAAATTATTTTTACTAATTTTTTATTATATTTTTTCTTTAAAGATACTGAATTTTCCTGAACTAAACTTATTTTCACTAAACTAAACTTATTTTGAGCCCTTTCCCTAAATAATGTTGGGAAATTATCTAATTCCCAAATTACAGCTACTCTTTTTTTAATTCCCACCATACCGTCCACGTCACCGGTTCAGTGAGAATTTTTTTAAAAACGGGTTTATTAGAAAACCGCTACTTCAAGTAGCGGTGTGCTACTAAAAACCGCTACTTCAAGTAGCGGTTTACTTATTAGAAACCGCTACTTGAGGTAGCGGTTTATATTTAAACAAATTTTCACAAAGTGGGGTTGTTGGTGTTTTGAGGAAAACCGCTACTTGAAGTAGCGGTTTACTTATTAGAAACCGCTACTTGAGGTAGCGGTTTATATTTAAACAAATTTTCATCAAAGTGGGGTTGTTGGTGTTTTGAGGAAAACCGCTACTTGAAGTAGCGGTGTTTTGAGGAAAACCGCTACTTCAAGTAGCGGTTTATTCTCATAACACCGCTACTTGAAGTAGCGGTTTGTTGCTGGACCGAGAAAAAAAAAACGGTTTGTTTTCCTTAACTGACGTGGACAGTATGATGGAAATTAAAAAAAGAGTAACTGTAATTTGGGAATTAGATAATTTCCCAACATTATTTAGGGAAAGGGCTCACTTATTTTTACTGAACTGAAATTATTTTTACTTAATATTTTTTTTTAAGGTAAAGTAAATAGGACCTAATACTTATTCAATTTAACTTGGTCAAATCCAATTGAAATGTGATACGGAATTACGGAGTAATAATTATCAATAAGAATTAGCATGCATCATCAAGAATCAATAAATCACAACCATCACTTTGTAAGATAATGGGCCGACAATACCACACTGTACATTTTATCAAGCTCCTCAACATATACGTAAAGTGCATGTGACCTCGACCAGATAATCTATTAAGACCTTCAGTGAAACAGTAAAACACAAAATAGTCTGCATACTCTAAATACTCCAAACGAGAAACATAAAGTACAAATACGATCCAAACCCCAAAGCTGCCAAGTGTGGGACACCGACCAGCACGACGACCGTCTGTGAAAAGATTGCAGCATACATTCAACAATTATGCAGCAACACATGCAAAGTTGCATCTCTACAAAATTAAGGAAAAGCACAATGACCAAAAACATTTATTTTACTCCATTGAATTAAGATCCCGCAAGTTTACAACTAAACAGCAAATTCATGTAACCAGTTTCCTCGCCAAAAAAACTACCACCTTACAGCATAATTTCCTCTAAACAATCAATTGATTTACAAAACTGACACCCTAGCTTCATCAAACGTCTCTCTTAGTCTCCTTGAAACTACTCAAAGCTGTGTTTAGTAACCGAATCCTGCAACAACAAAAAAAACACATCATTATATAATACACATTGTTTCCTGCAGTAGTCATCATCACTACAAATTACTAGCAAAACAGATGATGCTGCTTCAAAGCAATGAATAGTACTTACCCGAATTATCCATTGGATTTCCAACAGACACTGGTGGCTCAGGCTCCTTGATATCAACAACTACACAATCCGACATCAAAAATGTTTTTGCTACTGAAGATGCATGCTCCAAACAGCATCTCACAACCTGATTAAGTAAATTAGAGGCATTTAACATCACAGCATAATTTACACGATTAAGGAAAAAACCTGAAAGTCACCCAGTAAGATTTAATGATTTATTCAATCACACATGTCAAATCACACAGACCCAACATCTCTCACACCCATTGCCCAATAAAACTCATCCAACTTACCTTGGTTGGATCAATGATTCCTGCAGACATCAGGTCCTCATACTGTCCAGTGGCAGCATTATATCCATATCTTGGGTCGTCACTTGACAACACCTACACCCATAGAAAAAGGGATACCGAGAAATCCATAAGAGAGCAATATCTCACAATTAAAACTTCTGTCCAAAAAGGGAATGTGGCTGTTTTGCAGGATGGCGCACATAACTAGCTAGCAATAGCACATCATTTTTAGCATTATTTATTAAAAAACCATCTCCTACACCAAGTACTTTTGTAAATATTATTTGCCCATTGATCTTTGGGAGTGAGTCCTATTACACCTTTTATTGCACTTTGAAGTTGGTGTGAAAAAACATGAAACTTGAATACGTATTCAGAAAGTCCAGCTGCACAGCATACTAGGTGATCTCAATTCTCAAACATAGGCAGTGCATATCAGTTTTTCAAGTTATTTTTTTGAAATTACATTCAGCCTGTAATACAGCTTTTCTCAAGCAATTGGCAGAAGAATTATAAATGAATTACATACCTTTTCACCGACTACACTTCCATTTACACCAGCATTTTTGGCAATCAACTTCAAGGGATAGCTTAATGCTCTTTTAACAATATCTGCCCCAACCTGCAAAGAAAACTCCAGTGATTAAAATTTAAAAGAATCAGGAACAGCTATATTACAATGATGGAAAGGGAAGTGGATAAAGAGAAATTGGTGTCATTTTACCAACAAAGTACGAAATCACACTATGAATCAGGCAAATTTGAAGTTCCAAAAGCTATTACCATAACAAGCAAAAAGCCTTAAACTAACAACTCTAAAAAAACAGCAGAAGAACGTCATAATCGAAGTTGACAATAACAACATGCATCATTAAGCAAGCACACGGCAGCCCATAATAAGTTATCATGGCAATATAAAAGAATGAAGTGATATTACATTGTCTAAATTTACAATAGAAAACCATCTCTAGGTGTCTAATTAATATTAATAGCCACAAAAGGCCTATGTTTAGGACAATACCATGGACATTCATTTATGAATCCTTTCTTGCCCTTCCACAAATAATATGATATAGGGATGAATCTTATTACGGCTACGCCCACTAATTATGATGTCTGACCAGAACCAACGCGAAACGCACTAATTAATACGGAGTATAAAATCAAGCACTTTTTTCTCAGAATAACCCAACTAAACTTAGTCAATGACAGCAAAATAACAAAAAAAACTTGTTCTGATAAACTTAGCCTTGATGATGAAAGCGGATGCCACTAATATCATCCACAATGACCACAAGCAAGAGAGTTTTCCATCAGCAGTGCTGTGTCTTGTGATGAAAATTATACACACCCTAATATATATTTACTAAGAAAAAGAGTTTGCCCTCAGCAGCACTACATCTGATGATGAAAATTATGAACACCCTTATAACATACTTAGAAAAATAAATAAAAATTCCTGTTAAAGGAAATTAAATTGACCAAACCTTTTCCTCATCATTTTGAAGTTGACCCTTAATAGCATCCACTTTAGATGAAAGCCGAAGTAGAGTGCATCCACCTCCAACAACGATTCCTTCTTCAACCGCCGCCTAAATTGCAAGTAAAATTTAAAATATGTTATGTACTGCTAAATGGTAAAGTATTCCATCTAAGCAAAAAAAATATCAGTCTCCTCTTCGAAAAATTATCCAATACCTTTGTTGCATTAAGGGCGTCTTCAACTCTCAGCTTCTTTTCTTTCAACTCTGTTTCAGTTTGTGCTCCAACCTACCAAGAAATTGTAACATGTTGTGAGCAAATGAAACCATTACATTAATCATTCTGGAGATTTTGTATACAGCCCACTGTATAGGGTTTGATGCTGAGAGCAGGAAGGTAGCAAACCTGAATGACAGCCACTCCACCAGAAAGTTTTGCGATTCTCTCTGTAAGCTTTTCCTTCTCATATTCTTGCTCAGCAACCTGCAACAAGAATTTGCATAAGAATGCAAAATCACCGAATCTAGCAATGTTATAATCTGAAAAACAACTTCACCTCAATTTGATTCTTTATTTGTCCAACCCGTTTTGTCACAGCTTCTTGAGTGCTTCCATCACCCACAATTGTGGATGTATCCTTTGTTAGAACTATTTTGGCAGCATGACCTAAAACCTCCTTGTCAGCTTTGTCAAGTGTGAGACCAACTTCATCTCGAATAACGGTTGCTGCAACCAATCACAAAAATTGAGATAGCTGAGTGCAAGATAAGCAGTGAAGGAAAACAGGTAATCAAAACAAACATAGGCAGTATAATGTAAGGTAGCAAGGGTTTAATGTAATCATTTACCTCCTGTAAGGATGGCAATGTCATCAAGATACTGACTTTTACGTTCACCAAATCCAGGAGCCTTGAGTGCTGCAATTTTCAAAGAACCTCTCAACCGATTCACAACAAGGGTAGCCAAAGCTTCCTGTTCAATATCCTCAGCTATTATCAGTACCGGGTAACTTCCCCTAATGGCATCTTCCAAGATGTTAACCAAATCCCTTGCGTTTGTAATCTTCTTGTCAACTAGAAGCACCTGTAACAACATTTTCACAAAAAATGTTAAATGCAATACCACAATATGTGACAACATAAGACAACCCTACTAATATTGTTCAACAGAGTAGTTTTGAATGTATTGCAAACCTTGCAGTTCTCATACTCCACTGTCATTTTCTCAGCATCAGTAACAAAATAAGGTGAAATATAACCCCGATCAAACTGCATTCCTTCAACAACATAGAGACTGTTCTCGGCACTTTTTCCTTCTTCAAGAGTCACAACACCTTTCCTACCAACTCTGCTCATTGCTTCAGCAATCATATTTCCTACTTCATGGTTGTTGCCAGCACTGACAGCAGCTACATCAGCTAGTTCACTGTCTTCAACCTGCAAAAGATCAATTATGCTTACTGGTGACTGCATATTCATAAAAGTTCACATATTAATTAAGTACAAATTCCCTGTAATATTACCTCTTTTGACATCAACTTAAGCTCAGCTACTAGTGCTTTTGTAGTCTTCTCAATACCTCGGGTGATCAGAACAGGATTTGCACCTGCTGCAACTACCTAAACAAACCAAAAAAAAAACTCCACAAAATTATTTATCAAACAAACAGTCATTGAATCAAGTGGGAATTATACAGCATCTTTACTAACAAACCTTGACCCCTTCTGCAATCAGACCTTGTGCGAGGACAACAGAAGTAGTTGTCCCGTCTCCAGCCAAATCATTAGTCTTAGCAGCCGCCTGTCTCACTAATTTCGCCCCAATATTTTCAACTGGGTCCTCCAACTCAACCTTCAGGTTATAGAAAAACCACAACATATAAGTAACGGTTGACCAACAATACAGAATATAAATAGATACAATCACAGGATTGCATAGTTTTATCAATGATCAACCCAACTCTATCATGAAACAAGATTTACATGAGGGGTTAAAAAACTTATACCTCCTTAGCAACAGTGACACCATCATTGACAATCTTTGGGGAACCATATTTGCTCTCTAGAACAACGTTCCGGCCCTTAGGACCCAGAGTAACCCCCACTAAATCAGAAAGCTTGTTCACCCCACTCTGGACAACAAATTTAGTAAATTTAGTTACAAAAAAGTAAACCTAAGAATATTGATTGAATAACTATTCTTAGGCCTAGCCTAAACTCACTTGCAGCCTCTTGATAGCAGACCCATCTTTGTTAAAATACAACTCTTTGGCCATCGCGTTGATCTTTACAGAACGTGAATTCCGCAGAACAGCATTAGATCGTCTCCCTAAAGTGCTAGAAGAAGATATGGACGCCAATGAGGATAGTTTGTCAGCAGAGGTCAAAGGTTTCTTATCCAGAACACGGGTGGCACCAGGGGCAGCCATTGCAGACATGCTCGTGAATGTTGATGCCATTTGTTTAGAAACCACGAGATTTCACTGCAAAAACAAATAATTAACAAATCTTCATAATATAACAAACCTATCCATTCATTTATATAGACATCACCCTTTTTCCAAAAAGCATAATTTATCAAATTCTAACAATATACTTCCTCGTAATAATAAGGGTCAATTTGACTTTTGTAGCAAAACTTAGTCATCTCCAACCGTCAATTTCTATCTTTAGTTCTTCAAAAAAAATATAAAAATGAATACCCACGTTCACATTTGTGACTCAATACTTGTATGTAACAGTTTAACATTACAATGGTCAACTATCACCAATTGTAGCCTATTCATCGGGAATTAATAGTTATGTTGATAGTATGATTGGAACGAGTAATAAAATAACTATACCCGACCCTTGGGAACGATTGAAACACAAATATTAAAGAACACATACATATTCATGACAACATAGTGATACAAACAATAGTAATTACATCGCAATATGCGCATATTAGCGACCTTATTAGCAAATAAAACTAACATCTCAAAAACAAATTAACGAAAATAAAGCTCAATAATTAGTGAACAACATTAGGGTTTTGCATAAACACAAAATTCTAAAAATTAATTTACAGAAATTGCAAAGAATATATATACAGAATGTAAATTTTGAAGATTGAAACGATGAAATCGAAGTAAAATAGGAGAGAGAAAATGTAAACTTACGAAGATGGAGAAATGGATAAGAGGAGCTTTGAAATGGAGAGTGAATACTGAAGCAGAGAGAAGAGTGAGTGAGTGAAGAGGTAAGGTTTTAGCGAAAACCGGAAAATGAGAGAAATTAGGTTTAAATTGAGGGAAAACCAGTATTTCTTTTAGCCTCTTGAAACTTATTCCTAATTATGGACCGTTGGATTTATTTATCTCTTGTTGTGCTTAGAACTCTCTAGAATGTTTTGGTTTCGTTTGTTGGCCAACTTGACATTTTTGGCACCACCATGGCTCCCTACTTCCCCTAGTAATGTGAATAGTGAATTGTATTTGGGCTTGGTCATCACACGGTTGGTATCCAATCATCTGCTCGACTTAATTGGTAGATGTGATGAATTTGTCGTAAGATGTGGCAAACAAACTACTAGTTTTTACGGTCAAGTTTTGACATTGATAATAAGTAGACTGTCGTCTTTAATGGTCAAGTTTTTACGGTGCTTCGATGACAAGTTTTGACACCTCGATGAAGGATTGTGGATTTATTATGGTTAATTTTATATTACTCAATTTATAGGCGCGTGCGCTGAAAAGCTCGCAGTTGGAGTTGTGCAATATGACGCCTATTAGTGTTGATTTGTCATAAAATGGACAATCGAAGCTAAGTTCAAATGAACTAGGCGGTGGTGCCCCCCTAAGCAGTAATAATATAGTTGGACGGAGGCAGATTTGGGCATGGGGCACGCTGTCATGAAAATAGCTCGACTCAATACAAGAGGGCAATAGGCACATCAATGGGTCACAGATCGTACAATTATATCAATCATATTCAAAACTTGACATGAGATAGTACACAAACGATAAATTTACATGTTTAATAAAAACCAATTTATCAAAAAAATTTACAAAAATCAACAGGGCTTTGGTATGCTATGATAGGTGGATTGTGCATAAGCTTTGTTTATGAAAGTTGACACAAATTAGACATGTCACTTTTTTATTTTGCTTATTCTACAACATGATCTGCTTGAGCATGAGACACGCTAGCTCGATCGATGAGCTTAAATGGCATACCCCCATGTGACTATGGCCAACTTTAGATGGAAGTGGTTGAGAAGCTCGTGTTTGTAGAGAACTTAATGAATAAATGAGATTCGTATAAGTTTTGTGACAAGGAAAAGCAATTTTCATCGCCACAAAAATGTGGTCTCCAAAGAGCAATGTCACACAAGAGCAAAAAAGAAAAACGATTATTTCATCAAATAACATAAGATATTGCAAAATTCACATAATATTTATGATAATTTCCAAAATTAACGAGTTATTTCTGAGATTTGAAATGACATTACAAGTAATATCTACGAAGTAAAATTAACGAGGTATTTATATAAAACATTTACTAGTAAAATTTTATATGTTTTGAGTGCGAACTAATCGGGTGCTTATTCTGGTTGTGGGTTTGCAGCCGGGCATGGATCTTACTCTCAAACTTACCGCCCACTGTGAAACCCGAATCTTGTTCTAGGGTTTAAGATTTTAGCTGTTTCTGCTCTTAATTCATCGAGCTTCCTTCTCTTTCTTCCTCAACCTTCACTAATCATCAATGGCGAAAACCCCATCTCCAATTTCAATGTGATGCTGTTACAAACTTAGCTGTTTCATTCAATCAAGAGCTTTTCAGGAATTTTATTTCATTTCTTCTCTCTATTCGTCGATTTCGTTGCTAAAAGATGCAATTTCTGAGTCGAATCTTATCGCGCAATTCACCTTCATGTTACTTCAGTAGTGCGAGTATATTATCAAAGTATTTGTCAGAAATCACCCCAATTGAATCCCCCAAATTCAAGCTTTTTACAAATTCTAGAGGTTTCTCGAATGAATCCAAAAATGGCGGTGGAAATCTTCCATGGGGTAACAGCAAAGTAGGCGGTGATAATTTTCAGTGGGATGAATCGGCTTCTTCTTGGTCTACTGGGTTAACCAAAGATCACTTTGATGGGGAAGCAGTGGGTCATCAGGTTAGTCATCACGTACCTTATGGTGGTGGGGTTGGTTCGGTATCGGAACCTCGATCGAATTCTCGTTCATCGGGTGATTCGTCAGAGAGATTGTTAAGGAAGCAATTGGCAGAGCTGCAGCGTGAGGCGCGGCGAGAGGCGAGGAGAGAGTTGGATGCTGAGGATGTGTGGGATGAAAAGATGGAAGAGACTAGTGTGGTATTGAAGCAGATTACTGAGCCTGGTGCTAGAGGTTCTTACTTGAAGGATTCCGAAAAAGCCGAAATGTATCGGTTGCATAAGGGAGACCCTGAGGTTTATAATGTGGAACGGTTGGCTAAGGATTTTAGGATTATGAGGCAAAGGGTGGTTGCCATTCTTTGGCTTAAGGAGCTTGAGGAAGAAGAGGAGAAAAAGCTTGGTGAACCTTTGGATGATTCTGTTGAGCTTTTGCTTGATGCTTTCCCTGAGTAAGTTCATTTCTTGATGCATTTTTATGTGTTAAACTGTTAATTACTGACTTTGATTATTATGAACCAGATTATGAAGTGAGCATAGAAATTTAGTGAATGTATGTGGAATTTTGTTATGTATCAATTGGTGCTTGGTTTTGTTTCTTTGAGGTGTAATGAAATTGATATGGGTTTATGGCCGATTAGTGCTTGTTTTTTGAATTGTTCTACCTGTTGAGTGCTCGAATGACTTAATTTGGCAGTTGTTCATTGTATGTTTGTGGTTGAAGTTGATGTTTAAGTTCTCTGCGATGGAAAAGCAAGATGTCAAATCCTAGTTGGGTTCTTATGTAACTGCTAGTTTGTTTGATAACGTACCCTTGCTAATCGCAGAACATCAGAAGTATGACTATGGTATGAATAATTTGTTAGTATTGATTTCTTTGATGGCTGTAGTTGAAACTAGTAAAATCCCAATGTGCTTAAAATACAGCACTCCTCTATAGTTTCCCCTCTTAGCAGGTCATTAGATCTGTGACAGATTCTGTGTCTGTTGGTAGGAATCCTATTGGCTGTTACCTTTCTTGTGTTCAGCTTTTTCCCCCTTGCATAAAGTAATTTTATTTATCTTGCTTTTGTGCAGATCTCTACTCTTTTCTGTTACTGCCATTTCATTCAGTTTACATTCGGATAATTTAGTTATTACTCTATATGTGGGGCATTGTTATTGACCTGCTTTTGCTACTTACTGAAGCCCAAAGGAGAATATAAGTACTTTGTTGGACCTAAACTTTTGTCTGAGGCAAATTTTTAATTTGCGCCTTCCAAACCCTTTCAGTACATTCTCTCTTGCCACACTCTGTTAAACTTCTCTTCATTTTTCATCTGTTCTATTCTTTTCTCAGTTGAGAATACAAGATTAAGTTGTTCTTCCCATGGCACCATGTGTCTTTGTTATGGGAGTTAAGCTGTTGAACAATCTTTAGAGATGATAAGACATATACCACATTGTGGAAACAATATGAGTTGTGTATTTAGGAGAGTAATTTAAGTTGTAGGGTTATGTTGTTGAAATTCTAGTCTGGTATCCTACTCTATTTTTTTTGGAATTTGTGTTGAGTTGCTGTTACTAAATTTAAAGAGCAATCAAGTATTCTTAAGCTTTTTCACGGGCTACCCTTTGTAATTTGGCGTAATAGATAAGTTGCTGTTTGGTCATGGTTTTATGCATGATGTACTCCTATTGTTTGGGATTGTGTGCAATGCATACAAATTTGAGTATCCTTATAGTCAGGTTACTGATATCAGTGACGTATCTGCTTGTAACAGACCAGATTTCCCACACCAAGATTAAACACAATTAACAGTAAATTAAGGCTAAAGCTTGAGTATTTAATTGCTAATTATTGTAGGATTACAAACTAAGAGTGATAAGTATAGCTTTAGGCTATAAATCTCATGGTAGCTTGAGGCTACTAATCTCACCAAGTGTTTCATTCAATTTCTGGATGGATTTCTTGTTACACATACTAACACTACTTATACTCAAGGCTTCTAATGTCTTTCTGTATACACTACTTAGCTAATGTAGAAAAACCATAAGCAAACATAGTTGAAGCTGGTTGCTTTCTTTCCTAAACTCCTCCTTAATTGGATTTGTCTTCTTGCATAGAAATGCTCCTTGGTTGCTACTCTTGCTCAGTTGCTGTTGACCTTGCTCATGTTGGTACTGACCCTTGTTCTTCCCTTTTCCACGCCTCGAATACACCAATAAAGGTGTTTGACCCGGTTGACTCGAGCCTCTAAACCAGTCCATCACACTGCTGTATGGTTGTTTGACCTTTTGATAAATGATGACTAATGTTGACTCATCCCCCCCCCCCCCCATTTTCTATATTACCACCTCTCTCTTAATATTGCCTTGAAGTTAATTTGAGAGCTTGTCATTCCTTGTTTGTAGACAAGATCATTCATGATTCTTCAATTTGAAGGTATTATGACTTGCATGCTGTATCTCTTGTTGTTGGGGCTTAGTGAAGTAGCAAACCTTTAAGATTAAGATTAAGGATTTATTGCCCCTATTTGTCAATCAATGACATCCTTTTGATGTCTTTCTGTATACACTCCATTTCTTTCCTCCCCATAGGAAAAACTAAATACTTAGTACAATTGAAATAAAATAATAGTAGCTCGTAATATACTTATTAAACTCATATGAAACACATGATCCTGGCCATGTAAATAATGCACGATGCAATGTGATTGACACTTTCATATCCCAACTTATATACACAAAATAGGATGATAGTATATATTTTCAAAGCTGAAAGCCCCTGGGGAGCGGGTGTTTACCATGTAATGGAATCTCAGGACTTGGAACCTTCTTCTAGGCAGGAGATAGGCAGAGCCGCAGAGTAAGAGAGGACAGGAGGTGGGATAAACTTTTTCCGCATCCGCTAAAATCAGAAATGTCAGAAATTGACAAGTTAAGAAGTTTCAAAACCTACGTACAATCCCAAAGTACAAAGGTACTTTGTACTCATAGTTGCTTCCAAAGGAAGTCTTGTAAATATTACTGTATTACCAAATTTACCCTGTCATGAGCAAGAGCGTTTTTAGAGGTATTGGAGCTACAAGCCTATTTTGAGGCTTTTGAGCTATTCACGTGGCCATTATGAGTGGGTAATCTGGTGTACAAGTTTATCATAGATGCAAAGGGGGATTTGTTCATGCAATAGAGTCAACCAAGGACTGATGGCAATAAAAAAAGCCCAATAAGTGGTTCTACACACTCTAACTTAGACTTTGTGGTCATATGATTGGGTTATAGATGTAGCAAAGCAATGACAATTTTTCTTAAAAGTGAATTACTTTACTTTAAAGGTGTAGATTTACTCTTGGAATAGATTGGGAAACTAGCAGCATCAACAGAAGCCGGAATCATGCTTCCCAGGTTTTTGAGCTTATAGTTGCAAAAGTCTTATTCTCAGGATCTAAGTATTTTTTTTGGGATCGATGATAAATGTTTCAAAGGAAGATGAGAACTTGCTAGGCCTTACTGAACCTGTCTACTATGCTGGTAGTTTCTTTCTCGGATGAATTTGTGATGAATCATCATAGGATTTGGAAGTAAAGCTAGTCAATGGTAAAGAAATAAATAGTCATTGTCAGAACTTGCTTTAGGAAGGAAAAATGTAACTAAGAGACGAGGACTTGAAATTGGGAATCAAATAGAGGCTTCTGATCTTTGAACATACTTGATTTGTGCCTTTTCACCCGTGTGTAGACTTCGTTGTCCTTGCTATGTATTCCTTATATTGCGTTTTAATGCTCCTTCTCTCTCATGTGTGTGTGTGTGCGTGTGCGTGTGCGTGTGCGTGAGACTGTTTATTTTATCGAACTTAAGATCATTATAACTATCTTTTAAGTAATTGGAAGACAGAAAGTGTAATTTGGTCAAGTGTATTGTAGTTTGGATTTTGGGGTTTCCAGTTATTTCATTAGGAAGAAATGTTTTTCTATTATCAAAAGAATTTTCAGACTTTTATCTCTTTCCTTGTGTTTGCTTGAATGCCTTCTGCTGTTTTTTTATTCTTCTTGGCTTGGTTTGTTTGTATGTAGACTTTACTAGCCATATACCATTTAATTTCCTTCACTCTGTGCTTCTACTTTATAATTACTAGTATTTATTGTTTGTATTCAGGGTTGCATTACTTCCTCACAAATCGCAATTGATTATATTGTTATATTATGCTTTTAAAAATAACAAAACACTACTTGTAAACTACACTGCTGATTTTTGGACTCAAATTTGCCCAATTTGGCTGTGCTGTATGCCTGTATCTGAAGCTTTTAAGATTTCCTGCAACTAATCCATATTGTTGGGCCTATTAAACCGTGAGCAATGTAGGGGTTTTTTTTTTTTTTTTTTTTTTTTTTTTTTTTTAAATTTTTAATTTTTAGTTCAAGGCTTCCTTGTCGGGAGTATAAAAAGATAAATATCAATTCAATAATGCAAGTTTGAAAGTTTCTCCTTGAATTTACCCTGTTGGTTTCGTTCTTGCAGATTCTTCGTTTCCCATGATAGAGAGTTTCATGTAGCCTCACTTCCATACAAACCTGATTTTAAGGTCATGCCCGAGGGTTGGGATGGCACCACTAGAGATCCGGATGAAGTACACTATGAGATATCAAAGAAGGAAGATGATATATTGTATGAAGAATTCCTTCAGAAGTTTAACTTCAACAAGATGAAAGTAAGTGTCTCTCTCTCTCTTCGTTTCACCTCTAGGAGACTTCAATATTGAGTCCTACACTATTTTTTTTTTTTTGTGAGAAGCCCCTTGTAGGTAGGGGGGAAATTGGGGATCCCTCTAACAATGGGTGAAAATTGAACCCCTCTCACAGAGATCAACCTTGATACTCTACACTCTGCTATTGGGTTGCACACTTGCACTAAAATACCCTTGGCTGTGAAAGTGTGAATCTATGGTTACACTTGAATTATTGCTTTCAGTTCCATTTCTTTTTAACGGAATGGTTTTGACTTTTAGGCAGTGGGCTGAATACTAAATATAACAGAAGATTAAGATAACAATAGCAAATATTATACTTAATACACTACTATATCCTCCACTGGCAAACAAAGTTTGTGAGAACTTTGGTCCTTTTTTTCTAGGACAGAGTGGTACACCTTGTCTGGTAAAGCTATTGCTCTAGTGTCTTGTTTCTTGAAGAAAAAGGAGGAGAAAACCTTGGGATGTACTATATATATTTTTTTCCATTCATGTGAGAGTGACCATCGATTTCCGTTGTGTGTAAGGGCTGACAGTTAGCTGGCACATCCCAAAACTGAATGTTTGGCGACTAGATTTGGTTCTAATTATTACTGGTCTTTTAACTTGCTGTGCTGTGATTATGTTGCCAACAGTTGACTATTTTTGTGCTTATAATGTTGTGTAATGCAATATCCACTTTTGTGAGCAGTTCAAGAACGAGGTTAAGGTGCACAAATATAGTAGGAGGCGCCCTTCAGATGGTTGGAGTTTTACAGTGGAGAAGTTAGGACCTCGGGGAAAGCGTGGAGGAAGTGGTGGATGGAAATTTGTGAGTCAACCAGATGGATCAACACGACCATTGAACGATATAGAGAAGATGTATGTCAAGAGGGAAACTCCTCGTCGCCGTCGAAAAATACTCCCGTAAGAAGCAAATATTCATATCACAGCTACAACTTAGGCAGCATTTTTTGTTTGGTTCTTTTGTATGATAGAGCTGTTATCTCTTCTCCAAATTTGTATGGGTGCAAGTCGGCACTTTTGTATTCCTGGATCTGGTTTTGGTTGACATTTCCTATGATCGATTAAAACAGAGGATTTGTTGACATATCTCTAAGGGTGAATAAAATGATCCACTCCAAATATTTGGCTAAACCACTTGCTTTTCCCCCCTACCAAATGAGTGGATCATTTTGTCAAGTCCTGGGATTGTTTTATCTATCTCCGAACTAACGTTGCAGCAGGTTTTAATTCGAAAGTCTTGGCCAATGGAAGTTCACCGTCTTCTTTACTTGTAGACGAGATGACTGTAGCCGGGTTTCAATTCTAGGCTTTTCGAGTATTCGGTATACCATATTGACTTTGTTAAGCAATAAACCAGTCAATCTGCTAATTTGCTGGCAGGTGCTTCTCTTGTCACAACAGTTGGCAATTGTATGATGTATTATACTATCTTTCCAAATTGGATTGTCCATTGCATTTGTATTTGTATTTGCCAGAATTAAGTGATTTAAATATATTAGGAAGAGTTGATATTTGCGTTGACTTGACTTGTCAAAGTATGTGGGAGGCGTATAACAGGTAATGAAATGTATTGTGGAGCATTATCGTACTTAAGAATGACGCACTTTGTATCAAAGATGGTGTCAATTTTTTAGTCGACGTGCGATTTTTTAGTGAATGGTCCAACTCCAATAATCCAATCATTCATGAATGTCTCATGTCATGCCAATACGGGAAGGAGTAGCTGGCTAATGTGGTCAGCATTGACACAAACCTTAATTACGTGTACAAGTAACATAATCTTTCTATCTCTAATTATTCGACACACTTGACTTATACTACGGAGTATTATACAAACTTTTTTTGGTGTTAGCATGAAGTAAAAAAGAAATGTACTTCGTAATTAATATATTTTAGGCCGTGTTTGGTGAAAAGCTAAAGGTGAGGTATTTATATTGTTAACCTTGTTTGATAAAAGGCCAAAAGGTGAAACTAATCGTATTAGTAGATTTCAACTAGATTATTGTATTAATTGATTTAACTAAAAACTAATTGATTAAAGTTGTTTGAGTGTACAAATGACTAATAAGGACATTAAAATATTTTAATATGGTAAGAGTTTTGGGTTTAATGCCATCTCACTCTTAAGATATTTGAAAAAGTTAATAAAAAAAAGCATTCAATAAGCTCATTTGGGGGAATAAGCTATTCAAATCATCTGACCACCAAATACCCCAATTAACTTATTGTATTGGTAAGCTAACCAAAATAAGTCAAATCAATTAATTTTGCTTCGTTAAGCTCACCACCAAATACCCTCGTAATTTCATTGACTAACATAAGTGGGCTAAGGATATATATTGATTGAAAAGAAACAAAAAAAAACACTGAAAAGGGTTAACATGACCTTAAATATCAGGGTTTGATCTCCTAAGGGTATGAGTGTGCCTTGCTGCACCAAGCCTAGATTGATTTACTTGTAGGTTATAATCGAAATCCAATAAGATGTTTGTCCTTACCATATCTCGACATAAATCACAATCTAATAAGATCTGTTTCCTTACCATATTGCAACATAGGTTACAATCCAACAAGATCCTTTCTTACCACTGGTAAGACATAAATTACAACCTATTAAGACACTATTTAATTTTGTATCACAAGATTCACAACATAGGTTATGATTTGATAAGATTCTTTTCCTCATCATCTTTCAACATTGGATACAATTGGATAAGATCTTTTCAATCACCCTATTACAACATAAGTTACAATCTAGTATAACCTTTTCCCTTATCCTTTAACGGTATAAGAAAATTTCATTTAGACCTTTTTCTGTACCATATTACAATATACAAGGATGATTTTTATTCCTTAATTCTTACCACTTAATCACTTATACACGATACTGAATAAATACTCTAAAAAAAATAAAATAAACGCGGGATCCGGAGATCTTCATGAACTCAAAAATTGTGTGGCTCCCCATTTTGCAACTTCAATCAGGGGGAAAAAATAAAAAAATTGAGTCTTGACAGCAAAAAAGGAAACCTTTTTAATTTTTTGGATTTTCCATTTTTTTGCCTTTCTCTTTCAAAGTAATTCATACCAAACGTAACGGAAATACCGTCGTCCCTGTTCTTTCTCTCTCTCCTCTCTCGGCTGTTGCTGTCGAATTCCTTTGAACAATTTCTGAGAGAGAATACGAGAGAGTAAGAGAGGGGGGAAGAATTTAATATTCAAACAAATTTGGCAAAAAAGATTGGGATTTTTCACAGGTTACAACGTTAAAGGAGCCTCCTTTTTGAGTCTTTTAGATTGTTTTGGAAATACCCATGTTCGGAAAATTCTCAAGAATCTCAAATTAATGAATATTTGATTGGTTTTAGATGTGTAATCCACATTTTTCCCTTGAAAAAGAGCCAAGTGGGTATCTGAATTTTCCAATTAATTTTCAAGATTTTGTTTGTGATTCTTGAAATTTGATGAATATTTATATGTGGGTGTTATCAGGGTTTTGAAAAGAATTTGGCTTTCAAAGGGTTTTGAATTTCGCATTGGATTGGATTGAATTGGGTTTATTTTTTGGTTTTGGGGCAAAAATTTGTCAATGGTGATGTCGTCAGATAATGTTAAGGGGCTTGTGTTGGCTGTTTCTTCGAGTATCTTTATTGGGTCAAGCTTCATCATTAAGAAAAAAGGTCTCATGAAAGCTGGGACAACTGGGACTAGAGCAGGTTTTGATCCTCTCAATCTTTTTATTATTTCTTATTAATGTTGTTTTTGATGCCGCGTTTAGAATTCATGAATTTCTTGGAATTGAGATATTGGGGTTTTCATCATTGTTTTTTTGGTTAAATGGTTTGCTTTTTTTGTTTATGTTTTGTTTACCAGGATCAGGAGGCCATTCATACCTGTATGAACCTTGGTGGTGGGCAGGAATGATTGCAAGTAAGTTTTTGTCGGATTTCGTCGTGTGAAAATTAGATGGATGTGGTTGCTGTCATTTGTTTTTTGTTTGTGTCGCTTTTCGAGTTGATTGAATGATACATGATGGTGACTTGAATTGTGGACTAATAGTGTGCCTTCATTTGTATTTTGCTAGTGATTGTTGGGGAGATTGCTAATTTTGCAGCATATGCTTTTGCACCTGCAATTCTTGTTACTCCTTTGGGAGCCCTTAGTATTATTTTCAGGTTTGGTCAATGCAACATTGGAATTCTTTCACCTGAATTACTTGTCTGTTTTAATTTTAAATTTAATCTCCTAAAGCTAGTTTCTGTAATGCAGTTCAGTTCTAGCTCATTTTATCCTCAAGGAAAAGTTGCACATATTTGGTATGCTTGGTTGTGTTCTCTGTGTGGTTGGTTCGACCACTATTGTCTTACATGCTCCACACGAGAGAGATATTGAATCTGTTAAGCAAGTATGGACGCTTGCAACAGAGCCAGGTAATTGCATATGGAACCTTATCAGTTTGACTTTGTCTTCTTGTCTTGTCTTAGAGATTTAAATAATTGGTATTTCATGTGGTATATTGATAGAACACTGAAATTCACAGAGTTTTGCCATAATTCTTTTTTGCTCAAGAGGAATTTCTTTCCAGGGTCGTGCTTTCTTTTTGTGTACCTCCAAAGGCTTGCGGCAGTCTAATATGCTTACCCATGATATTTCATATATAGTGTTTATTAGCTTTGGTATTCAACAATCTGCAAGTGCAAGAAATAGCTGACCAGAAAATTTATCTGTGAACAGGTTTTCTTGTGTATGCTGGCATTGTTGTTGTGATGGTTATTGTACTCATTTTCTACTTTGTTCCACGTAATGGGCGGACACATATGGTTGTGTATATTGGAATTTGCTCCCTCATGGGGTCACTTACGGTTTGTTCATTGAATCCCAGCTTTACATGTTCACAATTTAGCTTTCTGGCTTATCCACTCATTGGTCAGACATGATTATTTTTTTGCATATGTAGGTTATGTGTGTCAAAGCTGTGAGTATTGCCTTGAAGTTGACTTTTGAGGGAAATAACCAGTTTAAATACTTCCAAGCATGGTTCTTCACCATTGTTGTAATTATATGCTGTCTCTTGCAAATTAATTACTTGAACAAGGTAATTGTTGAAATTATAGTCTCACTATGATCTCTGTCTTCTGCAGGATGCTATATTGTTGTTCTTTCAATGTTTATCAATTCATTCATTCAGTAATGCTCTGTGAATTATGATTGATGTTAGAGTTCTGTTATGACTATGATTTATTGCGTATTTATTTACTATATGCCGTGACTTGTCATAAGCTAGGTGTTTTCAAGGCAACTACAATGGTAGCCTTTTTATTCTTAATTGACTTTCTCTTGAAATAATTTTACAAATCAGTTAACTGTAGAATTTGAGCACAAGCTTGATATTAGTCTAATTGAGGCAGTTCTTACCTTGGCCAATATGCACTAGTGTAGAACGTGCAACCTAGTACACAAGGATGGGATTGATATAGATACCTATGTCACTTGAACTCTTAGACTATTATTACCTCAAGTAACCATATTAGAATACTCGACACTCTATAATGGGAAGTGGCTTCATTTTGGGCTTAAAGTTTTCATTGTTTAGTGTGACCTCATCTTCATGGTAAAAGTAATTTGGTTTGTTGTTCTATTTAATTCACTATACTAGTTTGGAAGATTACAAGATGCTATGCATCTCTGTATGAAATTCTTTTAATTAATAACGGAAGATGCCTGTAGTAATTCAAAGAGCAATCTGATGTTTAAAGTATCCTTAGTAGTCACAGGGAAGGAGAAGTAGATCAAAGAAGAGTTGAAACTAGGCTATGATATTGCATGCCTATATTTTACTAGAGTACAGACATCTTGTTAGAAATTATGGTGCTACGGGATCTATGTAGCCGACCTCAAGTTGGGGCTTTAGTGTATTATTGAGATTTTAAGGTAAGTTGCAATTTTCTTTCCTACTTCAATTCCTCCACTGTACTACCTCAACCCTTCCCTCTTTTCCTTCAGAAGTACCTATGATTGCTACCAGTAGAACCACTAGATCTACGCCTCTACCACCACCATTACGGCACCAATACAACAACAACTACTACTATTATCTTCTTTTTTGCACCCCTTCCCTCTTTTCTTTGTTACTTTTAGTTGTTACCTAAATTTATAATAAATTAATTGGTTTGCATTGGACGATAATTTACTAACTGAAGGGCACTATTTACAAACCTACTTACATCAAAACAAAATACATAGAGAATAACTAAGAAAGGAAGATTTGGATTGGTTGAAAGTGGATGCTTATTTATCTGGACTTGCAATCACAAGAGGTGGAGTGAAACTCTGCATTTTCTTGTGATCTGCTTATCTTATGATTTCTGTTATATATTTTCATGATTTAAGACACATACCTCTAGACAAGCCACAACTGCATAGGTTTCCCTGCCACCCAATAAGTGACACCTATTCTTTTTATTGATTTTGTCAGATTCATCACCGTGAATACTGAAATTTATTGTTGTGGTATTGGAAATTTGACCCATATCTCTTCCTGTTTAAGATATACTTCGTATTATGACATGCTTACAAAATCACAATTTTCATCTTTGCAAAACCACAACCATTATATAAAAATAGAAAAGAAGAAAAAAAAAAAAAAAAAAAAAAAAAAACCCTCCAATCTTGCTTTGATAGGCTTTTGATTCATATAATAGCTACTTTTGTGTTATAAAAATGAGAGTTTCTGCATGGGTGATTGGGTGGATATCTCCATTATTAGGATGAATTTAGTAGGGAAAAAAAACGCTTTTTCTGTTTTCTACTTGTGATATTTGCTGGTGAGAAAAAAAAAAAAGGTTTGTAGGTATCTTTTGATCTTGTTTGCAAGCATATGTGCGCTCTACGTCATTAGTGTTCATTATTTTTTTAAAACATGTTCTCTACTGCATTACAAAGGCTACCTGGAAGTTATAATGACATTTATATTGTTGCAGGCTCTGGACACCTTTAACACTGCTGTTGTATCACCTGTCTACTACGTCATGTTTACTTCGCTTACCATCCTTGCCAGTATGATCATGTTTAAGGTAATATTACTATTGGAAAATTCTCATTTACAATTAACCTTATGGCATCTACAGGGGATAAATATCTAGTTTGAAGTTTCGCTGTTGTTGCAACATAAATATTTTCTCTAAACTGCTAATTATTTCAATTACAGCACATGTTGCAGTCTGGATAATGTCTATATATACACCATGAATTAATAAATGATGAAATGTTAGAGATCCTTATAGCTCGTTTAGAGAACTGGATGTAAATACCATATTGATTCCTATTCTTTAATATTGCAGAACTAAAAGCTCTGAAAGGTGAAACAACCAGACAATATCACCAATTTATTGCCTAAAATAAAAACAAATCTGTCAAATTAATTATTCTAATGCTGGTTACAACAGCATTAATGTATTGACATCTGTTCTTGCACTAAATGAATATTCCTCTTACGGCTATGATGTTGAATTAGTGTTACTAGTTGTCTAGTTCAGTAAATTTAACATATTGCGGCAATTACGAACACCACTTTACACTTGACTGAGACCTTCAGTATGTTTTGATACGCTTAAAGTGTACTCCAAAATGAATGAATCGCCCTGTTCCGTTTAGATGGAAGTCTATATACTGTGATAAGTTTTAAAGGAGTTTAAGATTTTCCTTCATCTGTTACTCTTACATTCTTCTTTGGTGGGGGCTTGAGTAGCATTTAGATAGTCTATATACTGTGATAAGTTTTAAAGGAGTTTAAGATTTTCCTTCATCTGTTACTCTTACATTCTTCTTTGGTGGGGGCTTGAGTAGCATTTAGATAGTCTATATACCGTGATATGCTGTTCATTTTATGATTACGTTGCTCTTGTGTTTGTCCAAATCTTCAGGATTGGGATTCACAAAATGGTTCACAAATAGCTACAGAATTGTGCGGATTTGTAACCATTCTCTCTGGGACATTTCTGCTTCACAAAACCAAGGACATGGGAAATACTCCAGCGGCAACACCACTTGCTGCAGCTGAACTTTCTAGGCAATATAGCGTCAATTGCAATCATGAAAATTCGAGGCATTCTGACTGCAATGCTAGCCCTGACCGCAATTTCAGAGAGTAAGCTAGATTTTTTTGGAGATCTAACAAATATTTTGCCGGTTGTCCCTTGGAACTCAACGGGACAGATGATACCTTGTCTCTTGGAGCACAAAGCTCGGGCTTGAAATGTTATCACATTACAGAATGGCCAGTTTTTTGTTTTTGGCTGAAGTGCAGACCAATTTCTGATAAAAGGGTATATATTTCATTGCGGAAGGCTCTTATTATTTGTAGGGATACAGCTACGTTAGCTAGAATTTTTTTTCCACCTATTTTTTTTCGCTACGTAGGTTTGAGGTGCTATGACTTGTGAATATGTTTCGGAAAATAAATGAAAAATATTGGTTATGGCAAAAATCTAGAAAGGCAGACCCCAGATGGTATGAGAAAGAAATTTGTGCAGTATTTTCAGAACCTTTTTACATCACCCCTTAGTTTGATGGGTTAATTACATTACCATATGTTAAGGATTAAACCTCTTATGATCAGCTAGTAAAAGAAATATTATTTTTACTCGTACTCTTCATCTTGTATGTTCTTTCAAATTTTAACTCTTTATACCAGCTATTATTTTATGTCGACGTCTGTGGTGTGTCCATGCAAAATGACGCATTGGCTATTTGGCTATATGTTTACAAAGTTACAACTTACAACTTTACAAGTGCTTATGCCAAAACATGATACATACGAGTACATGATATGTATGCACACATGATGCATTTAATGTGTCAACTACATTTCTTATAATCATAATGTAGGGATATGCATATTAAATTTTGATTATGATAAACTTAGGCAAATGCATTAAAATTTTAAGAATAGTAAATAGTAATATGCATAGTGGCCAAATAGTCAATATAGTAATTTGATTGAATTATCAACTAACATTCATTTGTGAATTGTGATGGTTAAGATTTGAGAGGGCTTTTTTTTTTTTGGTATTTAGAGAGCCACAAGGGGTGAGAATCGATCCCAGGATATTTAGGAATCGGAAGGGAAGCTCTAACCACTTGAGCTATCTTCTTAATTTCATTATAATAATTAATTGCACATGCCACCTTAAGTTTCTTTAATAGCTTTAGGTCATCCACTATATACCTAAGATAGATTGAAATATAATATAATAGCAGCCATGGAAGTTCGTTAAAAATAGTCATAGAAAAGCATGACTTGAATATGCTTATTAGGTAAGTTGCTTGAATGTCCTTAATTTTTTTTATTTTTTTTTTATCTAATTTCTTGAATCCGCTATCTCCATGACTACATATACTTGCGAAATGATTAAATAAGTCGCCATATTTGCCCCATTCAAATGTTAAGCTATGTCACTTGTTTTTTTTGTTTTGCATGTACAAAATCTTTGCTTTTATATTATGCATTTATTCTTGAATATACACTACTCCGCGTTTATCTTTGAATGTTCAACATTTTTCCTCCTCCAAAGTTTTGACAACTCCACATGCAAATTTACCAAAATTCTCTTTATATATATATATATATATATATATATATATATATATATATATTTGTTTGTTTATACGGAATATTTACCTAGATTGCCTCTTCCATTGAGGCAGCCTAGATTTATGAAATTATTAAGGGTCAAAATCGTTATTTTTGCAATAAAGTAAAGTACATTTTTGTAAATAAGTCATTGTTCTTATTCCTTCGATCTACACCCACCTTTATCTTTGTCGTCTCCTTCTTCAATGGAGACTTCGCCAACACCAACGGTCCAACATTAATAACACTAAGAAAATAATGGAGAAATGAAGAGTATGGTTAATTTCAAAGGATAGGTGAGCTTTCCCTCTCCTTTATTGGTTTATCCATTGAAACCGAGATTTCCCTCTATTAGGCTACCATTTAAGCTAAGCAGAGATTTGTCCATTAACATCGTTAGTTTTTCTGAACAAATCCAGCTAAATAAAAGTATAAGAATTGTTTTTTTATTTTTTATTTTTATTATTATAAGAGCACATATTTTCGATTTTATTTATAAATTTGTCATTTGATAAACAATAATAATAATAATAAAACAATATCAAGGTGAAAAATTTGTATTTCTCTTCTTCAATTATTTTTTTTATTTTTTATCTAAAAAATAAAGGATTTCATTAATAAAAGTTAGTTTAACCAACACAAGAAATTCTAAGAAATCTAACAAACAAACACAAGTAACACTTTAGAACTGATTTACTTAATTTTTAGAGTAAAAAAAAAAATCTATTTTCATTTTATAATTTTGGGGAAATTTCTCTCTCCTCCTCCCTATACGGCTATATCCCCTGCGCTTTGAACGTAAAAATGTAAGATTCCGACAATCATACCTTTTCCGGTGACCTCATGTAAATTCCAAATCTTTATCTCACTTTTTTCTGCGCTTTTTTTTGTTGTATTCCAACTTCATATTAACTCCTACTTACCCCCAGTTTGAAGAATCACTGATCCTAAATTTGAAGGTTAGTAATTTTACTCTGATGATCTTGTTCAAATCAAGTGTTTATTTTCATCTGGGCATGTGTTATTTTCTGCAATTATCAAAGTTTAATTGAATAATTTTGCCATTAAACATTGATTTGAGTAATGGGTAGTGATTGATTTTTGAGAGCAATATAAAATTATTACATGAATTATGATTCCTCCTCCATTAAAGAGAAAAAAATGGAGTGAGGCAGAGGAAAAAACACTAATTGATAGATATGGAGAGCTTATCTTAAATGGGAATTTGGGAAAGATGAAAACTAGGGAGAAAAAATTTAGACCTATTGCTTTTTATGTGAATTCAATGCACCATGATAGGGACCCAATTGCATTTCCATGGCAATGGACATGGAAAGATGTGTCCACCAAGGTGCAAAACATGAGGCATCAGTATTTGCTGGTTAAGCAAAAGATTAAGAAGCCGGATTCGGATTCGCCTTTGGGAAGCAATTTGGTGGGTAGTGGAGAGAAATTTGAGTGGGATGATGGTGTTTCACATTGGTCAAATTTTCTAAGGTACAAGGAGGTATTTGGGGATGTGCCTTTTGTTTTTAGTAATAATCATGATGATTCTATGTTGGGAACGGCTAGTAACGATGAGAATGGTGGAGGGTTTTGTGGGAGTAGTCGAGGGGTGGATATGGTGGATTTTGGCCATTTAGGTCATTCAGGAGAGGAGGATTTTGCCGCGGGGATTGATGGTGGGGAAGACGGGGTCTTGAGTCTTGGTTTTGAGTATGACGGGGAGGAAGGAGAAGAGAATGTTAACAATAGCAGTAACCATTTAAAGAATGATGCTGATGAAGAGTTAGCATATGAAGAGGTTGAGGCTAATGGATTGGAGTTGAGAAAGAAGAAGAAGGTAATTAAGGGGTTTGAGAAGAAGGCTTGGAGTTTCTTAGCAAATCAATTGGGACAATTGAGGGAAATGGAAATGCGGTTTGACCAAAAGGAGATAGAACGGGATCGAGACAGGCAAAGGAAGGAAAATTTGCGTGTAGAGCGTGAGAGAGAAAGGGATAAGATGTGGCAAGAGAGGGATAAAGAAAGGGCAAAGAGGGAGAAGAATATGGAGGAGCTGAGGAAGCGAACATTAGAAGAATGGGAAGCCATGGAAAAGGAATGTGAAGAAAGGGATAGCAGAAGAAGAGAGGAGCTGTTGATTCAGGAGAGGGAATGGGAAGAGAGGATGAATTTGAGGAGGTCTGAGTGGAAAAAAAGGATGGATGACATGTTGAATCAGCATCGAGCTGAAATGGGACAGATTCAGTCCCGGATACTGCATGAACAACAAAATCTCACAACTCAGTTGCTCACAATTGTTTCACAGTGGTCAGGCCATCCTAGTGGGCTCTCTGATCATGCAGGAACGAGCAGTCATTATCTTTCACAAGTGATGCCTAATATGCACCATGTGAACGGCATGATTCATGATGATACTAGGGTTGAAGGAGACAACCAAGATGATCAATTCATAGTTGATTGATGATCCTGATGCTTCTGCCCCTTTTTGCAGCTGTACTCCAGGGCAGATATATTTCTTATATGTGAGGATATTTCTTATATGTGAGGATATTTGCAATGGCAAAATGTAGAGTAAGAGAATTCGGCTGTAACATTGTAAATTGATTTGAAATAAAATTCCTTGTTTCCTTTTTCATTCTTTGTTATTTTAACTGACAAACTCGAAGTATATACACTCTGATTCTCTTCCAATCTCTGTCCTTGTTTTTTTAAACTAGAACAGTAAAATAAATAGTTTATACAGAACCTGCGAAATACATACTGGTTAAGAAAGAGTCAAACAATTGTGTGATCTCTTTTGTTGGTCTGCTATTGAAGGCAAACACTCCCTTTACTCAGAAACAATAGTTGCATATACTATTTTGGTCGTCCAAAGAGTAGTTGTCACCTTTCTTGTATTAGTAATGGTATGATTGGATTTCTCAGATGCCCCAACTTGTTGATTTATCTGTTAAACATGAGAATAACCAACTAATAAGGTCTTTCATTGAAGTTATGTCATTTTTTTTGGCTGCAATAGCTTCTTGTTGTTCTCCCCATGTTTTTACTGTTATAGTTTGTTTGTTTTAATATTTGGGCGCAAAACGTGGCTATAATTAGTTGGTTAATTAATATGTAATTGTCTTTAGAGCAATGACTTGCTATCACCTATGATAAGTTTCAATTTTTATTAAATTTTGATAGAATTGCTGGATTTGCCTGTAAGATATACAAAGTAAATAACATAATGATCCCATAATTGCATTCCACTCGAGCTTGTCATGTATTTGTGTTGTCATTCTCTGTAGTGCAACTTAGTAAGTTTCTGGGAGTATTTCATAGTTATACTTTTATATATAATTTCTGGAATTACCTTTCATTCAATGCTCTTAGCAAATTTGGGTTATATGGCGAATCTGTCTCGTTGGTTTTGTACTGCAGCGGATTTTGCTTCTGGATTAGTGGATGTCTTTTCTCTTTGTGCGAGCAGAGTTTTGTTCTGATTGCTGCTTAAGGTTGTAATGTTTGAGGAATACCTTTCTTTTGTAAGGTTGTAATGCTTAAGGTTGTAATGTTTGAAGAATACCTTTCTTTTGTAACTTGAGTTTATCCTCATGAATACATTTACCAAAGTACTATTTCAAGATTTCTTCATTTCTTGCAACTCATCTTACTAGGTAAAGGGAGGATCAAGGAGTGGAGGGATGCTTAGTCCCTCCATCTCCCCCCAGTGTGACCGGGGTTCGATCCTCACCCCCAGCACCCCTCCTGTGATAGGAGGGGCACCCCGTATCTTACCGTTTAAAAAAAAAAAAATCTTACTAGGTAAAGGCTTGTCATATTATATTAGCTAGTCCTGGAATCTTATGCAGGAGTTGCTTGATTGTTTTCTATATTTTTTGCGAAAATTTCTGTGTTTTGGCTTTTGACAGAAATTTCTCTGTAAGTTCTTATTATATTGATAACCATAAAGTTTTTACTATACACTAACCAGTCTAACCCCTGGGACAGTGTAGTTTTATACTGCTACTACAGCTATTTTCAGTATGTCATGCTTTAAACTTTCAATACTTAAAGCAGCAAGTGTTTACTGAGCTATAGACCAAACCCGATGAACCAAATTTGACCCATTCCTTTTGCCTTTACATTGCACATGTACACACTTCATATATCAAATTGCACACTGAGCACAACCCAAACCAAACCAAAACTAAACACGAACCCAACCCATTTTTTTTGAACCGGTAGCTCTAATCTTAAGAACCAGTCTATCAAATCATGAATAGAAAAGAAATTGTACGAAGTATATTGACACAAATAAATAAGGGTTATTGTTGACTCAATTTGTACACGATAGGGGTTACATTCAGCCATTAAGAAGAAAGTGAATACATAAAGTTGATGCAATATAAAATATGTATCAACATCAGAGAAAAGGTGCTGGAAATATACAAGCAAGCAACTCGCAGCACTTCAGAAAGAGACATTAAGCATTTTTCTGATCCAGCATTTTGCATTTTCAAATCAACACAACACAACATATATTAGCTACTTGGATTTGAACTTCAAAAGAAATGTATCTCAGAGTCTCAAGTGACCCAAGCAATTCCATGAAAACATAGAACAAGGCTTCAAAGTGCTTGCTTCAACTTCATAAATTGTTTTACAATTTGCCATTTTTCAAGTATGGCCACATCGTGCAAGCATAGGTAAACTATCATGCATGTGTCAACTGACCTACAAATTAGAGCATGTTACAGAATATACATTCTTCTACATACTAAACCATATTCAATCAGCTGAGATTGAGATAATCAAACAATCCCAGCTCCTGAGCCACAATATGTGCATTAATGCTGTGCCTGTGAACGATCCTGTCTGCATTTAGAAGGAATCACCTCAAATCCCCATCTTGCTTCTACAAATAAAAAATTTATTCATAAACAAATTGATACAAGTCATACAATTACACGCTTAAACATACCCTGCTGATACTTGTACTCAAACAGTGCTGGAAACCAGTCAGAACACGGTGCTGGTCTAAGAGCAGAAGAGCTAAAAGCGCCGTCTGAAAGAAGCTTCAGGGCTTCATGGATGATTTTAAATAAGAATATTGCAAGGCTGAAACTTGGAAAAGGTCAGTCTTACCATAACGTAGTGGTGGACGACTGGATTCCAAGGGCCATGGTATTCATGTAGTATATTAAAGATGAGGTTCTGGGCGTATTTTCTCCATAAGTATCTCTTCAATGCCATCCACAAAACTTGTTATGCTTTTTCGTACATTTAAATCAAAAGAATTTGCCACCTCCTGCAACACAAAAATTGTGGAAATTTTACAGAAACATTTTTTATTATTACTGTTTTTTCCTCTTAAAAGGCTGATAAAAAAAATAAAAAAAATTATAAAAGCTTAATCTGTAATCAAACTTTTTTTTTTTCTTTTCAATTTATCCTTAATATTACATCTAAAAATGCATAGTAAATGTTAATACCATGATTTATCATTGGGCTTTAAAAAAAAACATGCAGAAGTATTTAAGTTTAGTGATTCAAATGGAAAATAGATTATCCTTCCACCCCAAGTTATAGTCTCACTTGCAGTTCTAGGGTATCCAAAGACATCCTACACTTCCTGAGGTATCAATCAGGTAACCTTCAATGATAACTAACACCAAAAGCTTTTGCTTCAATACACATAGCAAGACTCATTCTAGGAGATAGGAATAATAGCAACTGAGTAGAAAAATTAATTACCTCAACTTTGGAAAGCAAACTCAAAGAAATTTCTTTTGCATTCTGATTAGAACTCAAGAAAGAGAATAGCTTAAGTGGGGATATTGATAGCGGCCAACCCTGAGAAGGCTTTATAAAGGCGTCTATCCCACCATTCATGTGAGCAACAATTAACTCGTCCTTGTCCAAATACTCAAATGAATGCCTGCAACAGGCAAAAAGAAGAAACGTAAATGGGAAACATTAGATACAACTGGGTGCAACATTTTTACAATTGGTATGATTCATGATCTGCTAATACGTATATTATGAAATTTTAACCTTCTAGGTCACAGTTTTACTGTTTTACCCTCTAAACAAGGCTCTTCAATCATCAAAAAGGGTATATACATTGACATTTAATTATTTGCTTTACACCAACATGACTTCAAGCCAGATTGTGACTACAAGAAGCAAAGGTAACTTTGAGCCAGATAACAAAGTACTAGACATCAGGTGAATGCATTTCCATGGAATTTCCTTATGTTAGGCAGCAAACATAAGCTCGATCATTATCAACTACTGCTGAATGCCCTATTGCTCTTGAAGTCTCCTTTCACTTTTATCTTCTTTTTCTAGCAATGAACAGGAAGGTGAGTCAGAAGTTTAGAGCTTTACCATTTCTATAGGCCACAGATTTGAATACCTTAGCCAATGTGCTCTCTGTCTTTCAAGTTTCACTTTCAACTAATCATAGCAGCAGATTCTCAGAGTGATTTTCAGTTTTCCTTTCATCTATTCCTTAGATTGTTTCATTACTATTTTTATCATATTCTTTATGGGACTAAGGCTTTGTTGTTGTTGGTTCTGAAAAATGTAAAGGATTTACAATTGAAGATTAACTTTGTTAATGGTTAAGGACTTAAGGGCTCCTTTCCATCTATCTTGACTAAGAAGAGGAGGGGGAGTGTGCTCCTTTTCTGATTTTGAAGTTAGAGAACATCACTAGGAAGTACCACATCTATATATCCTTTGATAAGCTCTTTTCCTTTCTCATTTTCTACATTGATTATCCTGCTTCAGATTTTCTCACATTTACTGTCCTTGGTTCTCCTTGTTCTACAGAATAAAAAAAAAGACTGGATAAATCTCATGGATTTTACTGATGATTAGATAGCAAGAAAATTACACCTGCCTGGTTTACTTATTAGGTGTAGTTTACTTGTTAAATTTGAGTGAGTGAAGTACCTGCTTTTATTTTAATGTACCGAAAATACACAACAATTATTATTTTAGGCATGTAGAGGTGCAGGAAAACTTGTTAAGTAAAAATCACCTGGACTTATTAGCAATCTTCACCATAAATCGTCTTAAAGTGCAAATGACGATTCTGTCTTGGACTTTCTGCAAAAACCATCCCAAGGAAGACCTTGTCTGGGGTACTGATAGCACAGTAAATAATTTGCTGGCACAATGCAAGAGAAAATGTCAAGTAAATTACAAAATATGTAGTAAGAAATTCAAGTTACTCATACATCCGCATTATATGATGACAGAACTAAGAATTTTATTTTAGAACGAAAAATGGTTATGTGCACAGATTTATCATAGATATCCTTCACCAGTTACCAGTAATAGGTTGTAAAATCCTTTAATGTCAATTTCACTATTTCAGCAGTATCTGCAACACTTTGTTTATTATTCCTTATCCCATGATTAATATCTTTTGATGTCTTCTACAATAATACAAATAAATTATTATGCCAATTTACCATCAAGAGATAACTCTAATAAAGGTAAATAAATACTTCAACTTGCGGAAAGGATCATCTAAAATTAGAATTGTGTGTCAAAATAACAAGAAAAAGTATAAAGGTTAATTGGGATAAGACAAAGGAAGAAAATATTGATATCATCACTCATGGAGCTCATACTCATTTTAGTGAATATAAGGGTTCAAATATCTAAGTAGCTTCTCTCAAAAGTCATAGGAAATAGGAAATACTTGAGAAATGCAGTTGGAATAGATAATATGAGAGACAAACCTGAAGGTGTTTGCAGCTTCAGCAATCTCCCCTATGTAAACATCATTTGGAAAAATCTGCAGACATCAGACAACATAGTATTTTACAAGCAGTTTAAAGAATCCAGCATTGAATTTAGCTTCTCAACTTCACAAGGATACAGAACATCTTAAGGGAATTGATTTTGAAATACACCACTAAAGCATGAGTAACTTCCAGAGTATTCCAAAGACAAGCCATGGCATAAATATATAAAAGAAAAATGAAGGGGATGCATAAAAACAAGTTAAGCAAATTAGTCAAATGGAAGACTCACATCTGCTTTTACCAGGTTGGTAATGCATAAACAAAGTTTGAAATAGGACATATCAAGAGAAAGACAGTTTTTCCCTATTAGGCATATATGTTTAGCACCTGTAATTGTAACATCATAAGAAATGCAGCCTTCTCTCTTCTCAGAACCCTCATTGATTCAGTTCAACTTTTTTGTGAGGTGAGGGTGGGTTTGGGGGGTTGGGGGGGGGGGGGATTGATTTTAATTAGAAAAAAAAAAGATACAGTAACCCTTGTGGAGTCCAACAATATTTAACCAACAATAAAAAAAGCATGACACGCCAGTCATGTTGAGTAAATCATAAAAAATCCATACACAAGACCATAGCAAAGCAAGAAAAACAAACAAGTTCTTATGAAAGCACTAGCAATAAATTTATTAATTCTATTTTCTAAGAAATGTGAAATGCCATTAAAGTACACTAGCATAAGATCATACGCTACTAAATTTCCAAAAATCCGCATATCTTGTCTGAACAAACCCCACCCCCCCCCCCTCCCAACAAAAAGATAGAAAGATATTACGTAGCTAAAGCAAGTCCCAATCTCAATTCTCAAGTTGCACAAACTGACAAATTTACAGTTTTATTTGAACTTTGAATTAGTGATTCATCTATGATACCTAGTTATCCACATCAGCTGTCCAAACAAAAACCATGCAACTTATGTAGGTAGAAAGGATCCCAGGAAAGAAGGCATGTTGCTAAATAAAGTAACCATTAATGATCTCAAAAGGTGCATGTTCAAAACAAGGTGGACCAGGTCCTAATATCCAAGATGCGAGCCAGGTGGAAACACAAGCCTGTAAATCCTGACACAACATACTTTTTCTACTTATAGATACATAATACCAATTATATGGACAAACTGGCGTATAATAACAAATGACACAAGCATAACATTCTTTGAAAGACAATTAAGTGACTAGAACTGCACCAAGCCCACAAATATATTGAAGTTTTATCAATGTTATAAGCAAGGAGAACGATTTCACCAGAGCTACCTGAAATGAAATTATGAAATAGTTCATAAAGTTGTACCTCTACATTTTTAAGATCCATAGTCCCGTCAATGACCTCTATTAGTAACTCATGGTTCACTTCACACTGCTTGGAATTATCTTCAGCATTCAGCCGACACATCTCACCTTCAACATCTGGAATGTATGTCTTCAATGACACCCTTATTATATTTCCTTCAAGGTCTATCACCTTCAAACCAGTTAATGCCTCCTCGATGTTTTCAATGACCTCAATCCTAAAATAAAAAAGAGAGAAGATAAGACAAAATTAAAGCAATGCAAGTCAAATACAACCTTAAACCAGCGATTATTTTCGCCATCTGTACAATCTGTAGACTAAGAGCACTACAAAGACGAGGCAGTTGTTTTATATGGGATATACAATTGTCCTGCCACCTTTTCAAGTTGAGGTCAAGATCCTCCATGGACTTCAATGTCGCATTGTTCATCTCAATTTGATGTTTCAAGTTTAAAACCTGGAAGATAAAAAGCCAAAAAACATAAACATACACATCGATAGTTGACATCAATCAGTACCACACAGCATATATCGAGAATATACTTCCTGCACAAGTCCCTGAAAATTAAATTGGTCAAGGCCAAACATAACTGGCTAGCACCATAATATAAGATGTCATGAAAAAAGTTAACCTCGAAGTAGTCTTCATGAAGTGCCTTTGCTTCAGGTTGACCCTCTCCAGATTTGATTCTATCAACATGTTCTACTGTTTTTGCTAGCCCCAGTCCCTGTGTTTAACCATATGACAATAAGTAAACACTTTGAGTTGGCACAGCCAGAGACAAATTTCTATGACAAGACCATTGGAATCAGGATATTTCATTACTCATAAGCAAGTTCAACTTGTAAAAATTTCAGGCTGAATGCTGAAGATATACAACAGTTACAATTACCACACAACTCTACAACTGTATTTCAGGCAAATAATCATTGACCAGCACCAGTAGACCTTCTAATTGTGTGATTATCGTTGAAAACTCACCTCCAAACCAGTATGCTCCAAGAGATGGCGCAATGACTCAAGATTACTTTCCAATTGACAAGTACCTAAAATTACCAAACCAATTAGCAAGCTGTTTGGTATCTATCAAGATAATATGACAAAAAATATATGCAGTGGCCCACCTTCCATGTACAATTTTTTAAGACTCTCGATTTCATTGGATAGGGACGCACTTTCAGCCTCTGTCGTCCTAAGCTCATCTCTCAAAGAATCCATGTAAGCATCTGCAAGTATGATTCAGGTACAAATCACATGAAAACATTTGGTAGACATATCTACAATCCCTCTATATCATTGCAAAACGATTATATCCTTTCATTGAGTATTTCATTTCAATAGTTCTGCAATCATTCTAACTCATACAACTCACATCTGCAAATTAGTAGCCTCGCCCGGCCCTCACACCTTCAACGAAGGATCTAATGTTACAATTGATATCCTTTGTTTAATAGGTTTGCCAATCTTTAACACATCTAAATACAAGGCACTCCCATCCATCCCTAAAACGCGTCACTATGACATACTCGTTACTTTTCCAAATTACCAAATCCCTCTATTTCCCCTAGCAAAGGAATTAAACTTGTTCACATTTCATAAAATCCAAGTGACTTTTTTTTTTTTTTTTAATTACAATGTACTTCAATAGCTTATAAGTGATTCTTCTCATGTTACGAAAACGAGCAAAACTTGCAAAATTAGCAAATCAACACATAATAAACAAACCATTCCAGAAAAATGATATGGGAATTCAGCATAACAACACCAAAGAAGACAAAACTTAGAAATGTGCTTACCCAAATCTTCATCTTTGAAAAACCCAACATCCGAATGCTCGGAGACAATTTCTTTCACATTGGTCTGCATTAATTTCATATATTAACAGTATTATAAAAATTATTAATTCACAAAGCAAATCATAGCTCGAATCATAACTTACTAAATTAAATTAAAATAAAGTAAGAAGGATAGTAAACCTCAAGAGCTTGAACGCAGTCTTGAAGAACAGAGTCGGAATCTGAAGAGGAAACTACGGAATTGGTAGCGGAATTTGCGAGGAAATTGGATAATTCATCAATCCGACTGGGAAATTACAAAATTTAACAATATGAGTGAGAAAATGTGGGTTGAAAATAAGGGGATGATTAGAGGAGAGAGAGAGAGATTACCTGCGAATAGTTTCGACCTCCATTATCAGTTTGCTGAATGAATTAGGATGCCTTTCAAACTTGAAATTTAATTTCAAACTCCCTTCATCCTTGTTTGTTTGCCCATATTCTATTTTAACGTATAAAGATTGTCCAATGGTGACACGTCTTCTCCGCTTACTTCACTAAACTGAAAACGACAAAGATATCCCACATCTATTACCAAGTTTTTGGTATAGAGGAAGCAATCACTTAATTTCACTTCTCTAAGCTTACTTTAGCTTGTATGAATTTTGGTTGTCTCCAAAATGTGCAAAAAGATGACTACTTAAGTATTTCATGTTATTTTGATTACTCGTACTTGCGATGGAAAGAAGATTCTTTTAGCTAACATGCTACAAAGTATATTTTAAATTTTAGGGTGTATCGGTGCATAACATCACCTAGTTACTTGTTATCTATGTTACATGGACTCTTCATTTCACCTCAATTATCCATGTCGAACCTTCGATACTCGGACATGGATATGACTATTGGATACATCACTTTTAATTCAAAATCATGAAATTTTTTCATAAAATAGTCTAGTCAGACACTTGAATACGTACCCCTATCGAATTTGGGTACAGACAAAATAGTTTGTGTTAATTGTATATTAGTGGCTCAAATGGGACCTTGAACAATATAAGGTAGGACCCGTAGGAGAAATATAAAAAGTTAGATGCAAAATCAATCCGATAGTTTTCATACATAACTTTTGTACACGAAAACAAACAAGGAACACAAGGTATATTCAATTATTCTTGCTATATGCAAATTTAAGAGTGATATTTGTGTGAGGTGATTCAATTTCGCTTACATAGATGATGTAGTCTTTAGATATGAAAGAAAATCGTGAGCTAATGGCCTAGTTTATGGGATTATTTAGCCACGTTTAAATTGAATCCATACTTCCAAAACATTGTTTACTTCATAATCGAATGGAGTCCAAGGCCAATCAATCAAAATCACCAGTGTCATAATTTTAATTTATTCAACATGTAGCTAGATGATGCTATTCAGATGGGGCTTTTTAATTGAATTAACCTTAATCTTAGACATTCCCTGTTTGTAATAAGATGGCTTTAACGCCATTGAACTTCAAAATTTTCATTCACAAGAGAACTCAAATCACCCAATCTACTCAACCTCAAAAGAGGGTGGCTACAAACCAGAAATCCGACCCATTAAAATGTGCAACTTGAGCAGAAAATTTGTTAATACATTTATAAACTTTTACCAAGTTTAGGATAGCATGATGCTTAAGTAGGGATCATTTGATTACTTATAAATCAAACAGTTAGTCGCTGAACAGCACAAGGGAATAATTTACCAGTGAACTAAGCAAATAGTGTCTGTTGACAGGAGAACAAGCTGCACCCAAAAGTGGGATCTCCCTAGCTACAGCAAATGGGATTTTCATTGACAAGCTAGCTAACTATTCATGTCTCAAACCACAAAATCTAAACAACCCATCTAGATACAAATCACTATACTACATGTCTTCTTCGGATATCCATGGACACATCAAACAGAGCACCACCACTCCCTGGCTTGGATCAATAATCACTTGCAAACCTTGCCATCTCAGCCTACAAAATGCAAATTACATATTAGATCAATAGCATTGAGTAATTTCCAACAGCACAACAATCCGCTGTTGCCTAGAAGATATTGGTGCTGAACAAGATACTTTGAGAATAATGTGTCTTTTGAGATACAATAACACTCTAGAAGCACAAATCAATAAGGCAGCTCATCCTTAAAATCCATTTGCAATCTCCAAAGAAATTTTTATTGGTGCAAAAATCTCCAAAGATATCAATATTCAACAAGCTGTTATCAAACCTTATATAAACAAACCGACACTACAAGTTTTATTAACATAGATTATTAAAACAAAGTACACATGACTTTCTCACCTCAAATGCACCTTTCAAACAGTCAAGTTCCTTGTCTAGGTCATTGATCGCTTGATTGTATGCCTGTGTTGGTGAAGACTGGCTTGTAGTGTGAATCTGCGCAGATAAAACAATCCATTTAACAATGCATGAGACATGTAAGGGGGGTTCAAGAATTCTCAGATATCAATTCACAATAAGATGTGAACTAAAGATATTAGTCGCCACCAATGAAATAAATGGTCTTTAAAGTCCTTAGCTAATCAGATACACAAAAGTAATTACTACACTCTCGAGCTTTACTAAAAGGCACAAGATATTCAGCAGTATGATTAAAAAACTGTGAGAGATACCAACTTCTGCAGAAACTCAGAAAGCAGAGGCATAGCAGCATCACCCATCTTATTTATTATTGGACTAAGCGTATTAAGGAGAGATGTGATGAGGTCAACACCTTTTCGCCAATTCATAATAACAGAGGCTAGCATAAACCTAGCAGCTAGCACTCTAAAAGGCACGTATGCAAGATCTAGATTTAAAATAAACCAGAGACATAAAAGGAGGAACATAGTTTCAAGAGGTACAAGATAGCAAAACGATTCTAACAACGAGGCTTAATAGATTAAAGTATTCATAATTCACATGTGGCGCATTTCCATCAGAGAAGCATCTCAAACTGATTGTTATGGAAAAAATAAAGCCTTGTCGATAAACTCAATAATTAGAAAATAACCACATAAAGCATTCTCCAATATCGTTATCTTATGGGGCACCCCTAATACTCCCACTGCTGTAATTCTCTCAGCCAAACCCAAGTTCCGCTCTTTGACAACCTTGGGGGTTAAGATCCACATATTGTACATGAGCTCATAATTCTCCTTTAATCAAAAGTTTCATCAAATATCTCATCTTTATCTCGGCTCTAACATTACACATAAATCATTAAGCTGAAAACATTCGCTAAAATATACTACAGGAGCTAAATTACTTAATAATAACAACATAAAACAAGTAAATTATCCACATTAGCTTCAAATTTAAGCTCCAAATTACAATTGCAGAAAAAAATAAATAATAAATCGATAATACTAGTAGAAAAAACTAACCCTAACAAGAATTTTGTACTGAAGAGGGTGTGGAAGCTTGTAGCCGGCAAAAAGGACATTTGGGTCTCTGTGCAATTGCCTATACCATGTCAGAAAAATCAACAAAATCGATCAGCAAAATCGATCAAATTAGGGTTTTTGAAATTAGAAATTGGGAAAATAATTAATTACATGCGGAGGATGTTGCCAATGGTGTGGTCTTCTCTCTCAATGGTAAAAGAGGCAGCATTGATGATCTTCGTATCTCTCTCATACGAAACCCTAAAACAACAAGAAGAATAATCACCATTAACAGCAATTATCAAATTATTAATAAAAAAAATTGTGATTATCACTGAAAAAACAAAGTGGGAAAAGATAAAGATTGAGATAATTACTTCTTGACGCCTTCAGGAACGACGAATCTCTCGTATCGATCAGGAGCATTCATCTTTCTCTCTCTTCTCTGATGCTAAGCGGAGGAATTAACAAAGAACTGTGTTCAACTCTGTTCTAAAATTCGAGGGGTTAGATATGTTTTTATTTTCAGTAATTTTTCATCAACCTTGTACAACTTGTACTTTTATCCTTTACCGTCCCTTAACTAAAATTACAGTCAATAATACACTTTTTTTTTTATTTTTTTTTTTCCCTTCTATAAATACACTATACATACCTTGTACTTTCGGTTTCGGCTAAGTAATTTTATTTTATTTTTGGTTAGAAAGAGGGGCAAGCCCTTGGCTAAGTAAATTTGAGATTAGTAAAAATACAATCTCTAAACTATGCACACTTTTGGTTCCTCATCTTTTAATGTTCACTTTTGATCCGTCAACCATCATTGAAGGAGATTTCAAGGCAAATAGTTGAGAGACTAAGCTTAGATAGTAATAGTTTAGGGACCCTGAAAGCTTAGTTAGCAGTAGTTTAGGGACCTTGAAAGTGACAAGCGTTGGAATGGTCGCTACAGTCTAACGCTCAATCAAACAATATTTATACGAACACCCTAAAACCAATATAATGGCAAGTAAAGGTTCGGTCCACGAGAAACGGGAGTAAATGCTAATTGATCTTGAAATCCTAAGCTAGTTCGAAGTCAAGGTGTGAAAGGTGTTCTAAAGCTACGATACAAAAAGATAATCAATTGACTAAAACACTAGGGTGAACGGGAATCCACCCAACCATCAATAATCAAGCAAAAGGGGATCATGGAGGTAAACAAGCATGTAAGGACCATAAGTCATATCAACATCATGTGATAGGAGGACAACAAGAAACATTAAGCTTGGATTGCTCATGCACTTAACACAACTTGATACATAATCAAACCACAATCAATAATGAAACACTTGATTCACAAATGAATGATTTTAACAAGTGGAACATGCATTCAAAATCAATACTCTAGGTTAGCTACTCCTATTATAGTGATTTAACATGCAATAGCTCATAATCAATTTAATCACAAGTCATTTACCAAGAACAAACCCCAAACACTTAGATTAATTAAGGTAGGGTTTCATCCCGAAACCCTAGTTAGAGAACTACTCACACATGTTGAAAACTAAAGAAGCAAACATCTCAAGAACCCTGATAAACCCTAACATTAATACTAGCAAATATCAATAAATGAGTAATAAATGAGAAAGAGAACAATACCAATATTAAATGGAGTCAAACAAAGCAAAAGATTGAAGCTTTGATAACCGTTGTCAATGATTCGTACAAAGTATTCCAAATGCTTGCCTTGAGTGAGAAATTACAAATCTTCACTAATAATCTAAGATTAATCTAAAAGAGAACTAAATAAAACCCTAAATAAAGTTTTGGAACCCTAGAAAGGAGCGAAAAAGTAGAAATCCTAATTAATTGCTTGCTTACATTCTAATAAATGAGCCTATTTATAGTCCTTTTTGCACGCTGAAAAGTTACGCAGAATACCCCTGCGAGTTTGGCACGGGCGTGCCAAATATGGCACGGCCGTGCTGGCTGGCAGAAGATTTTGGCTGTTGAATCACGAAGATCAGCACGGACGTGCTGAACTTGGCACGGGAGTGCAGAAGGTACAGCACGGGCAAGCCAGATTTGGCACGGCCGTGCTAGGAGGCAGGGAGTTTGGCTGTTCATTCATCATATCCAGCACGGGCGTGCTAAAGATCAGCACGGACGTGCTAGTATCAGCACGGACGTGCCAATATACACACGGTCGTGCTGCTTCTAACTTCATTCTGTTGGAGCCTCTGGACATCAGCACGGTCGTGTTGCTTCTGACTGAGCCGAGCTGTAGTTCTGGCACGGACGTGCCACATTTGGCACGGCCGTGCTGAATGTCTGGAACTGCTTCTTGCTCTGTGTTCAGAATTGCAGATCATCGTGGCCTCTTTGCTTGCTGGACTAAGCTCGGTAATGGCTCGATTACGCACCAAAGGTTCGGGATTCGGCTCGGCTCGATCAAATATGCCTGTAAATGTATCAAAAACACCTCAAAAACCGTGAAATGCGTAAAGCAAGTAAATATGACGCGAATGAGCATATAAATGACCAAAGTGGACTCAATTGCGTCCGAAATCACTCGTTTATATGCTTCAAAGCGTGCCATAAAGTGCGCTTGTCAAAACCCCCCAAGCTACACTTTTGCTAGTCCTCGAGCAAAACAAAACAAAAAAAAAAAAAAAAAAGGCGCAAGCAAGAAGGAAATCAAGATAAACATTGCCCGTGTATATAAATCATTTTTAGGGAAAAAATAACATCAACGGATTCTACTTAGAACGAACGTGCATGGAGTATAAAATTCACTCAAATGAGCAAAGAGACACACGATCCAAGATGTTATTGATCAAACATTGACAAAACTAAACGAAACGTAGAGAACCAATGAGTCATGCTTCTCCCCCCAAGCTGAACCAAAACAACCGCGTCCTCCCCAGATGTTTCAAATCACCACCTTAACTAGCTCCTCGTGATTCCTCGAAGGAACCGGAAAAAGTAATGAAGTATTTGAGGAAATAATAATGGTACCCGACATCTCAACTACGCATGAACTTTCCAAAGGGTTGAAATCCATCTCCCTTCACCGGTTTTAGACCGAACACCTCTAAAGTCTAAGGGTCTTAGAAAGGTTGTAAAGTATTGGCAGTGGGTAGGGGTAAGTGAAACAATTTCAAAAGTGGATTTAAATCCTAAGTGAAGCGCAAGAATTACAATTCTCAATAACAAATCTCAAGAGATTGAATTCACATTCCACACGAACAATATTGATTCACAATTCAACTCACTACCAAATATAAAATCAAAGTACGCACTAGAAACCTTCTTCAAACTTTGAAACTGTATTCATCGTCATATCCTTATTCTCAACTAGGAAGGTTTTTTTTTTTATAGATACTTGCTCAAACCCATATCGAATATAATTCTTGAATAATAGACAGTAAGCTCAAACAAACCTTGCGAGGTAAATGATTCACTAACTAAGGGTTGGTAAAACATCGGCCATCGGGTTTGTAATGCGGGTAATCAAGAATGGGGAATAAAGGTTCAACATGGTTAGCAAGTGGGATGATGTAAAAAGAAAATTAATTTGTAACAAAACAAAAAGAACAGAAATAAGAAAAATGAAAAAGGTGCCCTTTTCCTCCTCTAAAGGTGTTAAGTCACGGTCTTGGGAGTTAAAAATCAACACAAAGATCGAAACATGCGTAATCAAGGATCCAAATATGCCACACAAAAAGAAATGATGAAGGCTAGAGAAGTTAAAACTCACGGGATCTGAAAATTAAGCAAATACCAATCAAGGGGATCAAATCCACAAAGGGGAGCGACTCCGTCTTACCACAAACCAAGACTTGGAGTTTCACATGATAACAAATGTTCTATCCCACTACCTTCGCTTAGACTTGTCTATATTGATCAACAATAGGCTCAAACCGTGCATTCATCACCAATCTAAGTGAAAGTAAACATTCCACGCATAGTCATTCGCATTTCGAATCCATGCAAGATATTATTTCAAGGATTGTACAATAGGCAAGTTCATCTTGATTCCACAACATAAGAAAAGACTATGAGGCAAACCATATAAATAGACTACATATCCTCATACCAGAAGCTTTTCTCATGCAAGACTCATTTATACACAACTAAACTAAGCAAGTAAAATGATTCACAAAGAGGCATAAAGTCACATAAATCCCAATCGTCAAACAAGTGATCAATTGATATCAACATCAATGATCCCAGGTTCTTCAGAACCGACCATACATCCTCAAATCATTCAACTTCCTCCTAAACTAGCTATCCTAAACACACAGGAAGACTAAAAGAGAAGGCTAGGATCTCACCAAATTTGCCTCCCGGGGTCTCCAAAAAGCGGCCATAAGGAATTTCCATGTGACCATGCCGCTTCTCGATGATTCCGAGCTGCAAAAGAGAGAAAAACTAGCAAAAGAAATAATAAGCCTAAGAAAGCAGTAAAAATATACACAATAGTTTGTAATTGTTCCAAATCAAAGTTCAAAAGTACTCCTCACAAAAGAGACCCCCCCAAGCTGAAATAAACATTGTCCTCAATGTTTGCACATTGGGACAGTACAAGGTGGAAAGGGGGACTCAGCAAAAACCATATCTAAGAACTGGGGTCGGCACCAGGGTGGTGAGGACCGGAGAACTGCTGACTGAAACGGTCAAAACTATCCCTCATCGAGGTGAAAACAACCGTCATCTCTTCATTCGATTGCCGAACTCTCTCGTTCGACAACCGAAGGCCCTCGAAGTCAATTCTGAGTCCCTGGAAGTCTCCTCGCAGCAGGTCAAGCTGCTGCTGATAGTAAGCATGGGGGATGCTGCCTCCCTCGCCATATTTCCAATCTTGAGGGTCCTGATGATGCTCGTCATAGTTATTGTCCTGATCATCTTCCTCCTCTTGCACTTGGACTGGGTCTCGATCAATGTACTCTGTAGACCCGTCATCGTGCCAGATGAAATCTGACTCGAAAATCCAGTTGGCGACGTCGTACACAACCGTCCTCATAGGATCGGGAAGGTAAGCGTATGGCTTACCTGCCACGAGCCAAAGATATCGTCCAGGGATGGAGGTCTCTTCAAGCCATTGCATGGCCTTAAGAGTCCTGACGTCGAGGAGAGTGCAACCGGGAACTTCCTGTAGTCCTGCAAAATCAACACCAACAAATCGTGCAATAATGGTAATCATACCCCCAATAGTTATAGCTCCCTTCCCTTTGGCTACATCCTCTAGATGCTGAATCAACCAAGCCCCCAGGTTAAGCGTACGGTTCCCCTCGGTGAGGTGCCAAAGGAACTGAAGTTCCCTAATGGACACCACTCCCGCACTATCCCCCCTAGCAAAGATGGTGGAGGAGAAGATCCTATGGGCTAAGCGGAAGGTGGGGTTAACGATGGAGGTGGCTTTGTCTTTCCTAGGGTCTCTATCCCCCCTCCCGGTTATTTGGTACCAAAAGGCCCCCGACTCGTAATGATTAGGATGGTTACCCCCAGGACCGTACCTTTGATTAGTTAACCATCCGAAAGCTGTATTGACCTGGTTTTCCTCCAAGGTGATTATCTCTGAATTCATTAGTTGAAAGGTCACGTAGTCTAAATCACCTATGACATCGCGGTGTACGCGCAAGGAGGACAAAAACTCAAGTGTTAGACGCTTATAGGTCGGGGCATGCATTCGGAGCCATGCCTCAAACCTAGAATATGTGAACAACTGTGTTATATCTGCATCTACACCTAGGGCTCTAGCAGCAACGGGGTCGTAGAACTTGGTGGGCCTAACTTGACGTGAGGAAATGACCAAGTAATTATCCATGAAGGTCGGGTTTTTAAATTCAATTCCCATGGTGTTCACCGATGGTGGAGCCACAGAGGAGGGTCCTGCGTCACCACGAGCCCTTTTGTTGGGATTTTTAATCCTAGGCATGGTCAAGTCACCCAAAATGAAAGCTGAAATTGCTAACACTACCAAGGGGGCTAAAACAACTCAACCCCACCAACCAAATCAACACCAAACAACAAGAATAATCCCACCAATTAACAAATCAACCCAAATCAACCAACAAATCAATCCAACCAACAAAAAATAAACCATAAAATTACCCCAAATTGCGAGCAAGAATTATTAGTTATTATCAATTACATAACAAAATTCAAGCAATAAAATTTGTAGTAGTTTTAAGGAAATTGAGAAGGAGGAACAAAGTTACCAAGAAGCATGCTAGAGGCAGTTGGGAGCACGGCTGGAGACGGCTGAAGCACGGCTGGAGATGGCTGAAGCACGGCTGGAGATGGCTGAAGGCTGCTGGAGGAGAAAGAAAGAAAAGTGATGGAAAGAAAGGGGATTAGGGTTTGAGGAGAAGGAAAGAAAAGAGAGAAAGTGAAAGGAAAGGAGTGAGGGAAATGAAAGGGGAAATGAGGGTTGTAGGGGAAAATGAAAGAGGAGAAGGGCCGCTGATCAGTTTTTTTTTTTTTTTTTTTTTTACTGAACCCGATAATGGCACGGTCGTGCCATATTTGGCACGACCGTGCGACCTGGCAGGGGGGGTCTGGAGTAGAAACGGCACGGTCGTGCTAAATCTGGCACGGCCGTGCTGAATTCATACTGAACTGCCTGCCACTCAGCACGGGCGTGCCAAATTTGTCACTGCCGTGCTGACTGCTGCTTCCATCTTCCTTCCGTTTCTTACCTACAACAAGCTTCCACAGACCAAAAGAGGCACATAAGAGATTATATTAACATTAAATATTAAAATAAATGAAAATAAAGAGAGAGGAAAAAGGGAAAAATAAACTAAGAAAGCAATTAAAGCGGGTTGCCTCCCGGTAGCGCTTATTTAACGTCATTAGCTTGACGTGGTCACAATCAACTTGTATGACCGCAGAGTAGTACATCAATCAACCCGACATGTGCTCCCTCGTAGTATAACTTCAAACGGTGTCCATTAACCGTGAAAGATTGCAATCCATCCAAATCATAGAGTTCAACCACCCCGGAAGGGTAAACTTCCTTGACGGTGAACGGTCCTCTCCATCTTGACATCAATTTCCCGGGGAAGAGTTTCATCCGGGAGTTGTACAAAAGGACCTTGTCACCCACTCTGAAAGCCTTGTGCTCGATCTTACGGTCATGCCATTCCTTAGACCGCATCTTGTAGAGGTTTGCACTATCATAAGCATCCATTCGAAGCTCCTCTAACTCATGAAGGTCCAACATCCTTTGTTCCCCCGCGCTTGCCAAATCAAAATTGATCTTCTTGATTGCCCATTGAGCGCGGTGCTCTAACTCGACCGGGAGATGACATGACTTCCCGTAGACCAAGCGGTAGGGGGTTGTGCCAATAGGGGTTTTGAAGGCTGTCCGGTATGCCCATAGTGCATCGTCTAGCTTATCGGACCAATCCTTCCTATTTTTCGCAACCGTCTTCTCAAGAATTTCCTTGATTTGCCAATTCGAAACCTCCGCTTGCCCGCTTGTTTGAGGGTGATAGGTTGTCCCGAAACGGTGATGGACTCCATTCTTGCGAAGCATCTTTTGGAAAGCACTATGCACGAAATGTGAACCATTGTCACTAATCACTGCCCTAGGGACTCCGAACCTTGGGAAAATTATCTTCTTGAAAAGTTTCATTACAACCTTGTGGTCATTCGTTGGAGAGGCGATTGCCTCCACCCATTTTGAGACATAATCAACCGCCACAAGGATGTATTGATTCCCACGAGAGGAAGGAAAAGGGCTCATGAAGTCTATACCCCAAACATCGAATATTTCAAGTTCAAGAATGGGTTGTTGAGGCATCTCATTCTTCTTAGACACATTTCCACTTCGCTGGCATGCATCACAAGTCTTAACAAATTCCCATGAGTCTCTGAAAATGTGGGGCCACCATAGCCCACTTTGCAAAACTTTCCGGGCCGTCTTGTTTGCACCCATGTGACCTCCGCAAGGATCGGAATGACACATCCTCAACACACTTTGAGCTTCCTCATCCGGAACACACCTCCTTAGCAAGCCATCAACTCCTCTTTTGAATAAGATCGGGTCATCCCAAATGTAGTGCCTTGCTTCTCTCCTTAGCTTCTTCCTTTGGTTCTTAGTGAAATCAGGAGGGCACTCCCCACAAGCTAGGTAATTCACCAAATCAGCGAACCAAGGCAATTCCTTCTCCTTGAGGAGGTACAAAACATCATCTTTCAACTCATCACTAATGGGCATCCCGTCGTCCTCTTGTTGTTCCTTTTCCATCCGAGAAAGGTGATCCGCTACCACATTTTCAGCTCCCTTTTTGTCCCGTATCTCCACATCAAATTGTTGCAAAGATAGGACCCAACGGAGGAGACGCGGTTTGGACTCTTTTTTGGAGATCAAGTATTTGATGGCCGCATGGTCGGTGTAGACTATAGTTTTGGAGCCAATAAGGTAGTCCCAAAACTTCTCAAAGGCATGAACAATGGCTAGGAACTCCTTTTCCGTGGTGGTGTAGTTCCGTTGTGCTTCATTCAAGGTTTTTGACATATAATAGATCACATGAAGCTTTTTATCAACTCGTTGCCCTAGAACACCCCCTATTGCCGTGTCGCTTGCATCGCACATTAACTCGAATGGGAGGCCCCACCTTGGCCCTTGCACTATTGGAGCGGAGATTAGAGCTTTCTTGAGCTTGTTAAAGGCATGAAGGCACTTTTCATCAAACCGAAAATCTGCTTCTTTTTGCAGCAAGGCATTTAGAGGTTTAGCTATTAAGGAGAAATCCTTAATGAACCGCCTATAAAAGCCCGCGTGCCCCAAGAATTGCCTTACTCCCTTGACACTCACCGGCGGAGGTAGCTTTTCAATGACTTCGACTTTTGCCTTGTCCACTTCTATTCCGGCATTCGAAATCTTGTGACCAAGGACTATACCCTCCTCCACCATGAAATGGCACTTCTCCCAATTGAGGACCAAGTTTACCTTCGTGCATCTCTCCAAACATTTCCCTAGGTTCGCCAAACCATCATCAAAAGATGCTCCTCCCACCGAGAAGTCATCCATGAAGACCTCCATCTCGGTCTCTAACATGTCGCCAAAAATACTCATCATGCATCTTTGAAAGGTTCCTGGCGCATTGCAAAGTCCAAAGGGCATCCTCCTGTAGGCAAAAGTTCCATAGGGACAAGTAAATGTTGTTTTTTCTTGGTCACCGGGGTTGATAGGAATTTGAAAGAACCCCGAGTAACCATCAAGAAAACAATAATACTTATGCCTTGTTAGTCTTTCAAGCATTTGGTCAATAAATGGGAGAGGGAAGTGGTCTTTTTTGGTTGATGTGTTTAGACGTCTATAGTCTATACACATTCTCCAACCGGTTACTGTCCTAGTTGAGATAAAATCACCATGTTCATTCTCAACTACGGTCATTCCCTCCTTTTTAGGGACAACATGGACGGGAGAAACCCATCTAGAGCTCGAAATGGGGAAGATGATGCCGGCATCAAGGAGTTTGGTGATTTCTTTCTTCACCACCTCCCCCATTTGAGGATTGAGCCTCCTTTGCCTTTCAATGGAAGGCTTTGCATCCTCTTCGAGAGTTATGTGATGCATGCATATAGCGGGGCTAATACCTTTGAGGTCATCAATGGTATAGCCTAAAGCATTTTGATGTCTCCTCAATACATCACATAACTTTCGGGTTTGGATTGCGTTCAAGGAGGAACTCATAATGACGGGGTAAGTTGAATTGGGACCAAGAAATTCATACCTTAGATGAGTTGGTAGAGGTTTCAGCTCCACCGAAGGTGCCTCATTTGCCTTTTTCTCAACGGCCATGTCAAGTGCATCCTTGGCCGTGATCTCCATGAACTTGGGCTCACCTTCATCTTCTTCTGGAATTTGCTCTTCCACATCCCCGCTTTCTTCGGTGGCACTCACCTCGAAATCATGGTTAGGAGAAAGCAAATGCACATGCATACTAGAAACAATAGAATCAATAGTATCAACCATCATACAGTTTTCAGAGTTGGAACTAGGATATTGCATACTCTTGTTCAAATCAAATACTAGAACTTTCTCTCCCACTTTCAAAGAAATCTTAACACTCTTCACATCAATGAGAGCACCCGAAGTAGCTAGGAAGGGACGTCCTAGAATGATGGGTATATGGCTATCCTCATCCATCTCTAAAACTACAAAATCGACCGGAATAACAAACTTACCAACCCGTAATGGGACATCTTCTACCTTACCTTTTGGGAATTTGATTGAACAGTCGGCCAATTGAAGGGTAATATTAGTGGGAAGAAGTTCTCCCACTTCTAGACGTTGGTAGACCGAATAGGGCATAAGGCTCACACTAGCCCCTAGATCACACAAAGCATTGTCAATTTTCATCTTGTTAATAGCACATGGAATGGAGAAATTACCGGGGTCTCCTAACTTAGGAGGCATTTTGTTCATGATTATGGCACTACAATTCTCCGTGAGGTTAACGGTTTCTACCCCATCACAAGTCCTCCTCCCACTCAAAATGTCTTTCAAGAACCTAGCATAGTTAGGCATTTGTTTTATAGCATCGGTGAAAGAAATAGAAAGATGAACTTGCTTCAAGGTTTCCAAGAATTTCCCAAATTGGACATCCAACTTGTGTCTTACAAATTTATGGGGGTAGGGGAGTTTTTTCAATAGCTCGGGTTCTTCAACATGAGCTCCCTCTTTCTCTTTTTGAATCTCATTAACCTTATTATCCTCTCCGGGCTTCACACTCTCACTTTCAACAACTTTGTCAATGATAGGTGTGGCGATAGGTGGGCTCTTAGATGAAGTCATTTTATCACTCTCTATCAAAGTCTTACCACTCCTAGTAGTGATAGCATTCACGGAATTCTTAGGGTCAACACCTTGAGGAGGGAGTTTAGAAGTGCCAACTCCGTCCTTAATAGCATTGGCTAGTTGGGATATTTGGGTTTCAAGCATCTTATTGTGTGTCATCACCTCATTAAATTTTTTATCACTAGTGGCCATGAAAGTGTTGAACATCTTAGCTTGAGCTTCCATCATCTCCTCCAAACTAGACCTTTGCGGTGGTCCTTGAGCATAATAATTGTCATTAGAAGCTCGTGAACCACTCGCATTGGATTGTTGGGGGTTTTGATTTTGGAAGCCCCTATTTTGATTATTGTTCCAATTTCCCCTATTATTAGCATTCACCCCTTGATTGTGTTGCCCTTGATTAGAGTTCCCTTGGTTTCCCCAATTTTGGTGGTATCGATTTTGATTTCCAAAGTTCCCTTGTTGATTATAGGTTCCTTGGGGATTTTGGTCCCTTTGATTCCTATTTCCCCAATGGTTTTGTTGGTTATCAAAATTGTTACCTTGTTGATTAAAGTTATTCCCTCTTTGATTAGGTGGTAGGTACCTATTGTTGTCATTCCTAGGTCTATTATCATAAGACAAGGCGTTGACATGTTCATTTTCGCTTACACCACCATCATTATAATTAGAGGGGAATTGGGGATCACAATTACAACAAGAGGTATCGTGGTCATAGGATCCACAATTTTCGCAAAACAAACATCCATGAGGCATATTAAGAGAGTTAGAGTTCATACCTCTCCCACTAGATTGGGAGGGAGGACCTTGAAAAGGCGTAGCATCGAGCTTATCTTTGATGGATGACATCTCTTTTCCAAGGTTTGCGATTTGCGAAGTCAAATTACCGATTGCATTTAGATGGTCTACCGAATAGGCCGCTCCTCCACTTTTGCTTGCGGCATCTCGCTCCCCCTCTTGCCAATCCATGCGGTGTCGTACCACATCCTCAATGATATCTATCACTTGCTCCTCGGTTTTGTTCATGATAGGGCCACCCGCCCCCGCATCCAAACTTGTCTTTCCTTGAGGGCTTAGTCCCCCGTAGAAGATTTGTAACACTTGATAAGTTGGGATCCCATGGTGAGGGCACTCTCGCTGGTACTCCTTGTACCTCTCCCAAGCCTCATAGATTGACTCCCCACTTCTTTGCCTAAAGCCTTGGATTAGGGCCCTGGCATCGGCCGTCTTCTTCTGAGAGTAGAACCTCCCCAAGAATGCCGTGGTGACATCGTCCCAAGTGCGTAGAGAGTTCGGTTTGACCTCTTTCTCCAACCACTCAAGAGACCTCCCGATTAGTGAGAATGGGAAGAGCTTTAGTCTCACAAATTCTTGAGTCACCCCGTTGACTTTTATAGTGTTGCAATACTTCTCGAACTCGTTTAAGTGAGCCAAGGGGCTCTCATGTTTAGCACCACTAAATTGTCTCCGTTCGATGAGGGTGATCATGGCGGGCCGGATCTCAAAATCATTGGCTTGTGTGGTGGGTGGAGCAATCCCGCTTGAAGCTCTATATGCTCCCGGAGTTCCCAACTCCTTTAGTGGGCGTGGCGGCGGTGGATGAGGTTGTTCATTATCCATTTGCGTTGGTTGTGTGGTAGGGCTTTTCGATCTTTCTCTCGAGGTCGAGGTCCTTGATCGGGATCTTGACCTACGGTTGTTTCGGCAAGTCCTTTCGACTTTGGGATCGAATGGCACTAGCTCTCTTTGTCTAGACCTGCGCATAAACTCTACCAAACCAATCAAATAGCAAGGCTACAAGTGTAGCCAAAAGGAAAAGAAAAATGAAAAAAAAAAAAAAAGTGAACTAGACTCAAGCAATCAAATAGCAATTATCAAACACCGCTCCCCGGCAACGGCGCCATTTTGACAAGCGTTGGAATGGTCGCTACAGTCTAACGCTCAATCAAACAATATTTATACGAACACCCTAAAATCAATATAATGGCAAGTAAAGGTTCGGTCCACGAGAAACGGGAGTAAATGCTAATTGATCTTGAAATCCTAAGCTAGTTCGAAGTCAAGGTGTGAAAGGTGTTCTAAAGCTACGATACAAAAAGATAATCAATTGACTAAAACACTAGGGTGAACGGGAATCCACCCAACCATCAATAATCAAGCAAAAGGGGATCATGGAGGTAAACAAGCATGTAAGGACCATAAGTCATATCAACATCATGTGATAGGAGGACAACAAGAAACATTAAGCTTGGATTGCTCATGCACTTAACACAACTTGATACATAATCAAACCACAATCAATAATGAAACACTTGATTCACAAATGAATGATTTTAACAAGTGGAACATGCATTCAAAATCAATACTCTAGGTTAGCTACTCCTATTATAGTGATTTAACATGCAATAGCTCATAATCAATTTAATCACAAGTCATTTACCAAGAACAAACCCCAAACACTTAGATTAATTAAGGTAGGGTTTCATCCCGAAACCCTAGTTAGAGAACTACTCACACATGTTGAAAACTAAAGAAGCAAACATCTCAAGAACCCTGATAAACCCTAACATTAATACTAGCAAATATCAATAAATGAGTAATAAATGAGAAAGAGAACAATACCAATATTAAATGGAGTCAAACAAAGCAAAAGATTGAAGCTTTGATAACCGTTGTCAATGATTCGTACAAAGTATTCCAAATGCTTGCCTTGAGTGAGAAATTACAAATCTTCACTAATAATCTAAGATTAATCTAAAAGAGAACTAAATAAAACCCTAAATAAAGTTTTGGAACCCTAGAAAGGAGAGAAAAAGTAGAAATCCTAATTAATTGCTTGCTTACATTCTAATAAATGAGCCTATTTATAGTCCTTTTTGCACGCTGAAAAGTTACGCAGAATACCCCTGCGAGTTTGGCACGGGTGTGCCAAATATGGCACGGCCGTGCTGGCTGGCAGAAGATTTTGGCTGTTGAATCACGAAGATCAGCACGGACGTGCTGAACTTGGCACGGGAGTGCAGAAGGTACAGCACGGGCAAGCCAGATTTGGCACGGCCGTGCTAGGAGGCAGGGAGTTTGGCTGTTCATTCATCATATCCAGCACGGGCGTGCTAAAGATCAGCACGGACGTGCTAGTATCAGCACGGACGTGCCAATATACACACGGCCGTGCTGCTTCTAACTTCATTCTGTTGGAGCCTCTAGACATCAGCACGGTCGTGTTGCTTCTGACTGAGCCGAGCTGTAGTTCTGGCACGGACGTGCCACATTTGGCACGGCCGTGCTGAATGTCTGGAACTGCTTCTTGCTCTGTGTTCAGAATTGCAGATCATCGTGGCCTCTTTGCTTGCTGGACTAAGCTCGGTAATGGCTCGATTACGCACCAAAGGTTCGGGATTCGGCTCGGCTCGATCAAATATACCTGTAAATGTATCAAAAACACCTCGAAAACCGTGAAATGCGTAAAGCAAGTAAATATGACGCGAATGAGCATATAAATGACCAAAGTGGACTCAATTGCGTCCGAAATCACTCGTTTATATGCTTCAAAGTGTGCCATAAAGTGCGCTTGTCATAAAGCTTTGTTAGCAATAATTTAAGGACTAAGCTTAATCAGCAATAGGTCAGGGACATTGAAAGCTTTATCAGCAATAGTTAGGGATTTCGATTGCTTAGTCATTAATAGTTTTTGGACTTTAACATTTAGTGTTGATGATTACATTGAAAAAAATGTTGACATATAAAATGATTTAGGGACTATATTTAGGCAATTGGGTAGTTTAAAAAGGAAATGGATCACCATGGAATTCCGGTGAGAAAAACCACTACGAATTTGCTTACTTGGTCGGCTAATACTCTACCAATTCCCCTCCTCTCTCCTCTTCTAATCGCCCTATTTATAATGTGCAGATAATTTCTCTCTCTTAATCGTCTCATTGCATATTATATTAATATCAAACTTTTATAATTTTTTACAGATAGAAATGGAGACATATAAGCGTATTATTTGAAAGCGCGTTTTAGAGACCATAAAAAGTCGTAAAAAAATAAGGGATAGAGGGAGTGTGTTTCCTGGGCAACAATCGAGTAGCCCAGCCCAATAGAAACAAACAGTCTGCAAACGAGATGAGCCCGTAAGATTTGTAAGACTCGAATAAAAAAAAAATCTCAGATCACACTCATAAACCCTAGTTGCCTTACAACGCCGGATTCCCTTCTCTCTCATTAGTTTATCCCTCTCGTAGATTTGGGGTTTCAATTCCAGCAGAGATGGCACCCCCTGCGAAAGGTATTATTTTTCCTATTCTAATCAATTTCTAATTTTCCATTTTCAATTTTTTTGTTAGAATTTTTGCCCTTAATTGTTAATTATGTAGGAATACATGAATTTTTGGATTATATTTTGTTAATTGTTGTTTTATGTGCTAATATGAATCTAGTTTGAGTTCAAGTTGAATTTGGTTAATAAATTAAACTTTTAATCTTGCTATTGTTTTTGTGAATTCTGCTTTTATAAGCTTAATGTTCTTGATATAACAATGTGCTAATGTTAGTGATTATTAAAATGTATGCTGTTTATTTGATAAACTAAACTTTGGGTTTAACAATTCTTGGCTTATTTTTTTTGTCCTTAATTTTCTAACATCTTACCATTTGTTATTTTGTTGCTCATATATTTGGTAATGTGATATGGTGAAATAGCGAATTTGATGTTAAGAAAGATGGTTGGCATTGGGGTGTTGGTACCTTGAATTATATATATTGAGAAATTCTTATTGTTCTAAATGCAACTTTTGTCATGCTACTCTTGGGTTTAATGCTTTGATTGCTGATGCATTACATTATGTCAGTTTGAGTGAGTTATTTTGGTTCAGAAAACTTAATATTGTTCTGCCACACTAAGTATAAGATTGCTGTGGTAATTGCTATTCATCGGGTTGCTACTGGATCAAAATCTTGGTTGTGTTTGTTTAGGCTGACAATAATTTGATAGCTGATATTTAATCAGTTAGTAAGTAATGCGAAAAATTCTTCCTTGTTTAATCCTGCTATATATATTAGTTATTCATGCAATCACTCTTTCCAATTTTCGATTTTGTTTAGTTATTTTATTATTCAGTTCCGGCCAGCTGCACTTCTGGAGTTCTGGCTGTGTTACAAATTCTTTTTAGCTGCGATAAAATTGTATTACATTTTTAAAAACCTAGAAGGATACCTGACATCATTTATCCGGCAGATGTAAAGAAGGCTGATCCCAAGGCACAGGCCTTGAAAGCTGCTAAAGCTGTGAAATCTGGCTCAAGTACCTTGAAGAAGAAAGCCAAGAAGATCAGGACCAAGGTTACTTTCCATCGGCCAAAGACATTGAAGAAGGACAGAAACCCTAAGTACCCTCGTATTAGTGCTACACCAAGAAATAAGTTGGATCACTACCAGATACTTAAATATCCCTTGACTACCGAGTCTGCAATGAAGAAGATTGAGGACAACAACACATTGGTTTTTATTGTTGACATCCGTTCTGACAAGAAGAAGATTAAGGCCGCCGTCAAGAAAATGTATGACATTCAGGCCAAGAAAGTGAATACCTTGATCAGGTGAATATTTCGGCCAATCAATTTGCTTCTCTTTGCTTCTTATTGTTATCTGTGTTTACTTAATGCGAAGTATTATGTTTTGATTCTCTCTTCACTCTTTAGGTTAAAATTGTGTAACTAATACATAGTATATTCTACAAAAATAACTTATTTTTCTCATTTATCATGAGTTTGAAAGACTTGCATACTGTTAGATATATATTCTTGTGGCACTGTTTTTTATCAATGGCAAACTAATCACTTGAAAATCAAAGGCAGCCATAAATTGAACAGAGTAGTGCCATACTTGCAGTATTTCTAATCCTGCTTGCTGATTTTTAGCTTGTCATTACTGACTAGGGTTTGCTGTAAGTCTGAAAGTTTCCTGTCATTCTAATTGTATGATTAATTTCCTTTTTGCAGGCCTGATGGCACTAAGAAGGCGTATGTTCGTTTGACACCTGACTATGATGCCTTGGATGTTGCAAACAAGATTGGAATCATCTAATTTGTATTTTGCTCCATAGTTGTTCAAGTAGATGATCTCTGACATTTTTGATAGGAACCTACTCAATAGGAAAAACATGAAGTTTTGTTTGATGTTGCAATGCTAAGCAGCAGCCTATGTTTTTATGGGTGCCTTTATTTGCTTTTTTAGAATGTGTCTGTATTTCATAACGCCTTTTGGTTCCTACTTCCTAAACATATGTGTTCATCTACCAAAACTTTGAGAAGAGCCTTCTCTCCAGCATTGTTCTTCATTATGGCTGATAAATGTAAGGTTATGAATTAAAACAAAATTAAGTGTTTGAGTTGATGTTATTAAAAGATGTGAAAATTGAGGAAAATGTAAGGTTATGCATGATGAGAGGCTTATAGCAAGATTTCAATCAAGTGGAGTCTGAAGCTACTTGATTTAAATAATAATCCTCCTAACAATCTAACATTACTCGCTTTTGATGGCAATATTTTTTGCTTTTATTTATTTTATTTTTTTTTTCATATTAATCAATTTTTGATTTGTTTGGATATGAATTTATAGTTTCTTTGTTAGTTAATTTATATCCTATAATAAAGTAGGATCTTTTTTGGAGGGAATTTTCCCTCCAAACTCTTTTTCTTTTCATTTTTGCAAAATTATTAATTTATCTACAAAATTTATTATTTATTTATTTATGGTTGACTATTATCTTACATTTTAATTAATTTGAAGGATGACTATTAACTTAGAGACTTTTATAATTCAATTACTACTCCGTATTAATTTTAAAAATCGAGCATGGCTCGGGCATTATCTAGTTTGGTCAATATAGTGTCATTTCGATACTGTGTACTTAACATTGTTCCATAAAACCATAAAGGTCTTAGTAAATGCAAGCAACATTTAAAAAAAAAAAATTGTTTTTAGATGAGAAGAATCATAAGACATCTAAACAGGTTAAACTAGTCTAAAATATAGGAAAATTTGTTAAAAAAAACTTTTAAAAGCACCATTTTGTGAAAAAAAAACCCTTTTAAAAGCTTTTTGGCAAAAGAAAATCCAATTTTTAGCATTTTGGCAAAAGAAAACCCGATTGTAAGTTTTTTTTGTGGAAGAAAACCTAATGTCTCTAATTGCACTTAATTCGTCTTTAATTCACTAAATTATCTTTTAAGTCTCACTTAACTATTTAATAATTAAATTAATTTATAAAATTAAAAAAAAAAAAAACCACCACCACTACCACCATCCAGCCACCCCACTCCTTTTCCCTTTCCCCTGGAAAGTGGCAGCAGCCCCCTCTGACGCCACTTTCTCTCTTCTCCCTTCCACCTCCATCTCCCTCTCCACCAAACTCCTCAACCTCAAATTCTGCCATTACCAAACCTCCAAACTCTTCTTCTCCGGCCACCACCATCAATTCCTTCTCTTCTGCCACCCTTTCCCAAGATTAAAGCCAAAACAATTGGATTTGCTTCTAAATCACCCTAGCATCACATACATACATAATCAAAGCCAAAACAAGCATCAATTGTAAGCAAGATGCACAAAATTGAAAACCCCCAAATCGATTTTTCTAGGGTTTTTGGATAAAATAATCGCAAAATTCAAGCAAATTATAAGATCAAATCGAAGCAAAAATACATTGATTGTAAGGAAGAACTTAATTTAAAGCTTCCAAGAAGATCCTTGCAAATTTTGGTAGTGAGTTTGAGAGTCTTTAAGGGAGAAATAAGAGTCAGAAGTTCGAATGGAGGTGGTGGTCGCCGGGGGATAAGGGGGAAAGGGAGGGTCGACCGACGACCAGGTAGGTCGCCGGGGTGGGGGACTGATGGGGAAAGGGTTGCTACTAGGGGAGAGGGTGGTTGGCTGGTGGTTAGAGATGGTGGTTTTTTTTATTTTTTTATTTTTTTTATTTAATAAATTAAAGTTAATTATTAAATAATTAGGTGGCTTAGAGAGTAACTAGTGAAAATGAGAGGAAATTAGAGAGTAATCAAGTAGATTAGAGGGTGATTAAGTAAATAGGTTTCATCACTACAAAAATTTGGCCTTTTAGCGACAGGTGAAATCCGTTGCTAATTTCTAAAAATCCTGGACATAGCTAGCTACGGATATATCGACAGAAATCACTCTGTTGGTTGTCGCTAAATGGATTTAGAGACGGAAAAAAAAATCTGTTGCTAGATTTAGCAACTTAAAAAAAAAATTCGTCTCTAAATTTAGCAACGGGAAAAAAAATCCGTCGGTCATATCAGCAGCGGGAAACAAAAAATCTGTCTCTAAATTTAGCAACGGAAAAAAATATTTTGGCTCTAAAAGTAGCTGCTATTCGATTCGACCTCAGTCGGGTCAACCTGACTCGACTTTGCATGTAAGGCTCCTTTAATCCCCAATCTCAAGAATTGGGATAGGTAGGAGTCGAGCCCGTGACCTCAAAGTCACATAGTGAAACTCTTACCAACTATACCAAATATTATTTGTCTACTTTTACGCACATAATTGATAATAAGTGAAAGAAATATTAGAGACAGAATTTAAAATCCATCTCTAGTTTAGAAACGGATTTTCAAATCTGTCTCTAGTTTAGAGATGGATTTGAAAATCCATTTCTAGTTTACAGAAGGATTTGAAAATCCGTCTCTAATTTAGCAACGGAAAAAAAATCCGTCTCTAAATTTAGCAACGGAAAAAAAATCTGTTTCTAATTTAGCAACGGAAAAAAAAATTCGTTTCTAATTTAGAGACAGATTTTTAATTTCATCTCTAATTTAGAGATGAATTTTTTAATTCCGTCTCTAATTAAGAAATGGATTGAATTCTATCGCTAAAATTCTGTTTCTATATGGACATTTTTTTGTAGTGCTTCTTGCAAAAAAAATGAACGTGGTGGACATTTTTTTATGCAAAAATGGTGCTTTTAAAAGATTTTTTTCTGACAAATTTTCCTAAAATATATATGTCCGTATCCAATCTTCGTTCCAAGAAGATTTGTAGATTTGTTCCAGGTCTAGTATGATACTAGTCCGATTTTGGACCGGTGCACAATATTCATGACATTGTCCTCATTTACCTACAATCAATAACCACATTAATCACATGAATCTTTCACATTATTAAGTGTGATCGTATGACGCATCACACATAAGAGTTATAAGAAGAAATTAGACATTCTTTTTTATTTTAAATGCACGAAATTCTCATTTTAGAGTTTGGTTCTCATCGAAATAAAAATCTTAAAGCGTTAATACAAAATAGTTACAAGAAAAGCACTTGAAGTAAGCAGATAATTAATGAGTTTTTTTGCTTTATATTTAGAAGCCCAACTCAACAAAACGGGTAAAAATAAATTAAATGAACTTTGTGCAATTAACAACATTTTGTTAAAATTTGACATATAAAATCAAGTACTTACAAGTTACACGTGTAAAATTCTCCTATATGTAAAACTCAAAACATAATTAACAAAATATTTGTTGATCTGGGATGATTAACATGCTTAAACAATCTAAGATGATTTACAGCTCACACATTTAATGTTTCTCTGTCTTCTTCCCATTTATCTCTCATATTGTATCAAAACCTTTTTTTTTTTTTTTTGCTTTCTTCTTGATTCAGCTTTTCATATTATCAAAAATCTTGACTTTTTTTTATTTGGGTATTTGGTTTCCTTGTTTTCGGTGATTATAATTACAATAACTATTATTGTTGGAGAAATTACGAAGGAATATCCATCTTCTATTGCGTTTATGATCCCAAAAAGCCAATCATTTACATTACACATGATTTGGCTATTACACTTCTTTGAAAAGTTTATTGGGTAAGTAATTATTTATTTATTTATTTTTTTTGTTTGTGATATTCTATTATAAACATATTACATTGTACCGCTCTTTATCTAATAAATTCTATAAATCAAAACATATACTTCTTTTATTCCAACAACATTGCAATAATGTGGGTGCTTCTTAATTTTTAATATATTTTTTTTTCATAGGGTAATATAAGAAGTAGAAAGTGAGCTAAAGGAGAGAGGCTTGTGCACCATAAATCCATGTGACTTAATCAAAAGTGGATGTACTTTAATTCTAGTTATTATTTTAGATTGTATAAGGTGCATAAATGCAAAATCTTAGGTTTTTATGTTGCAATTACATTGTCTAATCCCAAAGAAATATTACTCTATATTAATTCCAATATCAAATTTGCAAACGCAAGGCATATCTGATTCTTGTATGTGGAAAATGGAAGCAGCTATTTGAGTGACACAAGAAAAGACTAGAAGGAAAATGGGCGACAATAACACAAACTGTAATAATGCGATCTCAAATGCTGCTTCATCCATTACTTGCTTCATCGTTTTGGTAGCACTCTGTCATGGATTACACATCTCTTTGAAGCCTCTTTCACAACCTAGGATCATCTCAGAGACTGTTGTATGTCTCTATCTACTCCTCTTTTTTCTATTTATATGCATAAGAATTCTGTTACTTGTTAAATAATTTTACATGCCAAATAAAAATGCAGGTGGGTTTAATTTTAGGCAATTTAAGTCTTGTGAGGACAAAGCTACTGAGTTTAGAAAGTAACGGATTGCAGAACATGAAATTCTTAACAGATTTTGGAATGACGCTTTACATGTTTGCTTTGGGGCTTTTTCGCATACCCAAAAGAGAGGCTATAGTTGCATATACTGGAATGTTCTTCACATTTATTTTAATGTACAGCTCAACTCCTATCCTACAATATGCAATGAATTCAAGCATTGAATTCAATGTTACTTTTGCAATACTCCTATCAAGTACAGGATCCCCATTATTAACTCGCGTGCTAACAGATCTTAAGATTGGTAAATCCGAAATTGGCAAATTCGCCATTTCTGCAGCCGTGTACTCGGAGTTGATAACAATATTGATCATTTGCGTTGGATATGTGATCTTCCAGCCTGAAAGTGGGTTCCAAATACGCCGAAGATTACTGGAAAGGCCTGATAAACATGATCTTCTACATGGTCCCGGACTTGTCCCTCTTGCTATCTCATTGCTGTTGCAAATCATTATAACCTCAGTGGCAGGACCTCTTATTTTTAGCTGGGTCAATAATGCTAACCCCTACGGTAAGCCACTTAAAGGCTCACACTTAGTGCTCTCTGTTGCATTTGCAGTGTGTCTTGGTTGTATTTCACCACTCACAGGCTTTAGTCCTGTGCTTAGTGCCTTCATTACCGGGGTGTTTTTACCTCGACAAGGGAGGATTTCACAGTTTATTGTTAGTAAAGTCAATTACCTCTTAACTTTTGTGTTTTACCCCTACTTTTTTGTGTGGGTTGGATCAGAAGCACAATTCGACCGATTTCAAATTCGAACCTTGAGCTCTTGGGCAAAGCTGTTTGGTTTCTTTGTCGTCGGAACAATTGGAAAAATCACTGGTGCTCTTCTATCTGGGTTTCTTTCTGGAATTCAATGGCGTGATTCTATTATGCTTGCATCACTTTTGAATGTCAAAGGCCATTTACACATATATGTGGCTATTATTGCTATGAAGGTATGTGTTATTCAAACATTTTTTTTACATATTAACTTTGACCTTGTTATATTGAATAGTTGTTCAAAAAGAATTACATAATATCATCATGATCATAGGATGCACAATTCCTTTTAATCTCATGTGCTTCTTGTAATGGGTGTCTGCAGAAAAACATTATTACTTACTCTACGTGTATTGGCTTGCTATTAGCAATGCTCCTTAAGATTGTATACATCCCAATGGTTGCACAATACATCATTCAACGCGCTAGGAAACGGTTGCCAAGGCAACCTTTAGCACTACAATGGCATAATCCTACTGAAGAGCTTCGAATCCTGTTATGCTTCCATGGACCCGAAAATGTTCCTTGTGCCATTAATTTCATGGAGATCTCCAAGGGGGCAGGTGACCCAGGCATATTAGTATATGCTACTGACATGGTAGAACTCACATACCAAATTGCTGACACATTATTAGTTCCAGGAGAAATAGATAGTGTAGAGGTGACAGATTCAAAAGTAATCCAAATCAGAGAGCAAATCACCACTGCACTACAAGAGTATATTCAGAATAACGGAGATGGAATCACCCTTCGGAGAGCCATGGCCTTAGCCACTTACAACACCATGCACCAAGAAATTTGCAACTTAGCAGAGGATTCAATGATTAGCTTAATTGTACTCCCATTTCATAATGGTCCTCCAATTGACGAACATACAGATTCCAAAGTTGCAGGATTTAGATATGTTAATCGCAAGGTAATGCTTGATTTGAGTGTATGTAAATGTCAAGATTTGAGACTACTCATCCTATTTCACTTTTTGTTGAGTGTGTATTAGGTACTTCGCAATGCCCCATGCTCCATAGCAATCATGGTGGATCGAGGTTTTGGTGCAAGCAATCAAATATTGAAGTCATTAAGCAGCGCTTTGAGTACTGTCGTTATATTTATTGGAGGCAAAGATGATAGAGAAGCATTAGCCTATGCAAGTCGTATTGCTTACCAGCGTGGAGTGAAGCTCACAGTCATGAGATTTCTAGTAGATACTGATGTAGAGAATAATAATACGAGAAAAACATATCAGCAAGAAGAAGAGATGGAGCTCGATGATGAATGCTTTGCAAAATTTTATGAGAAGCATGTTGCAGGAGGAAACGTGTCCTACTTGGAGAAACATTTGGTCAATTCAGCACAAGCCTACACTACATTACAATCATTAGAAGGGCAATATGGACTTTTCATTGTGGGCCGAGGAGGTCGGGTCAATTCAATGTTGACAATGGGGATGAATGATTGGGAGCAATGTCCAGAATTAGGGCCTTTAGGAGATATTTTATCTGGACCTAATTTTTCCACTACCGCCTCAGTTTTGATTATTCAACAATATAACCCTAAAGTTGAACCTAGGGGAGCAAATGCCTGAGGATTATAGTTGGGTAATTCCTTCAATGTAAAACTTTAGAGCAATGTTATACGCATTGGAAATTATTACAAAATTATGTTTTTCAGAGTAAAGATCCCCTAAATATCAAAAACTTTTTTTTACACTCAATGTTAGTATAGTGTACACCGAACAATAATATTAGGGTAATTTTTAGCCAATTAAGATAACTTTTTGCTATTTTTGGATAACTTTAAATCTGATACGATTTTATTGCAAATAGACAATAGGATATGTTTTGTAAGGGTAATGTAATTACTTTAATAATCACTAAGATTTGATATTCAGTCATTTAAAGTGTCTTACTTTATCAATAAAGCATTGATAACTTTTATACATATTTGGGTAACTTTTACTCATTTCAGGGGTAATTTTGATCATTTTAAAGCAACTTTACAATGATCATTTCAAGATTACATGTACAATAATTATTGTACACACATTTTTTTTTTTTTTTTTTTGTAATTTAAAAATTTGTGCCCAAGTATTTCTAGTCATCAAACAAATTAAATTGTCTAGTTAACAAACGAATTTCTATTTATTCTAATACTATATTTTACAAAAATAAAATAAAGTATAGTTAATTTTTTATTTTTATTTTTTTTGGTGTTTAGAGAGCCACAAGGGCGGGGGTGAGAATCGATCCCAGGATCCCCTGGAATCAGGAGGGAAACTCTTATGATAGAAATCATATGTGTAAAACAAATTGACCATTTAAAAAAATTAATTCTAAAATGAATGTAAAGAAATCCAACCAATTAACAAAAATGGTATAATTAAAGGGAGAATAATTCACACACAACATTGTTAGTTTTTAATTGTGATGGTTCATACAACATTTATCAATATAATAATCATGATTAATTCTGACTCAATGAAGCTACAAGCGTATTACAATAATCACGATCCCCACCGTCTTTTCGGAGACATCTTATAAAATTGGAACGATACAGAGAAGATTAGCATGACCCCTGCGCAAGCTAAGGATGACATGCACAAATCGAGAAATGGTCCAAATTTTTGGACGTTTGACAATTGTGAGCCAAAAAAGTAAAATATTTACCAACTTGGACGTGTGGCTAAAGTATTTACCAAAATAAGCTTCCAGGGTAAAACGCTGTCTCGGCAGCGTTTTACCCCCTATTTTTTTAAAAAAAATATTGATTTTTTTTTTATTTTCGTAAACTAAACTTTTAAAAAAATTAAAAAAAAAAAAAAAAAGAAAAATCCGCTTGAAGTTTTCTTTCCTGCCTTTGGTACGCCGCACCCTTGAACATATCTCTCATTTCGTTGCTTCGCACGTGAGTCTTCAAGTTAGAAGCTATGTGGCGAACACAAAACCTGTGACAGGCTCGCGGCTCGGTGAATCCAATGTTAGGATCACTCATTGCTGCAATTATGCCAGGATGTCGGTCAGATATAACACACAGGCCATCTCTTTGCGTGACATGAACCCGAATGCAACCCAGAAACCAAGACCAGCTGGAAGTGTTTTCCCCTTCTACCACCGCAAATGCTAGCGGAAATACTTGGAAGCTTGCATCCACACTTGCAGCAACCAACATTGTTCCTTTGTACTTCCCGTACAGGTGCGTCCCATCGATGCAGATAACAGGTATACAATGTTTAAAACCGTCGATACAAGGACCGAATGCCCAGAACACTCATTCAAACACCTCCATGTTGCTGTAATATACACTGTCCACCAAGGCTTTATATTTCCACACGACACACGTACCCGGGTTTGATTGTTGGAGTGCTTGCATGAAGTGCGGAAGTCTGCCGTAAGAACTCTCCCAATCCCCAAATATTTCTGCTACAGCTTTCTCCTTGGCGTACCATGCTCTCCGATACGGAACATTGAAGTGAAATTGCTTGTAGATCAGTTCCTGGATGAATTTAACTTTCAGCGTCGGATCTTTCCGCACAAAGGACTTCACGGACTCTGATATTATAGATGAATCCAAGTGTGCGTGACAATCGGAGAGTACCTCAGTGACACAGTTCTCCCGATGAGGCCCTTTGTACGTGACTAAGGTAAAGCCACGCGAGTGCTCACTTGACTTGGCACCTCGTAGCATCCAACCGCATTTCTTCTTGCACCGCAAATGAAGGACACTCTCATTCGATGTCACTGTGGTGTACAATTGATTCCTCTGTATGGAATACATCTTCACCATTTCTAGGAGCATTTTCTTACTTTCAAAGAACATCCCCTTCTCAAATTCTCCCCCCGGAACAAACGATGGATGGCTGCCCGAATCGGTCCAATACGGATCAACTTCATAGTTCTCATTTATCTCACTGAACCAAGATACGGGAGTTCTGACCAAGGGCTCGCCAACTTCCATGTCTGCAGGTTCAACATCCATGTTCCGAAGTCCATCTTCCTCCTCTCCGCTCTCGGCCTCATCATTTGTATACACATCATACACAGACAATTCGTTATTCACAACCGTGTCAAGATGAACTGCCACAAGTTGAGTCGGCGAAGCTCGAACATCATATTGCCCAGGCGAATGTCTATGCAATTGCATTGGTGAAGAAGTGACGATGTTCGACGTCGAAGACCCATGTTGCCCGGCCATTTCTACATATGTCGCCCCATGTATAGGTGAAGCTATGTGAGAACTGAACGGCATGTGAAATTGATCGTCGTTCAACATTCGACTAAAAGATCCCATCCCATATTCAGCTGGGGGAGTGTCGTGTGAGGGCACTTGCGGTTGTGTGTTGTAACCGGAAATAAATGTAGATTGTGGTTCTGCCCAGGTACTTTGTTGGGTACAAATAGGCACCATCTCCACATAAATCTCGGTGGGAACACCCTTCAACGCTACAACGCTCCTTAAAGCTTTCAAATGCTTATTCGAGGACACATGTAACACTTGAACCCCATTCCCGGTCTCAAACCTCATTTTAATGTTTAGTTCAACACTCCCCGAGTTTGAACCAATGCTACTATGAACCTCGTTCATGAAATCACTGAAGGTCATGTTCGGTTCAAGTGTTAGTGGTTCCATATATATTTCCCCCATTATACTCGACACGGGGTCCATCAAACAGAAATTCACCTCCCCACCGGCACAACAAAACTACATTCTGTGCGGCCATATTCTACACAACAACCAAAACACATTACACTAAAAGACACTAAATCATCCCTAAATCACCAAAACTTAACAATTTAGAACAACTAAGTATCACTAAGTCACCATTAACAAACAATTATGTAGGTTATCACAATCATTCCAAAACTAACAATTACCAACGATTACCAACACTAACAATTCTACATTATCCAAACTAATATCTAACAATAACAATTCATCTATTAGCATAAACCCCTAAAATTCAACATAAACCCTAGAAATTCAAGAACTTAACATTATCAAGATTTCAACACCAACAATTCTACATTATCCAAACTAATATCTAACAATAACAATTCAAGAATTAGCATAAATGCCTAATACTCAACATAAACCATACTTGGAATTGGAAGCTAGGGCGGTCGAAGTGAATGCTTGGGTTGAAGGGGATTGAAGAGGGAATGGAGGAAGGGAAGGAGGAGGAGAAGGAGGAAATGAGGAAGAAGAGGCGAGAAACGGCTGCTTCTGGTTTTGTAAAAACAGAACGCCAGAAACGCTGCCTGGGGCACCGTTTCATTAACAACAATGAAACGCTGCCTGGGGCAGCGTTTTATGCTGTGTATTTTTTTTTTTTTTTTTAAAAGTTTAGTTTACGAAAATAAAAAAAAGTCAACCTAGAAAAACACTGCCCCAGGAAGCGTTTTTCAAGCAGAATATTTTTTTTAAAAAAATAGGGGGTAAAACGCTGCCTCGGGCAGCGTTTTACCCTGGAAGCTTATTTTGGTAAATACTTTAGCCACGCGTCCAACTTGGTAAATATTTTACTTTTTTGGCTCACAATTGTCAAACGTCCCAAATTTTTAGTCTCAATGACCATTCATAGGCTAAAAAATGAAAATAATGATTGGGTTGATGCTTGTGATGAGATTAAAACCCTCCTTTTAGACTCATTGCGCTCGAGATTTAAGACAACTCATAATACTACAAGACAATTAGACTTATTCTTTCTAGACCCTATAACGACAATTGAAGATTGCAACTCTCTTCTTGCTCCGGTCTCTAAAAAAGAAATTAAAGACGCTTTCTTTAACATGAACCCAGACAAAGCCCTTGGCTCTGACGGGTTTGGAGCTAAGTTTTTTCAATGCTATTGGCAAATTATTGAAAAAGACATCACCTTTGCGATCCAAAGTTTCTTTTCACATGGATGTCTTCCACCAGCAATAAACCACACTTTCATTACTCTTATTCCTACAGGATATGTACTATCTCTTTTTTTCTATAGTTAAAAAAGAAGGGTGACAAGACGGAAATGCCCGAGAATCCTAACCACTTTCGTCCGATCAGCCTTGTGAACACAGTGTACAAAGCAATTTCCAAGATATTGGTTAATCGTTTGTGCCTTATTCTTCAAAAAAACAGTGAGTCCGCTACAAAACGCTTTTATTCTGGACCGTTCTATCCACGATAATATCCTCGTTGTCCAAGAAATTTTAAACACGTTCCAGAAATCTAAAAACAAAACAGGTTGGTGCTTCTTAAAACTTGACATGGAAAAGGCATATGATAGTATAGAATGAGATTTCTTATGGAAATGCCTAAAAGCTTTTAGCTTCCCTTCCCAATGGATTGCTTGGATTCAACAATGGTGTTACTAAAGTTTTGTACTCTTTAAAAATTAATGGTGAAACAACCGAATGGTTTAAATCCTCTAGAGGTCTTAGACAAGGGGACCCATTATCTCCCTACTTATTCATCCTTAGCATGGAAGTTCTTATTAGGAAACTTTCTTTAGAAAGTTCTAATAACCGCAAATCTGGGATTGGCTTCGAAATTTGTCCTAGGTCCTTTTCTATTCCTTGTTTGCTATTTGCAGATGATAGCTTACTTTTCTATAAAGCTAACGCCACTGCTTGTACTAATCTTAAAAAGATCCTAGATTCTTTTTGTGACATTTCTGGCCAACTAGTAAATTTTCACAAATCTTCAATTATTTTCTCAAGAAACATCCCTAATGGTCGAAGAACATCCTTAGCTGCACATTTTAACATGACCCCTAAAGCCTCCCTTGGTAGATATTTAGGCGTTTTCTTTGGTTCTTATTATCCAATGAAGAAAGATTATAAAAATGTCATGGAAAAAATTGAATAGCGTATCCAACATTGGGAAGCCGATTTCTTATCAAAGGCACATAGACATACGCTTATCCAAAGCAATTTGGAAGCTTAACCTATTTACCTCTGCTCTTCTTCCCTCCTTCCTAATGATGTAGCTAAAGAGTTAGACTCCCTTCACCGATAATTCTTTTGGAGACAAGAGGAAGATAAAACCAACATCTCCCTTATCGCTTGAGATAAGATTTGTAGACCAAAAAGTGCAGGTGGGCTAGGTCTTCGGCGAACAATGCCTCTTAACAAGGCATTCATTGCAAAGTTAGGGTGGAAAGTTATCTTCGAACCTAATAGTCTATGTGTTAAAATCATAAGAGATAAATATCTCTGTAATAAATCCTTCTTTTAATGCACTCCAAATGTTAAAGATTCTCATATTTGGAGGAAAATCTTTGCCCAACGTGAAATTATAAGAAATGAAATTCGATGGAAGATTGGAAATGGAATGGATATATACTTTTGATTGATAATTGGGCCACCAACCAAAGCTTACTTGAACTACTTCGTATTGATCCAAATCAAGTTGAGTTAGACACAAAAGTGTCAGACTTCATTCTCCCCAACAAACAATGTGATAGACAAAAGCTATGCTCCTTCCTCCAAGACAATATCGTTTCTCAAATATTAGGAATTCCATTACCAAGCAGCACGATGCTAGATATGCCGGTGTGGGGTCTTACTTCGTCTAGCAATTTTACAGTAAAATCCGCCACATGGCTTGCCCGTAATCTTGGGGACCCTGGAAGCTTATTTTGGCAAATAATTTTGCCACGCAACCAATTTGGTAAATATTTTGTCAAAAAGGCTTACTTTGGATAAAAGTCCAGAAATTTTCCTCATGAGAAGGGTTTCCTATTGTTTACTTTTTCTTGCCATTGTAAAAGAAAAAAAAAATCACGATCCCCACTTCTCACTAAAAATAATACGGAGTAGTCGAGTAGATAAGTCTCTTACCAAATGAACTAAAGACGGTAAACGATAGTTTGTTAAAAATACTCCCTCCGTCCCTAATTTTTTGCCCAATTTGACTTTTCGCGGTCTCCAACAAGCGTCTTAAAACGGTTATATCTCTATTTTCACACGTGTAAAAATTATAAAAACTAAATATCAATAATATATACAATTAGACGTATCCAACAAGATCTCACGTGATTATATTATCACTTATAGATTAAGAGTATTTGATGGACCGAGGGAGTAATAATTATGATTGATTGATTTAGAGTCCTCAGATTACGTGTCAAATCACAAGTTAAGCCGTGCTTATCCATGTTCATTTGATGCTACCAATACTTAATTTCTCTCCTATCTCAGCTGCAAGAAGAGGTTGAAATGAAGAAAGCTCTAATTTCACAACAATGGCGTTTGCTCTTCCTGCTTCTATCAATGGCGGAATTCGGCGTCGGAAAGCTCTTCTTCGAGCCATACAACGTCACTTATGATCACCGATCACTTATCATCGCCGGCCGCCGTCGCATGCTCATCTCCGCCGGCATCCACTACCCTCGCGCCACTCCTCAGGTCCTTCTTCTTCTTCCTCCATTATTCTTCCCTAATTCTGAACTTTGATTATTGTAATTATCCAATTTAATTCAAAATTACTTTCAATTTTTGATTTGGTTTCATAATATTATGTTATCTAATGTAGATGTGGCCTGATTTGATTGCAAAGGCGAAGGAAGGAGGTGCTGAAGTGATAGAAACATACACATTTTGGAATGGACATGAGCCTGTGAGAGGAGAGGTTAGGGGTTACTCATTTCATGTTTAAGTTTTAGAAATTTCAGTGTCATTTGGGTATGAGTTCTTGTTTAATTTTGTACGTTGATCATAATTGTAGTATAATTTTGAAGGGAGATTTGACCTCGTCAAGTTTGCGAAGCTAGTCGGGTCGAATGGACTCTATTTCTTCCTTAGGATAGGACCTTATGTGTGTGCAGAGTGGAACTTTGGGTATACTCCTTTTCATTCCTTCTATTATTTGATAATTTTTTGTAAATGTGTTTGTTGTTTTATGATTTTAGGCTATATTTAGTTCTGTTATTTCTAGTTAGTGAAAAGATGCAAGAGTTTTTGGTAATGCTATTGATTGTTGTTTTAAAAAGAACATAAAGTTGCAGATGATTATTACAATGTAGCTTGTTAAGCTAAATGTCAGTGAGTTATAGGTCTTGCGATATACTGTAGAGTTAGTATCTGGAAATAATCATCTCAATGGTATTGACTGGTCATCCGGTCCAAATGGTGATGATTATTGGTAGTGGTGGTAGTAAATGCTGTTGCCTGTTTTACTTGTGGGATTCGATTATTGTTATCAATGATAAGTTCGTGAAAGTAGAGTTTGAAACTTGTGAGCAACTCATTGCTACCTTGAGAAGCCAGCTGCAATAGTTTATAAGCATTACAACTCTTATTTTCTGTTTGGCGTCACTACCTCAGGATAATGTTTTGTATGGAATAGTTTTATTGATATTATTTGCAACTTCACTACTAATTATTTGCTTTCTGGCTAATTGGTTTGTTGTTTAACAGTGGCTTTCCTGTGTGGCTGCGAGATGTTCCTGGTATTGAATTTCGAACAGATAATGCACCTTTTAAGGTAAGCGTTTATGCGATATCTTGTCTCTCTCACCTCTCAAAGGAAAATGGGGAAAATATGCTCATCAAAAGTCATCTGCTGCATTTCAGATTTCCTGAATAATTTTGATTGCATGTTTCTTCAGGAGGAGATGCAACGATTTGTTACAAAGATTGTAAACTTAATGCGGGAGGAGAGTCTGTTCTCTTGGCAAGGAGGGCCTCTAATACTATTGCAGGTTTAGTGATTTTTAGTTACATGTTGAAGTAGGATACCAGTTTCCATATCTATGTTTACATACTTCTGCACAAAGACCCCCCCCCCCCCACGAACAACAACAACAACAACAAAGCCTTAGTCGCAAAATAATTTGGGGTCGGTTAACATGAGTAATTAGACCTGGCTCCTGCTATAATTGGTTGGGTGATAAAAATTATGCATTTTATGTTGGAGTTTATTTTTAATTGATTGATCTCTCTCTCAACCCTTGCATTCCAGTGTCTCTTAAAAGTTTATTTCTTGATTGTCGTTCTATCAGATTGAGAATGAATATGGAGATGTTGAAAGCTCATATGGTAAAAAAGGACGGGACTATATTAACTGGGCTGCTAACATGGCTGTCGGGCTTGGTGCTGGTGTCCCATGGGTAATGTGCAAACAAACTGATGCACCTGAATTCATTGTAAGTTCATTATCACCATATAGCGCATGCATCCCCCCTTTTTATTTTATTTTTGAGATCTGTGTGTGTACATTATTGCTATTGTCTGTCTGAACTTTAAGTTTAATCAAATTTTTGCAAGCACTAAGTGAATATATGATCTGTTTGGTTATTTTGCCTGTAAAATATGTGCCGTGCAATCCTGCTTCAACACTAATCATGAGATTTTATGTTCAACCAAAACCCAGATTGATACTTGCAATGGCTACTATTGTGATGGCTTTAAGCCAAATTCCAACAAGAAGCCTGTTTTTTGGACTGAGGACTGGGATGGATGGTATGTCTCTGCCTGTATGACTTTTAGTTCATTATTCAGTAGCAAGTTTAGCATCTGTGTGAATTTATTACATTATTTAGAAGTGACTGAATATTATTTGATGAGAAAGATTTTATGCACTGTCATCATGAGTTATGATTTACAAGGAAGCTAAGTAAGCTAAACAAGCTGAGCTTGTTTTAGATGAAAGTTGGCGTATAAAATATTGAGTTTTGTTAATCAGTGGAATTTAAAACGAAGTCAGAGATTTGTTCACAGAATGATTGCCTCTTCCTATTTGTTTTTCCTCCTTTCCAATTTGCTGACCATACGCATCAGTTTTGAGACATACCGGGTAAGAATCCCGAGCAAAACCATCTTGTCCCAACCCCCGTTATGAAAATGGGCCAAAACTAGAGGTACCCATCCTTCACACCTCCCTTCCCACAATCTCTTTCCTCTTACTGTGGCTCACTGCCATTGACCCGTTCCCTCCCTCTCTTTCTCTTTCACCTTGCATTATTCATGGGGGTGATGACAAACTATGTTCAACCAAACTTTCACCAGATAATCAATAGTTGTAGGGGAGATAAGTTATGTGAGAAATAGCCTTATTTTTAAAGGCGCTGCTGTTTCATGTGACTTACCATGGGATAAAGTCACTTTTCTGGTGTTTTTATTAGCTGAAGCGTCTAGGGCTTTGCAAAATTGTTCAATAGAGACGGGATACAATCATAGGAACTGGGCAAACATGTGTTTGATTTGATTTTTTGGAGAATCCTAGTGAGCACAACTTGTCCTCCAGCTGTATAGATGTATTTTCTATACTTCTATTTTGATAAAATATTTTGTCGTGAAATAAAGGAAGTAAAGAAAATAGGTTCCGTGCCTTCAACTTGCCATCTGGTCAGCTAATGATCCTAATTCCTCCTGGTTTGTCAGTATGTCGCTATATAAAATTTGTTGAAACCTTGAAGGGAAAAAGTAGTGGGATTAAGTTTTTTACTGCTATATCTAATGATTTCCTGTGTGCTTGTATTTATATATCCTCATTTAATTTGTTTGTAGGTACACTAAGTGGGGTGGAAGTGTACCTCATAGGCCCGTTCAAGACCTGGCATTTGCAGTTGCTCGCTTTTTCCAACGAGGTGGTAGCTTACAAAATTATTACATGGTAATATAGCTAAGTTGGGTTGCTTATGCAATAGTGTAATTGTGGGTAGACTTCTAAGCTCAGCTTTCCACCAACTTTAAACGTGTACACTTTACACAAGAATAACATTGTCTATTAAATTTCTGGTTTTGTATTGTGAGAAATCAATTTTTGAGGGCAGGCTAACAAAAATGATGTTGGTAAATTTTCATTTTTTGGTCCAAACTCTCTGAAACTGACAGAGGTCATGCCATGCAAGCTGTAATTCTGTAATGGGATATCTTTTAGTTTTTGAAAAGGTTTTTGTCCGCCAAATAGATTAAAAGTACCTTGTTGTAGAAGATATCTGGGTCTGTGAAATGTTCTATTCTTGACCAGACACCTTAAGTCAACTGTTTATTTATTTTATTTTAATTATTAATGCTGTGCTATAGTGGAGGTCGGTGACCGCCAATGAATATACTTAGGCCTTATTCTTTTTACCTTTAAAAAGAGTTTCTGGAAGAATAAAGGTCTGTTAAGTTGTGATAAGAAAAATTCAGTTCAAATTAGTTGACATAAGGGCTAATAAGTTCAAATAAAAGTTATTCAAGTGAAAAGAATGAAGCCTTATTTTCTTATTATAAATGAAAGTCTATAGTTTAGAACCCTAGGGTGATGTTTACTCTTTATCGTATGAGCCTATCAATATCAGGGTGATATATCACCAAATTTTTTCTTGAAAAGTATCATATTCTGCGGAATGAGCTTGAAATCAGGTATTTAAGTCCTGTATATTGTGCTTTCTGTTTTCAGTATTTTGGCGGAACAAATTTTGGGAGGTCAGCTGGAGGTCCATTTTATATCACAAGTTATGATTATGATGCTCCCGTAGATGAATATGGCAAGTAAAAACTGTGTCTTTTGATTTGGATGTGTTTTATATGGATATGCATATCAGATTATCTTCACTGGTCTATTTGAGGCCATTTGAACATGTCAAGCTTGTGCATATAGGTCTTTTAAGCCAGCCAAAGTGGGGTCATTTGAAGGATTTGCATGCTGCAATTAAGCTTTGTGAACCTGCTCTAGTTGCAGTTGATTCTCCTCAATATGTCAAGCTGGGGCATATGCAGGAGGTACATTCTGGAGTTTGTCTATTTCTTTTTGTCAAAATTATTGTAATTCTGCAATTTGTGCATGAAGGAGATTTGTGCATCAAGGGTCAATTTCTAACAGTTTCTCCTTATTTCTGGGGTAAAGGCAAGGCTGCATAGTTACCATTCTCATTACCCAGCCATGGGAAAGAGCCTCTTTAAAAGCATTTTGATGCAGATAATTTATACTACCTCTGTTTCATATTAATTGCAACAAATGAGTTTGCATGGACTCCAAGGTATAATTTGTTTGTTTGTGTTACATGATACCACTTTGATATTGTATGCATCAAGGATCTGTGGCAAGCTTTACAAACCATTCTGTGTACTATAAGAACTGTCTGCATATATCTCAATCAAACCTCAAAAATTATGTTCTGTCCTGGAATCTAGTAGGTTTTAAGTTCACATATCTCTGGCGTTGGGTATGATTTAAAAGATTCCTAAAATCTACATAAATGGAATTTGGAGGGCCAACTTCCAAACTTCTGAGGTAGGGGGGTTTCCATATCCAAGGGTGGGGCCTGGAGGCTTGGTAGCTGGGTTGCCAAGTTTACTTTCCATCTATTCGATTTGAAAGTTTGGAGTAGCTGCGAGAATGAACCCTGTTAATTGCATGTGCGAGGCTTTTAAAAGGTTTCTCCTTTCAAGAGAATCCTCATTGAGGCACTATGTTTATATTCTAGTTAATAAATGGAAGGATTGAACAACTGTTGTTATTGTCTGGGTCTAACAAATAGAAACAATGTGGATTTTATTATTTGCGACATTTACAATGCTTACAACTTATTATTTAACTTAGAGTGCATTTCTACATTTTCACTGGCCAGGCTCATGTTTATCACAAAAGAGGTAATAGAAGAAGGGCAATAAGTGAGTCTGGAGATGAAGATAGGTGTTCAGCATTTTTGGCTAATATTGATCAACATAATGTGGCTTTGGTGCATTTCCAGGGTCACATGTACACTCTACCTCCTTGGTCTGTCAGTATATTACCAGACTGTCATAATGTGGCTTACAACACTGCCAAGGTTATGGCTCTCTATCTTTTCTTAGGCAATTATCTTATCTTGTAACTGATCTGGTTGCCTGTATTTATCAATTCTACTGCCTTCACAGTTGTACATATGTTACCAATTTCTGATTTGTGCTAAGTAGGCTTTTCAACTGCCACTTTTCTTTTTCTTTTAGTTATTTTTATTTTGAGGGGCATTCGACTTCCACTTAATTTTTGACCGTTACTTTACATCGTGTTCAAAATTCTCTCTTTTTCCGGTTGTTACAAGCTTTTAGGTACTCCTTTCCATTTTTCAATTAGGTCCAAGTCATGTAAAATGGAAAAAAGGTCTAAAAGAAGGGATGCATAGACACTTAAGACAATTGAACCTATAGAACACCAGCGTATGATGTTTGTTGCAATAATCAATTTGTCAATCATTATTCACAAACCGGAGGTCATCAACTGTCGATGATGCTGATAATCATTGATCTATGAACATGTGCTTCTATTTTCCTTCAAAAGCTACCCAATTTTGGAATGATTTGGCTCTTCAAGAGAGAAGGAACATAGATATCCTTCTATTACCTTTTCTCCTTTTCACTACTCCAACCTAATTATTATCCAAATAACGGAAAATGATTTTTTTCACTCTCCCGAACTTACCCTTCACTCCAAATACCCTAACCAAACAAACTGTGATGTGGCAATATAGGGCATTCCTAGCATATTTAATTAGTTTTATTCTTTTTCAGATTGGGGCTCAGACATCATTAAAAGAGCTAGAGCCTAATGCACCTCCATTTTCAAACACACAAGTTGTACAAAATTTATTGCATCAGGATGGGGCATCCTATATTTCAGAGAACTGGGAGACAGTAAACGAGCCTGTTGGAATATGGAGTGACAACAATTTCACTGTAAAAGGCATCTTGGATCACTTAAATGTTACCAAGGACTCCTCTGATTTTCTTTGGTACTTTACCAGGTGCAGCTTCATGATCTCTCTGCTGGATTGAGTATTGTAGTTTCAAATGTAGGGAACTTGTAGAAACCACAATAAGTATCCTTGATTGCTAGTTAACTTCATGCACTAACCATGTTTACCCATTGCTTCATTTAAACGTTTCATCATGTTGGTTTTTACTTTCTTCAAATTCTAGACTTCATTTTCATATTCAAGCTGACATCTCTATTAGGACTAGTTTATTTTAGTTTGCTGTTCTGCTGTGTTGCCTTATCATATCTGTTGCTTTTAATGTGTAATTCAAAATTTCACCCAAGCATACACATTGCTCTAGAATACGTTTCATTTTAAGATTGCATGTTTCTTATTTGAACAAAATGGTTATTTGAACACTCTTTTGATACCTATGTCCGTGTAACTGCATTACAGAATATATTTTTCGGGAGAAGATGTATCATTTTGGAAGAAAAATGGAGTCCATCCAGCTCTTACAATTGATAGCATGCGTGATGTAGTGCACATATATATAAATGGCCGACTAGCTGGTATTCTCTCTTTATCCTTATCGTATTTCTGCATGAGCATCATTTTCAGACAAAAAGAAAATGTACATTATTGAAGCAAGAGATGCTTAAGATAGGCCTCCCAATAATCTTTGCTTGATGCGAACAAAGTGAGGCCTGGAAAACAATTCAATTTCTCGTAGCCAACATGTATAAACATTAATATGATATTCAAAGTAACAATCGGCGGGTCCATGTGTCTTTTGTTCTATAAGGTTAAACCATTAGAATCTTTTAGAAATTTGTCGCTTTTCTTACAAAACTAAACTTACTCTCCAATTTCATTTCTTACTAACTTTATGAATGGTTTGCCTCTTCTCGATTGAGATAGCCCCAAGTTCCTTTCACATTCTTGACATTCTATTGCAACATAAGAAACATGGAAGTGATGGAGCTGTGTGCTTTGCTGCTATTCCAAGAGTATCCAAAACCTTTCAAATATAAAACAGTTTGAAAATCAATTAATATGTGTGTATGATGCGACCCCAAGTCATTTTCCATGTGAAGGATCAAGGGTGACGTGTGGCAAAGTCTGTTATGGACACTGCCTTTTATTCTAATAGAGTGATAGTATAGATATAGATATCAAGTTAATTGGGATGAGATTTTCTGCAAGCTTCCTGCTTTGTGCATCACTTTTATTTGTTGAATCTTAACTTGAATTTCTCTAGTCCCCGAAATTGTGAAGGCTCTACTGTAATATAATAGGACATGTTTAATTTTCTTCGAATAGGTCAGTTAGAAGTGCATGAGAGCTCCTTTCTTGATAGTCTGTGCATATTACATTACCTTGGCACATTCTTAAATATCTGGAACTGTAGGTAGTGGAGTTGGACATTGGGTACAAGTTGTACAGCCTGTCGAATTTCTGGAAGGATATAATGATGTGGCATTGTTGTCTCTGACAGTGGGGCTGCAGGTATGCTCTGAGTGTGTGTGTGTGTGTGTGGGTGTTTGCTTTTATTTATTTTTCCTCTTGAATTCTATTATATGGATGCATTTTTTGTCTTCAAATTAAAGGGCGTGTGCTCTTTTAAATAAAATTTCCTCCTTGAATTATATGGATTTACTTTTGTCTTCAAAATGAAGGGTATTACATCACCAATCAGAGAGAATGTTTCTAATCTTTCTATTCTGTTTGTTGTCAAATTTTATTGGTCATAGAGCTTCTTACTCACCCAAACAATTTCTTATTTATTTTTCAATTATCTTAGGTAGCTTCTTAAGTTTATAGCTTTTAGTTCTTTTCTTTCTACATTATATATGTTCTTTAAATTTTCACCTAATGAAGTAAATTGTCAGATGCCAGTTGCTAACCTGTTTCATGCTGCTTTCTTGTTGCAGAATTATGGTGCTTTCTTGGAGAAAGATGGAGGTGGTTTTAGAGGTCAGATCAAGCTTACAGGACTGAAAGAGGGGGACATTGATCTATCAAACTTATCCTGGACCTACCAGGCACATTCTCCATCTTTCTATTTGATGTATATTTTGGTTGTCTGTGTTTATTGGCTTTTTTTTATGTGGTGAGGTCCAGTTATAACTGCACGATGCAGTTGACATGGCTAAATGCATGCCAAATTTGATCTCCTGCTATGTTAATGGTCAACAAACTAGAAAAATTTCTTGGTGAAATCTGTCTGGAAGTTTGGCTGTTCCCAAAACACGGTCATGATATGATGTCTCTTGTTTACTATTGTTATGCTTTTTCAGCAATTAGCATGAGATCAAAAGCAGGATGAGTTGGGGGGAGGGGGGGGGGGAGAGAACTTTTCTTAGTTGTACCATCAATTATTATCTTCTGGATTTTAATATACTGGCATTGCAGGACATTCTCTTTTTTGTAATGCTTTCTTGTCACTAAAATAATTTTGAAATCTCGTCTTCTCTCTTTCCAGGTTGGTCTAAAAGGTGAAATGCAGAAAATATACACATTAGATGGACATGAGAAGGCAGCTTGGGTTGATTTGACAACTGATGGAATCAAAGACCCCTTAAGATGGTACAAGGTACTCACATGTAATTACATAAAAAACCTTAGAGAGTTTATATATGAATTTTTTATTATCAAATTGAATTGGAACTCTAGTGGATCTTAGGTATTTTATTATGCACAACAGCACAATACCATAAATTTTTTAATATTTTATATAGTATTTTGGGCCAAGTGTCAACTCTGTCAAGGCTCGATTTGGATTCATGTGGATCCTAATTTCATTTATGTTAGAAGATGTCTGTCAATGCTTTATACAGTATATATTATTAATGCTAAATCATTATATTTAATATGTGGCAGACCTATTTTGATGCATCATATGGGCTGGATCCAGTTGCACTTGATTTCAGAAGTATGGGTAAAGGTCAGGCTTGGGTTAATGGACATCATATAGGAAGATTTTGGACTTTGCCTTCTTCACAAGATGGATGTCAAAGGTCTTGTGATTATCGTGGAAAATATGATTCAAGCAAGTGTGCGACCAACTGTGGGAAGCCTACTCAAGTGAGGTATGCATCATGTACTTTGATACGTGGAATTTAATGAGTAGATTCCTATAATTATTACAGATTCCACGGTTGGTGCTAATGCATTTCCTGTTGAGGTGCAAATTTATTTTGGGGCAGGCATACTTACTTTCACATTAATGTACTCTGGCATTTGGCTCTTATTGCAATATACATTATATAGATGCTAGTTTATGCTCCTGAAAATTTTATTCTTCTAGGTTGGGAACTTTATTCCATTTTTCTAAGTTTTTAGGTTTTGGAAGGAAAAGGTTCTGACCTACTGTAATTGATATTGCAAAAGGAGCTCAAGAAAGATTGGCTGACTTAGTTGTGAAGCTCTAGGTAAAAAAAAAAAAAAAAAACAAAAAATACAGGCGCTTATATTAAGCTAGGCATTCTACCTTGCTGCTTCATTGACACCCTAATATCATCACTACTTGCAATGCCATTTGCCATCTTATTTAGTAGTTTGCGCATAGTATCTAAGAATAAGTAATCAATGACATTGTTTGGGATGCTCACTAGACTTATCTAGCTAATTAATCAAGTAGCGTCAATGTCTTAAGTTGAATATGGGCTCACTGATCATCGACTTTTCAAGGCAAAGTTTGAGCCTCATGAAAAAAAAAAAAAAAATCTACTTTGGTTTACAAGCTTATTCATCAGGTTAAGATCTCTATAAAGAAAACCAACCACATTTCATTTCGATGTCTTTCCCTTGTTTCCACTTCTGACTAGCAGATTCTCCACCCCCACCCTTCTGGGAGAAGTTACATCTTAACCTGTGTAAGGAGATTGAATCAATATGTTTGATTGAATTTTCTGTGAAGGCTCAACGGCACTAACAATCACGTAAAATAACTCTTGAATTATTTGCCAACTTTAGTGGACAGAAGGTGTGGCTTTGTAAACTTTTTGCAAATTATATGGGCTGAAGTGGAAACTATATATAAATATCTGGTAGGATACTTCTCAATACTAGAGGTTTATCTTCCTATTGTCCCCTTGGTAAGAATGACCAATCCCTGTTTATGTGGTTTATCTTCCAAAGGACCAATGAAATTAGTCACCTTCTGTTCTAAAGTGTAATTTAAGGGTGTAAATTGGAGAGCTTGAAGCTTAAATGGACTTAGTTTGCTAATCTGAAATTATCTATCCCCATATATGGGATTAAGGCTGTGATTGTTGTTGCTGTTGTATCTAAAATTGCCTATGCAAAGTTTGTGTTAATGCTTGCATACCAAGTTATATGAATACTTCACTTGAATGACTTTTTACATATATCTATATTCTTTTTTGAAGTGCTGAAGAATTTGAAGGACCTAATCATGTGTGTAAACAATTTCAGATACCATGTACCGCGTTCATGGCTGCAGGAATCTAATAACTTACTAGTTGTGTTTGAAGAGACTGGAGGAAACCCATTCGAGATCTCATTAACTTCACATTTTACACAAATCATTTGTGCTAGTATATCAGAATCCCACTACCCGCCACTTTCGAGATGGTTGACTCATGGTTCTGTAGGCGGACAGATCTTGATTAATGACACAACACCTGAAATGCATCTACATTGTGAAGGAGAACATGTAATCTCTATAGTGTTTGCCAGCTATGGGACCCCAAAAGGTAGCTGTCAAAAATTTTCAAGAGGCAGTTGCCATGCACCAAGGTCTCCCGATGTGGTTTCTGGGGTAAGTGGACAAAAACCATGCACATAGCTCTGTAAATTTGAACTTAAAAGATATCTTTTAAACTGGATCCATGTATCGTGTGTGAAGTTTCAGGAACTAGCATGAGTAGCATTCAGCCAATTAATTGATATAATCTAGAGCTCTAGACCGAATTAAGCTTGATATACACCCAAAGTGCCCCTCCCACCTGATTGTCACTTATTTCCATCAATAATTTTGGCTTTCAATGCATATTATATAATAGTCTGCCTCAGTGTTGTGAATACATCTTAGAAATTAAACCCTGCAAAGTTTCAAAATTTTAGATTCATCTTGGTTTTGTAGACTAATTCATACTAAGACTAGTGCTAATGGTTTTATTGCCCATATCATTTTGTCAACAGCTTTGCCAAGGAAGACAAAGTTGCTCCATAAGAGTTTCAAATTCTGAATTTGGTGATCCATGCAGAGGGGTTGCTAAAACCCTTGTCGTTGAGGCGAAATGCATATCACAGGATACAGGGTCCTCATCCATCTAGCCATCTAGGTATTATACTGGTTTTTGTTTTTTTCTTTTTTTAATTATTTTGCCAAACGAATGTGCTACTGTTAAATTTAAGCCGAGAATGCTCTATTTAAATGTCTTTCCAGGTGCTATTCAATTCTATGGTGTAGATTTTGCTCTATATCTTTTTTTTTTTTTTGAAACATTTTTGCTCCATATCTGCTCACTCAGCTCCAGTTGGTTTTCGTAAACTAGTTGTTTTATCTCGAGAATAATTGTTATTGCATATGGGTCCTGTAAATGAAAAGGTTGGAAATCTGCAATTGCGTGGGACTCCATGTACATTTTTTACATCATCATGTACATAGTGTACAAGTATAAGTATATTTCACATAAAGTAATACTTCTATTGACAGGAAGTTCTATATCTTTATCTCACATTCCACCGGCCTCCTGCAATCACCTTGGACAGATATCATCAATCATTTGGCATCTCAAGTAGAATAAAAAAATCATTCATTTCATAAACAAAATAATACTCTTCTATCAACAATTTTAGGTAATTTGTTCAAAAAAAAAAAAAAAACAATTTTAGGTAATAATAAGTTTCAATTAGATAACACTATGTCAAAAAAAATACGCTTTATCCATTGTAAAGTACGCTTTAATGACCATATATAAGTTACTCCGTACTCCAAATAATAATAAATTAAAGTAATTCCGTAATAATAAAAGTTACTCCATACTAAGATTTACTGAAATTACTCTCTTTAAATGAGTAAAATTATTTTGGGATTACTTTACATGATTTAATATGATTTTAATGAAATTATGCAATGTGATAAATTACTTTATTCACTAAAATGTACCTATGTACAAAAGCTTTTTTTAAAAAAAAAAAAACAAGTTGCAAACTTAGCTAGAATAATTATCGTATAGTTTTCTCGATATATCTATTTTTGGTGATTTTTTCTGAAACTGTCTAATTAAGACAAACAATTTTATAACATAGTGAAAGTTTATTAAGACAAAAGAGTATAGGATGTTATTCTGAGAGACGCGAGAGTCATTACAGTCGGTACACCAAAGAGAAAGACCAAGTTTGATCTTGTTTGCTACTTTATATATGCTGCTTTTGGCTAGTTATCAGTTATAAATCTTTAATTATTACGGAGTAGGTTGTTTCTAATCTAGTCTAAAGTAGTAAGAGTTCTAACACAAATCTTTGCAAGAAAATCAAGTTGTGTTTCTCAGACGCGAGCAGGTTACTGCTTTCTGTATACACTGTTATACACATACATTTGGATGATTAAATCTATATGAAGTTAAAAGTTACAAGGTCGATCATCAAACAAATTTATTCTGCATCTGCTTCTGTTATACTGTCATTTATTTTTGGTGTGTGTTTTGATGTCTGAGGTACATACTTTCACTGCATATGAAGCCATACAAGAAATTTGTTTGAGAAACTAAACTGATTTGAATCCTGTTTTATTGTGACTCAGGACAATCAGTTCGTTCCTCTCATCACTCCTGGATATCAAGCTTTAACTGCCCGTATAAGAGCTGAAGCAGGAGTTGATCATTGTGTATTTGTCTCTCGATCTGTCAGCAGTTTCATAGGAGGAGCTCTGCTAGTCTTTTGATTTATTTGCAGCACAATTGAAGCTTAGTGTTTACTCCGTACTTGCTAAAAAAAGCTAATAGTATTAGCTTATGGTGATTTAGAAGTTCCCACAAGTACTCTGATATTGTCGTTACTAGTTTGTTATAACACTTGTATCATTATTATTACACTTTACTGTAATAATAATGATACAAACCAAGACAAAACCAAGACAAACCAACTTAGAACCCTTGTTAACGAACTTTTCACCTTTTATCAGACAAATGCCAACTGCCAAGCAACTCGTACCTCAAGACGAAATGTTACAAACTTGGTAATAATCAACCGTTATATTTTGTTTCTTTACAAAATTAATCAAGAGTTATTCGGGGACGTGTTGCAAGTATGGTGATTGATTTTGCTGTTATACTATAAATGATAACAGCAAAATCATCGATATATGTCCACAAACTCGCTACATGACCATGGAACAAAACTAGCCTTTCAATACATGCCCTTTCAAATTGACAATACATTTAGAGCTTGAATGCTGAGACAAATACAGAATATCAAGAACAAAACTTTTCATTTTTCAGCTCCCATCACAGGAGCAAACCGATAAGATAGTAAAGGGATGGAAACTCCCTTATGGGGAATTTTTGTTAAAAAAATGGGAAAAGTTATCTATCAATAGCCCATAATATGGAGCGTTTCTACTTTATGGTTCCATTTGAAATTGATGAAACCTTGCAGATACCAGCAGATGTAGTGAATGGCAAATCTTTGAACCGGGCCACCAAATTAGAGTCTGTGTTTAGGTCCACTTGCAGTGTCTCCCACACTTTCTTCTTTGGGTTTAAAACTTCATCTGGTTCACCATCAAAACCTGAAAACTTGACTCTCTCCCCAACAGGTGCTTCTTTAGGTGGCTCAACTAATTCAACCTGGATTTAAGGGTGGACATATAGTTACACTACTATTAACAAAGAAAATAATGTCACTTGACACAAACTCAAGTTCATGGGTAAAATTTCAATATTTTTGTAACTGACCTTGGTGTGCTCGCTGTTGGAAGCCGCAAGGACCATAGCGTGAGACTTTATCCCCCTCATGGAAGCTGGCTTCAAGTTGCAAAGAACACAGACCTTCCGGTTCTGCCAACAAAGCAGACATCAGCAAGATCTCTAGTGTTTATGCAAAACCATTTGAAAATTCGAACATGGCAAATGAAAGAATGCAAACCTGCATATCCTCAATAGGTATATAGTTGACAAGACCACTGACAACAGTTCTAGGTGTTGCTTCACCAACATCAATCTCTTCCACGTAAAGAGAATCTGCATCAGGATGCTTCTGAACTTTTGTTATAAGGCCAACACGGATATCAAGTCTAGCGATCGTAATTTCTGCTTCAGGGGAAGACTTAGTTTTGGATCCAGCAGCAGGCTTTGCTGCCTTTTTCTTCTCACTTTTATCTGCAAACAAGCATTCATATATTCATATACAATAACAAAGCAAGGTAAAGCGGTAAGACTCTCTGAATAAACAGTAATATTCACGGAGCAGGTGCATCCATACTACGCCATGATCAGCACTAGACTCATCCACATAATAAAAATCCTGGAATTAATGACCTACCAAATGTTGTAGCATATAGCATATACTTTAATGAACCAACCAAACAAAAATATACTGTCCACCAAGCCTTGGTATGTCTTAGGTCGGTGACAGTTAAGGGAAGATAATATACACGTGTCAGTACTACAGCTTTAAAAGTGTTGCATCATTGCTAGTAAATATTTCAGGGACTCACGAAAGCCATTTCCTTGACACTCATGATTCCAGAGCAAAAACACTTTGATCTCTCTCAACAACATATATAAAAACAATATAAATTAAAAAATTAGCACACACGGCCACTTCACTCACACAATAATGACGGCCTTCATGCAAGCCCTCAATCATGAGACAAATTCTTCAAGCCAGGTAACTAGGAAAGTAACATGCCCTTAGAGGCTAAAGCTATATACATATAGCATCACAAAGCCAAAAGTAGCTCAATTTGTTTCCTTGACACTCATGACCCCAAAGCAAAAAGAAGTTGATCTATTCCAGCATAGAAAACCAAACACAAGCACAGTAAATTCACCACAAGAATGATGAAATACACAAGTTACAAAGCTAACCCAAGGTTCCAGCTCCCATACTTTTGGCACATCCCTTTCTGGCTTTCTCAACCTCACAAGCAGATTCCCAATTCAAGTATTCTTTTTTAGTCTTACAGAATTATAGTAATGAAAACCAATTTTCGAAAAGCAACATTATGGATGTTTAATCATCACAACACATGGACAAATCCAAGGTTTAGGTACTAGATTAATAATAGCATTAGATAAAAAAATATATATAAAAACACGGGGATGTTGGGGGGGGGGGGGGGGGGGGGAGGTTTAAGACCTGATATTTTTGTTTTTTTCAACTGCTCAGCAGTCTTTTCTGCAGCAGCTTTCAGAGCCCTGTCCGCTTGACTTCCAGCAAACTTATCGCGATAAAATTCCACTTCCTCATCTTTCTGCAAATTACCCAAACTTTAATAAAAGACAATAAAAATAAGTCTGTTCTGCAGTATAAAAGACATATGTTCAGCAAAGTCTTTATCTAATCAAATCCTCAGAAGGTAATATAAATTAGCAATTACTCCATCTAAGCCAAAAGCATACCAGTTCCTTGAACAATGGTTCTGGTTTCCCTATACTGTGACCAGCAGGTAGAATATCCCAGAGTTTCCTGATTTTCTCAAGATTTCCATTTTCATCTGAAAGAGATACTTGAAGTTGGGGCATATTAAGCTGCTTCAGTACCTATAGAGCCATTAAAATTTATGAGAAAGATCATCACATTGGCCCATGTGCGACTAATAACGTATACATTTAATTGCAATCTAGTTCAATCACCTCGAGAGAGAAAGATGGCATAAAAGGCTCTAACAAACAGGCCAAGAGATACACTAGTCCTGCTGCAGTTCTCATGACCACGGCACATGCAGACTGATCTTCTTTATAAAGCTTCCAAAATTGACTTTCCTGCACAGCAGAGGATGCTGTAATTGCTACCCAACTTGTCAAAAGATGACATATAGAGGTTTACCAAAACGACATAAAACCGTGTATTGTCAATAATACGGTAATGAGGATTTGTTTATCTGAATCTTAAAGAGACAAATAAATTTGTAAGCTAACCTGTAAATATGCATTTCCTTCACTTGAAACAGCCATTGCAGTTTTAAGTCCCTGCTTTAGCTTAACCTGAGCCATCAAAAAAAGCCAGCTAAATTTACCAACACTACAGAAGAACTTTTACAATATGATTAACATTTTTATAGGAAACCATAAATTCAATTGCCGTAACCAAAAAATAACCTTCTCCATGGCTTCTACATACTGCTCTACATGCTTTCCTACTTTTTCTGCTAATGCCTTAGTTAAAGAATGTGCTTCTGCCTGTGGAGCATCAGGAATGACAGAACCATATCCCTGACCTGTAAAACCAGGAAAAATGATAATAATGATAATAAAATAAAAGCTAGGCCTAAAATACAGTTAAAACAAATACTTGTATTCAATATGCAATTACTCTATATGAGCCAAATTTCAAAAAATCTTAATAAAACTAACCAAAATTTACTACTCCGTACCAAGCTAGCCATATATCGCAAAAGAATAACTAATGACTTCAATTAACCAATCCACACAAAGATTTAAGAACTGTTACTAGAAATGATTCATGATAACACAATCCAAAATGAAGCACAACTATCATCAATTTAGAAACTATCATAATTGCCCGTCATTCCTTGATTTGCCACAACCACGGCACCACCTGTTGCACGCTTCCTGCCACCCCTTCATCCACCAATTTCACATAGCAATCCTCCCCAACACCTATAAGTCCACTGCCAAACCATAGTTCCCAACAACCACATTGAAAACATTGATTTAGGAACAAATGAAAAAGATAGAGAATAGGTAGAATGAAAAGAGTGAAAGAAGAGCAAATGTCGGGTGATGGTCATGAGGCAATAGCAGCGGCCCAGCAGGGGAAATTTTGGTCATTGTTACTAATATGTTTACAAAAACATTTATTTAGTAGTGTAACAATAATTTGACACAAGGTAGAGCTACTTCAGAATTCACTAAGGTACTTGGTTCGGAAACTGACTTCACACTTTTAGGCAGTTGCATCATACATATCCTCACCTCATTAATTAATGAATGTAGTGACACATTAAGAAATCCAATCATAAACCATTACTATTTTAGGAAAGGTGACAACTTTTCCATGACATCCCAAAATAGTATGCGTGACTATTAATTTCCGTCGTATAGGAATTATAAACTATTGTGCAAAAGTGTATAGGGGCAAAATCGAGATGTGTTAAATATTTTCTTCCTAAAATCTTTAACACCTACCATCAAAAAAATCTTTGATAGCCAGTAAGTGGGAAAAAAAAGAAAAAAAAAACACAAACAAACAAAAGATAACTTTGACAAAATAAAATGACAGATATTTGATATAAAAATTACTACCCCATCACAATATATTTATTCTATGTTTAGCAATGATAGCAATGATAATTTACAAAAAATGTTATCACAATATAGAACATCCCATACAAATTTAATTAAACCTCTTTATAAGTGGAAATCACTAAATTTCCCACTGTAAATTTAGGATAAATATTAAAACTGATAAATTTCAGTTTTGAATATTTTGAATATATTGTGATATATTTTCTTAAGTATAACAGCTGTTTATGGAAATATTATATTAAGATGGGATAGTAATTTTTTTGTCAAAATCTATTGTCAAAGTATATAATTGTTTGGCAGTGACTATAACAATCTATATTAGTCCATCTCCACTCTAGTTAGTTTAATCCAGTAATAAAAAATGAAACTATCATTAAGTGGTTATAGACTATTGTAGAATGATAGTAGATGCTCAATATTTTTTTAATTACCAGTTTAAAAACTGTTTGATTGTAGGTGTTAAAATTTGGCAAGATAATAGCTCATATGTCATAATTTCATATACTCCCTATAACTATGCTTTAGTACATTTTTTTTTCTCCACTTGCAACATACCCATTTATGGTGGTTACACTAGAGAGTACCAAAAAGCCCTCACTTATGGTGGTTACACTAATGAGTACAAACCCATTGTCTTTGTTTAGCCTTAACCACGTGGGGTTTGTGCCACATTATCTCTATTTATTTCCTATCCTTAATTTGTAACCACTACTTTTATGCTGGAAGTACAATTTTTTATTTTTTAAAGTATAATACACCAAAAATCCACCAATAGATTGATCATACACACAATAGTTTTAAATTTCCTTTGCCGGGAATTAATAGTCACATATACTATTTTAAAATTTTAAGAAAAGTTGTCACATTTCCTAAAACAGTAATGATTTATGATTGGATTTCCTAAAATACCAAACTTATAAGTGATGGGTAGAGGATAGATAAAATAATGACACAGCTACTACTGCTATCTTTAGAAAACTAATGTCATATACAAGTATGTAAAAGCAACACTTTTGAACAAATTATTGTTTACACCATATATTAGGTTTTGTAACATTCTAGTTAAATGACCAAATATTCTAACCCTCCTTAACTTCCATTTTCACCTCCAACAGGGAACCCCCTAAAATTTACACATATTACTTGGACTTTACGATTACATCATAGACAACAAAATTAGCAAAAAATCTACCAACAAGTTTGAAGTTTCACCTGCATACAACAGGTCTGGCATTACTATGCATCATATCAATTCAACTATGATTATGAAACAAGGGTACTTTTAACAATCCATTGTACCTGACGGCTTAGCAATAAAGCTCAAGACCCGATTAACAAAATTGCCCAGATTGCTCAGCAGCTCACTGTTTAGTTTTGCTTGTAGATCTGCCCAAGTAAACAGCGTGTCGGATACCTAATAATTGCCAAGTTTCCAAGATTAGTGACTTCAGTTCAAACCATATAGTGTTAACTCAAGTGACAAGCGCTTATCAGATTAATTACCTCAGGTCGGTTAGTAAGCAAATAGTATCTCCAGACTTCAACAGGAATACTTGTGTCCTTCGCATCATTTCCGAATACTCCAATGCCTTTGCTTTTGGAGAATTTTCCTACATAACATAAATAGAAAATGAACCAACTAAAGCATTTTAGCATCAACTTTTAAAATTTTGTGATGTACAGAAGTGCTCTCCAGCATAGGCTTTATAATGATATTGTAGAATCATGAAGAAATAGATCCATAGAGGTCAAGGACTTCAGAATAAAAGTAATATGCACTAAAAGACAATTGCTTATGAACATGGCAAAATGATCTTTTACAGTTTTACCTGCTTCATAGTTCAGATACTCTGTGACACTAATACTCTTCATCAAAGTCCAGTTTTCACCAGTGCCAAGAAGTGTAGATGGAAACATCACCTATAAAACACTTACACTCATAATCAATTATCAAATCCAAAGCATACAAATCAAAACAACTTCAAAAAGAGAGGACCAACTAAAGCAGTTTTTTATGTTGAGCAAGAAACCAGCAAAACAAGAAGGAAAAACTCCCCTCTTAACTCCCTCTTAATTGTTCTCTTTATTTAATTCTATTTATTTGTAGTTGCCTTGTTTATTTTTCTTTTTCCTTCAAGGTCAATGTTACACCTTACAGTAATGATTTTAACAATAACTTACAGTGTGGAATGGCACATTATCCTTGCCCATAAACTGATATAGCTCAACATCTTCGGGGTTTTTCCACCACTTCTCCCACTCTGGCGTGTAGCATGCTGTGATTGATATATACCCTATAGGTGCATCATACCAAACATAGAATACCTTCAAGTGATAAACAAACAGAGTCAATTCCATACAACAAAAAATTAATTCTACTCCACATTGGAATATATTATACCAATTGGCAAAATTAAGTGATAATGAAGAATAGGCAACTACTACCATAAGGAGACTCTGACCTTGTCTTTAAATTTCTCATGTGGGACAGGTACACCCCATTTCAAATCTCTAGTAATACATCGCGACCTGAGTCCTTCTTTCAACCATCCATTTGTTACTTGAATAGCATTCTGGCTCCAAGATCCAGCTTCTGACATTTTATTTATGTACTCTTCCAGCTTGTCTTGAAGCAGTGGAAGTTCAAGAAACAAGTGATTAGTGTCACGGATGCGAGGAGTAGATTGGCATGTCTGTTTAGATAAGATTTTGTGGAACATAATCAGTCGTAAGAGATCTAAAAATGAAGCATGCGTGATCAGTATTATGATGCTCTGTAAGTGAAGGTTGCAAAAAGTGTGCAGCCATTTATAATAGTATTACCAAGACAAATCCAAAAATCTTTTTATGTACGCTCCTAATTATGATTCAATTTGAGTGAAAACCCTAGTAAAATACTGCCTATAATAATAAATATAAAAATAAAATAAAAAAAGAGCTTGATATCCAAATTGGCAAAACATAGTTTGATTGGAATATTCTCCCACTGAACCAAGCATAATACATAGATACATGTTCTCTGGAGTAGCTAATGCTTCCTCTGTATCTACTAAAATGGTTGATAAAAAAAGCTCTATTGTGTATTTGTGATGGATTTGACATCCAAAACCAATATAATTCACAATATATTCAAGATAAGGAGATGATTCAACAACCCTATCAGTCTATTATGGTACAAAAAATTGAAAAAAGAACAGATTTGATATAACTTTAGAAACAGATAACACCTATGTGCCAAATGATAATAAAGTCAATGTTATTTAAAGAGGTTGTATCAGTGTATCTAGGGGACTTTGCAATAAAGATTAATGATTCTCATCAATAGGCCATAAAGACAGGGTCTTTCAGAAGTTTGATACATATTAACATACAGCAACTTACATAAAGATTGGAAGCTATACATGCAATCAAGACGCTTACTGGGAAGCGCAATAATACAGATTCAATGGTAAATATAACAATGCCCACTATTGAGAAAAAGTAAACTGGGTAAAGATGCATAGAAAAAGTAAACTGGGTAAAGATGCATACTTTGCATTTAGGATCTTTCAATTCTGTAGGATTCAAAAGATTTCCACATTTTTCACATTGATCCCCTCGAGCAGAATCATAATTGCAATTGGGCTTTGGGCAAGTTCCCTCGACAAGTCGATCAGCTAAGAACTTTTCGCAGGTATCACAATAAGGCTGCAAGTTCAATCACCGAATCAAAAACAAATAAAGTAGACACCTTACTCAGTGAGCCAAATAAATGACAGGTGGGAATTGGAATAACTCAATTAAAATTCACATAAAGAAAGCACAAACCTGCTGCATTGTGTTCTCAGTAAGCCAATTGTTGTCCATTAGCTTCTTAAAAATAGCTTGGCAAGCTTCGGTCTGTTCGGGACTTGATGTGCGTCCAAATTTATCAAAACTTATGTTGAACCATTCATACACTTCCTTATGAATTGCATGGTATCTATAAAAAAATAAAAATAAAATAAAAAAATAAAAAAAGACAGGTAATCAACCACAATCGAAGCCTTAAAAATACTCATTTTGATCACTTCCAAAACATTATTTCTCAAAATTTCCATTCAAATGAGATAAACTACACAAAACCCATCTTAAGTGTTTAACAATTAAACTCTGAATTTCTTATTAACAAATGAAACCAAATAAATTAATAATAATTGAAATTGAAGCTAATTAGAAAAGGAAGGAAAATTACTTGTCACAAATTTCTTTAGGAGTGCATTTCTCCTCCATAGCTTTAGTCTCAGTAGCAGTACCATATTCATCAGTTCCACAAATGTAAATGGTGTTGTAACCTCGAAGCCGGCAATACCTTGCGAAAACATCCGCACTCAAAACACCTACAATTACAATGCAATTCTCATTCATTTCAACATCATCATCATCAATCAATCAAACAAAAACCAAACAATTTGAGCTATAATTAGAAGAAGAAGAAGTGAGAGAAAATTACAGCCGATAATATTGCCAAGGTGAGGAACGTTGTTAACGTAAGGTAAAGCGCTGGTAATTAAGACGTTGCGCTTTCCCGGAATCGGAAGAATATGGCGGTTTTCGGTGGCGGCGTCGCCATTTTTATGGAGATCCGCCATGTTTTCACCGGGAAAAAATGGGAAAATTAGGGTTTATCAGAGGAATTTGTTGATGATAGCAGAAATGTGGAAGGATTAAGAGGAGAGAGAAAGTGGGGAATCTTTACTGTACTTGTTTAGGGTTACTGAAGTGGAAGGTGAGTAGGTTATCGAATCAAATTTTTAAAGGGAAAAGATTAGATCTCTTGCATACGTTTTTATTCTATGCAATTACCTTAATTAATCCAATGTTAACTTGACAATTATCCATGGTATGAAATAAAGAGTTAGTTTAGACAATGTCCCGATTCATTATACTACGTATGTAATATGATATTTAATTACTCCGTATTTAAATATTTACCGTACACATTAAGAAATGATGATTATGTTTTTTACAAGAAATGATGATTATGCTTTTTAAAAAAATAAATCATGAAATGGAATATGGGAATAATGTACAACTTTCGTTATCATTTTGTTGTATAGAATAAATTTTTTTTAAAAAAAAAAAAAAGGATTATAATGTATTAATGTGGATTTTGGCCTCTTAAATAATTTTTCAATGGTTGTTATAGATGAGAAGGTTGGTGCTTGAACTAAAGAACATCCAAAGAGGAGTTTGTAATTGTTGTTGAATCGGATAGAATTGCCTTGGTAATGTTGGTGTGGTTGAATCTTGCTATTCACTAACGCCTAAATGTGGTTGGTCATGCGCCTATGCTACAGAAGTACTTCGTAGTAATTTTTGCGGTTGCTTCATCATACGATCTATTATTTCTATCCTTGTGTGATGTTATAATCCAATACCTCACCAAAAAAAAAAAAATCCAATATAAGGGCATTATCCTTCCGTGGTAGGATGTTCGTAGACAAGAATAGCGAGCATTGTAGAACAGCTGGAGAATTCATTGATGACAAAATTTATAGGAGAAAGAAAAGGGTTGTAGATATGACACACACACACACACATGGTTATCGAGCTAAATCGGTTGTAGAAGTCCTAGGAGTGAGCACTGCTTGTCTTGCAGTGATGAAGATAGAACAGCTTTTATTGGGAAGCTAGAACAAAGAAATTCTGGGGGTGTTCAAGGCAGTCAGAAGGCTCGCACTTTGCAACCGGTCTGAGTGCTAAGGATTTCACCAATATTATGAATGCAACGTCAAACATCAGCAAGTCACTAATGAACAATGTAACAAGCCATATGCTCAAAATACATTAATCAGTCTTAAATAACAGTATAACAAGTCACCCCAACGCAAGAGTGCAAGACAGATCCATATTTATGTAGGAGTTTTTACAGAAGTTTGCCATTAAGGTATCGTCCACTTTTAATTGGATATAAATGGTTAATGATGATTTATGCTGATGAATGCTGGGAAAAATAGATGAATATGTAGATTTAGGTGTCACTTAAACAGCAATTTCACTTTTAAAGTTTTAAGTCAGGGTGAGGTAGCATCACCCAGTTATTCCATAAAATTTTCTATAAATTGTTTTAATTCCTGGGAAATGTGAGGACATTAGGATCCCTTCCTCGAGGAGCATTACTAAAGCGAATACTCCAATAAGATTTGGTACATTATTGCTCATAGTTGATTAAATTTGTGCATAATTGGTAAGAGAGAGTGAGAGACATCTAAGTGAAGCCATAAAAGAATTTGCTTTTACCTTAGCCCACTGATATTTATACTGATGATAGAATTCACAGGAGAAAGAATACAATGAAAGAAAATTACATGATATACAACACACAGACGACTCCACGGTACCTCACACATATTTTACAATGATTACATAATAAGCAAGCAGTATGCATCAGTTTCCTCACCAAGGAAGGCATCCGCACCCCTGAGCAAGAGATAGAGAGAAAGAAATAAGCTTAGTTAGCTTCAAACAGTCAATGGCAGCAATCATAAGAAAATTTATAAGAATTACAGCACAGACCTTATTTTTTTTACTTTTATAGTGCTTGCCATCAGATTGTTGAGCGTGAACTGCTGTACCGGTCACACTTCCTACGCTGCCATGCCTCTCCTCTTTCACTTTGTTGAAAATGACTGAAAACCCATCGGCTGATGAAGGGTCGGTCTCATCCCATTCCCCAAATTTGGGAACAGAAGCACCTCGATCAGGCTGCAATATTACGCTAACAAATCTCAAAACACTTGCAATTATCCTTATAAATGGGGGTTTCATTTTCATATAAGCCAGGCAGAAACACTTTCATGAAAGCTTGGGCAAACTTTGAGTATCCTGCTGGACAGCTATTAGTTCATCTCTTAACATGATGCACACCTAAGACTTCGTAAAAACAAGACACAAAAGGTTGAGAAGAGCAGAGCTGTTGAGAAGATACGAGCAAGACTCTGAGGACCTAAGGAGTCTTATGCTAAGATGAACAGGCAACAAAAGAAGATATAGTAGTTGTGAAGCAATTCTTACCAAAAACACATCCAACAAAAAGACCAAACAGAACACACAATTCCTACAACCACCCAAGTTTTAAGCAGAAACACATCAGTAGCAAACATTGTATCTGAGTTGATCCTCATCCACTCTATATGATCATGTAATTGCCGATCAGTCTACATTAATCAGAGATTGCTAGAAGCCTACAGTTCCTAAACATGAAGGAACGTTCAACCATTGCATGGCCACTCTCTCTATATATATATATTGCAAGTTTATAGCTCAAAAAAGAGTGCCAAGCGTTTACATCCATGTGGTTATAGTCAATTAACTAATCAACAATCTCATACTTCAGAAAAAATGAAGATTTCAAGTAGCATAGCATCAATCTTCATTTGGGAAGGGACCGGAGGAGTCAGGTAGTGAATAGTTGTTAATATTATACATAATCATATTCAGGCATAACTTAAAACCAGAAGAAAGAAAGTTATTACAGTTTCATTGCCTCGAGCAACAGATCTCAGACGGGATCTTCCAGGAGTGGAAGGAGCCAAACCATGACCTCCATCAGAAGGACCCTTCCTTTCCCGTGAAGGAGAAGAAACCACGGTTCCTTTGGTGCCAATATTTGCCTGGTAATGAGGATGCAGAGGAGACTGGTTGGCACTGCGCATACCTCCTCCATTTGCCCTTGTAGCTCTTTTGGGTGAATCACTGCTTACTCCAGCAGGTCGATGATGGGTTGAATTGACTGAAGCTTTACGCCCTCCATTACAGCGTGATGGGGAATCATATGACCTTTGTGGCTCACCGTCCTCTTGGCTTACCATGTGCTCCTGCTTTGCTCTCACAGCCTCTGATCCTCTTCGTGCCTCAAATTTAGAGACCACATTAGGATTATCAGGAGAGTTATTTGGGTTTCCCTTATCACTTGATGTAACCCTCCTTGCATTTTCAAAATAGGTTGTATAAGGGACATCTTCTTCAGTCTCCCAATTTCCAAACTTTGGCACATTTGTTCGCTGCCACATGATGATACACTTATGAGAAACTCACAGTGAATGCTTAAAGTGCCTTCACTAGTAAGATCTAAAACTTAGAAAGTCACACAAAAACTTGCACACAATAAAATCTAGTACTCTCACTAAGAAAAACTACCAAATGACGTGTTGTTTCAACTCAACAATCATTTCAATTAATAAATTATTTAGAAAAGTATTATTTCATAGAGTTCATACTATATTTTAGTGTATACACCAACGCACCAAGATTAGCTCAACCACCGCTCTTAATTTGTCAAGTTTCCCCTTTTAATGCAGGAAAAATCCGGCAAAGAATGGGAAAATTACAGGATACAATACAGTATGACAGTTGTGCATATGTTGAAGAACAACTGATATTCCTAAACTACAACTTCACTAATCCGCGGCTAATCAACTAATCAAGACATATGACTCAATTGAGAAGAGTATAAGAGATACAACTTCGCAGTATAGACATGTTAATGATGATCTTTAAAAAAAAAAACTTACTAATTCGTATCATTTTCCATTGTCGGTACAAAAATCAATACAACCTAACACTGTATTACAGAATTGTCACACACCTAAAAAAGCAGTGCAGCCAAGTAATGTATGTTCTTCACCTTATTAAATTTAGAGATAAAACATGTCTCCCCAAATCAATTAACACTAACTAAACTTTAAAAAATCTAACATTTTAGGAATAACAGTATTTATGAATAAAATTATACTTTGTGTAATTCTTTCAATAAAATTAACTTACATATGTAATTTACAACAGTTGTAAATGGAAGAACAAGCCTAATCATAGAAAATTCAGCTTAACAGTAGTTATAATTATTTAATCACAGAGCATAATCAAGACAGCAACAGATGTAAATCAAAATCATAAAGAAAGAAAACCCAGAATATTCAAAGCAATAAATCATTAAGTAAACTCAAGTATAAATAAAGAAAGAAAAGATTAAAACTTACTGCCATGTTCAATTTGTTGAAAGCAGCAACCTTTTTCTTTTTCTTTTTTTGGGTGGATTTGCTAAAAATAAAAAACTAAAAGTTTGATTTTTGTTAAAAGAAAAAAAGAAAAGAAAGTAATAAAAATGGAGATAAATTAGTGTTGAGAGAAGCCAACGAAGATCCAACCCAGCGCGGTGGGGGGACAAACTCATTGACTCCGTATGAGCAGGTGACACCTACTGTTCTTTAGTGGGCTCTAGTCTCTCTAGTCTTAACTCTTTAAACCTTCTACCAAGTTTACTGCCACCGGATTTTGGCGGTTAACTGCTTTCTTTACGCTATTAAGCACCTTTTTTTTTTATTTAATGAAATCGATATAGATTACGGATGACATGTGGGTATATTATTGCGGATTTTATATCATACTCGTTTTAATTGGAGTGGTATGGATATGATTTTGGAAGATAGTAGACAAGTATGGATATCAAAAGTCATACCCGTTATTACGGAGTTGGTGGTAGATTTGAAATCATATTCGTCTCATATTGACTTCCCTACTTCATATCTATTTGTTAGCCTAATTTCCACCTTATGTCACAATTATTTTATGACTTTTCAGAATTAAAGATTCTTTAAAGTGGGGTTCAAGCAGGTAAAAGGTGGGTTGTTAATATATATTTGGGTGGTGAAGCGAGTGTGGATTTGGTTTTATACCCACTAAGGTGAGTGAATATTGCATATGTATCTGCCATGAGTGGTGAGTAATTTGGTTCATATTATCTCCAAAACTTTAACCAACTAAATTAGTGTAAGAAGCTTCAAAACTTTAACCAACTAAATTAGGTTAAGAAGCATAAAGACAATATCAAATCTCAACTTTACACGAAGTTAGATTCTCATATAATGTACCCGTTATACTTGAAAGCAACTATTGTGTTGGTTACGTAAAAGTGTAAAACCTGAATGTGGCTTAACCTCTGAGCCTCTAAGTGTCATCACACAAACCTCGCAAAATTTTCGCCAAATGTAATACCAATGGAAAAGATGACTGAGGACAGTACATATATCCAAGGATCTACATACACTATCTACGTCCATCACCATGAACATGTAAAAGCAAATCCATTTCATTCACCTGTATGAAAAACTGATATTCGTTCTCAAAATCAAAAACTCATTGATGTCAATGATATGCATACAATATCCCTTTAGCTTATGTCTGATATTTTGTTCAAACTTCCCCTCTTTTTGAGTTTGCGTGCTTGATAAGTCCTCCACTCCTAGTCACTGGAACCATATAGGTTGAGCAATTTCATCCTCCAAGCCGATTCCAAAACTCATTACTTTTCTAGTCTATGATTGGAAGAGTCATATTTAACCCACTTTGATTCCCATTGCCCAAAGGGACCATATTTGACCAAATATTGAGAAGCTTCACCATCAGTGAAATTTCATCTGTTGAGCCTAGTCTCAATTTAGGCGCTTAATTTGCTTAGCCATATCCACAATGCCTTGGCTTCGCTCTGGATTTTCAAACTTCAACAACTTCTGAAACTGGAGTGCTGCTTCAGAAATGCTATTATCCATAACACACATATTTGAGTTAGCAGCAAATACGACTTCATTCACATCTCCCTCAAGTTGAAGGCAGTAAAGGTGGCTAAAAACCTGAAAAGGAAAAAGAATTATAATAATATAATACATCAGTAATTCAGTACCTCAAAGTGAAATAATATCGGGCTATACTATGCCAAGAGAACAAATTTCAGTTAGCTCCCCAGAGCACCCTCTGCGCCACCTCATACAGAGAACAGTAAAATACAAACTACAATAGTGTACGGTGTATCATTAATAGAACTTTCTTCTTTGCCCCAATCTACTGTGATTTCTCAGCGAAGTTTTCAACATATATTTCCTAATATTATCAAACAATATCATCATCACAATCACAAATGGCTGTTGATGAAGCTCCAATTCAGGGGTATGGTAAGATCAAAGCATGTCACTAGTAAAACTGCAGTAGTTATATATTAAAGCAATGACTAGCAAAAAGCTTTGACAGGCTTGATACTTGACAGCAAATAAGTACACCTGAGTTAACATGTTTGAATTAAGCCCAGTACTTTTCGGCGTTTTCGCCCTAAAAAACAAGTTTCAAATCTAATAAAGTTCAGTGTGTTCAGATTGTTTAAGTCAAAGACTAACAAGTCAGGGCCAGAGCTACATATAAATTCTGACAAATTTTGGTGATTGCTAACAGTTAAATAACTTCAGTTCAGGGATAATAAACTATGAACCAGGCTTATAAGTCCAGGAGTTTTGGCCTTAGTCAATCTAGGATCTAAGGTCGTGCCCATTGCTGGCACTGAAACTAAGGTCTAGAAGTTTAATTGACAGCTGAAATCTAAAGCAGTACTCCATATTTACATGCCAATCAAGCAGAAATTCATGCTAGCAGACTCAACATTGTTTCATACCCAGCTTCCTATGTGCTGAAAATTTACCAAATTCCCAGTTAATTTTCTTACCGCTCTCATCCTTGAAACAACCACTTCCTTTATGGATGGAGATCTTGAGACCAAATTAATGATGAAAAGCCCCTGCTCAGAAAGGACATCCTTTACAGTAGCAAAAAAGGAATCTTCAGCGAAATCAGCAGCAGGGCAAGAAAGTCCAGAGCTGTAACAAGGAAACCATAGATAAAGATCCTATAATACTAGTATACTACGTATATAAGAAAATGATTATAAATTATATAAAATGAAAAAATAACCACCTTGAATCTGATGAATCTACATCAACTATAATTATGTCAAATTTCTGGACAGGGTGGCGTCTTAAATTAGATGCTACAGAACTGCCACTAATACTGTCTTGGATATCATCCCTTTCTTGGAGACTGGAAATGGTAAAATTTTGGAGAAACTGAATGCCATCAGCAAGGTGAACCTAAGAACATCATAAAGCAGAAAACACAAGTTATACCACAGCACAGAAGGAAAGCAACAAATGAGGCAAATAAAGACTCAAGAAAACCATCAAATGAGAATTCATTGTTGATTGGGAATAACCAAACTTTCTACACTGCATCCTTCGAACATTCTGTGATACTTTCCACCTCAAACTTCATAAGGCAAAGGTGAATGTAAAAGTAAAACTAAATCAACAGTTGTACAATCTGCAGCTACATATTACCTTCTTCACAAAAGAAAATTTCTATGAAAGTTAGGAGAGTGAGAAGACACTAGACAAGTATATGGTGATTAAGCCACCCAGAAACCCGTATAAATAAAGCAACATTGGCAAAAGAGTTCAAAAACCAGGTTAAACACTTTTAACTAATGCAATCCATATACATGAACATGTACAGAAAATGCACAATAAACATATAAGTATATAACTGTGAAAAAACACTTTTTCACTTTCTTTTTTTTTTTTTTTTTGAAAAGAAAAACAACAAAAATTTATTATCTATAAGTTCAAAAAACTACCTTTAAACGGTCATCTTCACAAAAACCGAAGTATTCTTTCGCAAGACTTAACATCACCGGATCCAATTCAACTGCCTGCAACAAACACCAAATTAGCGTAATCTCTGCAGTATACAAAATTACAAATGCTCCAAATGATAGAGGACGCAAATTACCTCAATTTGAAGAAAGTCTATACAGTTGTGGAGAAGCATTGGAAGCAGACCAGCTCCAAGACCAATTACAACAGTCTCAACCTACAACATAAAAGAAAATAAGAAAATTGAAAAGAGCAACACTTACAAGATTAAAGACCAATTACAACAATCTCAACACCACACTTCCAGCAAAAATGAACAAGAGGGTCCAAGTAACAGTTCTTACTTTTTTCTTGCTACATACCATACTTTCTAAGTAAGGTAAGATCAGCGTGAATCCAGCAACAATTCCAGTATGGTATGAGCTAGCCACGAAGGTGTGATCAACTACCACATTGTTGTTCAGCTCTGAGAAATCAAGGGAAAAATAATATAGAATTACAAGATTAAGAGAAACAATTCAAAAATTTCAACACTTATTTCAATTTAAATGTTCAACTGTTAGATTCAATGAAGGCAGAGTGTTTAGTCCAATTGCTCAACAGCAGACATTCACAGTATCACTTCAGTTGAAATTATTCTTAATAGAGGTAAAGATTCTTCAAATCAAGGTAATTTTTATCAAGCAAAATGGTTACATTCACTAAAATTTAACAGCATCGCTGCTAAAGATTGACGACCATAGGAGATAAAATCTTTGTTCATGTGGCCAACCCCATCATTGGGATTAAGGCTTTATTATTGTTGTTGAATTGCTACTACAATCTTGAAATGAACACAAGATTCTGAAAATGAAGTAACTTCAAATAACATTCAGTCGTGTTCTTGGCCAATTCTCTTTCATCATAGAATAAGCTCTTAGTTTCCCATCTTAAATCACCAAATAAGCACAAGACACATATAATTTAAATGAATAGAACCCGAGTCAAATGGATAGAGATTGAGATGACATTCCTTACCATCTATCTTAGACTGTTGAGATTTCTTTGTCTTCTCCTTTTCTTTCAAATTAGATTTCGCAGTTGTGGGAGATTCTTTCCTTCCATTTACATCATTACATACCTCAGATCTTTCATTAAGTAGCAATGCTTCTGATTGAACTAGACTCTCAGTCCTTTGGAAAATAAGTCGACGGAATACAGGCTCCTTTGATGGACAGATGGAAGCAAGATTTTCATCGACATTTTCATAAATAACGTCCTCAACAACTATTTGCCCAGTTAATTTAGAAGTGACCTACAAATGCAAAAGATACTGAAGATAATTAGGATGCAGTTGACTGGACTATGTACCAGTACAATCATCTTCCAAAAACCCCCCACGTAAAAAAAAAAAACAAATATCACTATATATGCTTATATAAATATAAAATATATTGAGATAATATAAAGGCCACTATGCAAAGCATGAGAGGGAAGTGAGGAGGATCACTATACATTGACCACCACAAATCCAGGCCAGTATGAAAATTGACAGGAGTTTCTCAACAAACGATACAATGCATTAATCTGTTTCAACAGTTTAACACGAAATCATAGTATTTTTATTTACAAGAAAACAGATCAATATTAATTTACAGGGTGCTTGGTTTGACATGGAGATAGGTATAACGCTTGGGAAAGGATAGGGAATTTATAGAGGGGAATTCATTTATTTTCTTCCTATCCCTTATTTGGCATGGTAGTAGAAATACATTGGGTATATAAATAGCAAATTTACAATATTACCCTTTTAAAATTGAAAAGTATAATATTATAAACAAAATAATAAGCTTTCCCTAATTCCCTTGCTATTGATATTTGATACCCAACTTCTTCTCCCTTTTTCTCTCTCTTCAAACCTCCATTTTTCAACTTAGATCATCATTTATGTCTCTTCAAACCTCCATTTTTGTATCTTAGATCTTCATTTCTCTCTCCTCAAATCCATTTTCTCTCCATTTTAATAAATTTCAAACTTCACCCATAAGAAACTCTTCTCCTCTTTGTTTCCAAGAAAGATCTTCATTCTTCATCACTCAAGCAAAATTTAATAAAAAAAAAAAAAAAAAGAGAGAAAAGAACAAGAAGAAGAAGAAGAAGAAAAAGAAAATTCATATTTATTCTACCTTAGGTAAATATTTTTGTAAATAGAAATAGTTGTTTTGGAGTAGGTAAATATTTTGAAATATGGGAAATAGCTGCATTGGATGTAGGTATGCATGAGGGAAAATGTATAGAATAAATAAAATTATTTTAATCTACAAAATAATTGAAACATAACCATTTTTTAGGAATGGAGGGAGCATCATTTTGCATAAAATTCAGTTCAGTTCTATAGTACCTCTTAAAAAAAGACATTAAAAGAACCATATTAATTGTTATGGGATATAGTCCCATAGTGGTCAACTAGAGTATAGACAAAACATTTTGCATGATGTGAATGATTTATCCCTCAAATCAGCAAATTGTGCCTTGACAAGCACCCATTTAGAAAATAAGTGATAAAAGGAATTTAACAATAGCAATAGTAAAGGAAACTATTGACATCTATACTTGAAATACATAAACTTCAAACCTCATGAACAATTTTCCGGTGCTTAATACCATCACCAGCAGTCATAAACCTGCACACAGATTTGGTAAGAAAACTCATCAATCAAGAAAAATATGAATAAATTTCAAATGATTATTAGACTAACTAAAACTTCACCATCTGCAAGAAACACAGAGAACCACAATATTGACAAAAAAATTAGCATGCATATCCATGACAGGAAGCATTTATCATAGTAGCTGGTTTTTGTGGTTCCCATGAAATTATTTTCAAAGTAAGTACATGACTAATTTTTTAATTAGTCACATGCACCCACCAACCACAAGTACTACCAAATACCTATTGCATATCTTTATATTGTGTTTTAAGTTCAAGATAAATTCATGCTCATGCATGCAAACAAATGTTACTAACATTTGCTAAATAATTAAGAGAAATTAAGCATATATATCAAAGTAAAAAAGATATCTAAATTTTTTTTACTATCTTAGATGGTTTAAACTTTAAAAATGAATTAAGGATCAAAGAAAAGAGATATTAAAGGGCCCAAGTTTTAAAAACTTGTGAATCTCTACTAAAAACATGAGTTCAGCTGAGTTTATACACACAGCATGATGCTTTGCTTTACTCATTTTAGCACAATTAAACCCCACCGATATTCAGATTACTAGAAGATATGCATGGCTCATTCTCAGGGTTCAAGACATAGCTAAAGGTACTCCTAGCTTTCAAGAAGTATCATGCAGTTGATTGTTGCTGAAATATGTTTCTTATTCCATTAAATCATCATACTAAGAAATCTACAGAACAAAGAGAGGAGGAAGCTAAAAAACATACGGAATTTGAGCGCCACTATCATGGTTCTCAGGTTCCAACAGCTTCACGAGAGGAGAAAGATCTTTCTACAAATGCAGAACATACATCAGTGTCTCATTGTTTTCAAAATTCTACAAAGAAAATTAATATTTCTTGTTTGACAAGACTATCTTTACCTGAATTTCTTCCATCCCAAGGTTAGCATGACTGGAGTTTAAGAAAATCTGAAGATTCACAACGCTTTAGTAAAAAAAAATAGGCTTCTCAACAGCAAATCTCAATAATTATAAAACCTGAATATAGCTCAGAGAGCAAGTAAACAAGAAATTACAATTATCAGTCGAGCAGCCTTAGCACTCTCAACGACCATCCATTGTCCTTCTTCTGAGGTAAAAAGCCATTCACGAACCCTAGTCTTAAAATAGAAAATTAAAAATTTACAGTTCAGGTCACCAACATCTAATAATTAAATATCATAAAATCTAGATATGCAGAGTTATACATCAAATTTGTCAGGTTAATAAAGAATCAATGTAGAAACAAAAGAAATTTTCTTTTCTATCTGGTGTACACAGGCTTCAGACTGAGTTGTGTTCACCCTAAGTTTACCAAGACCATATCCAAGTCAAAGTTAAAAGGACATCACCAGGAGGAAGAGGGTTACAGCTATTGTTGAAGTAAATTTGAAACAAGGTTAAGTGGTCATCTTAAAGCAAGTTTTAAGCTGAGTATAGATTATTTATCATGAAACACATAACTGCAAACCATAAGGGACGATGAAATCATGAAATCCAGCTCTGCGGTTTTTATGAGTTCTATGACCATTAGAAATTGATCTTAAGCAAGCTGTAGAGCATGTCCTAACCTTTGGCACAAGTAAAACTCCACAATGGTATGAGAAGGGGAGAGACTGTGGTTGAGCATCTAGAACCACAGCTCTATAACGAAAAAGGGAGCCAACTCCACCCAAGACCAATTGAACACGTCGACCAGGACTAAGCTCCATCATATCACCCTTAGCCACTAGTTTCAGATCTTCAAGAGAGTATAATAAATCAGAGCCATCCAAATGTCCTTGGCGAACTTCATTTTCAGCTTCAAGAGCAGCATTGAGTCCTTTAATCTGTCATACAATATATATTCTGTCAGCAATTTGTGGAAAACAAATATTAATTTAGTCAGAACATAAAACACCATTCAATTTGTTAGAACTTTAGCAGAATTTTGCCTGCACATACAAAACACACACATAACACACATGTCCATCCATCAACAAATTCAACACACAGTTTTTCACCCTTGGCATACAGAAGAGTTTTGTCATCATAAGCCTGCAAGCCGGCTTCTTGATAACATACTACCAGCACTCTAAGTGATTTGAGATTGATCATATAGCATCAAGAACTATACAGTACTTTCTTACTGATTGTTTTTGAAACTAAATTAAATAGTTTCATTACCAAAAAGATATTTCATCACATTTCATTCAACACCTAATTTTCAAGTCAGACCAATTCAATTTGTCATCAAACCAATTCAAAGTAATCAGCTGTACTCTATTTGCAATGTAGAAAAATTCTAGAACATAGCACAGATCACTAGATCAGCAACTTCCCGATATTTGCTCACAGTTTTGCATGCATCCTGTTCTCAATAACAAATAACAAAAGCTGAATCCTTGGTAGATACAAAAGCTTTACCTGTTCTTTGTTGCAATCAATTGAGGAATGATCAAAAGATGACACTATTTTGTCCACTACAGAAGAGTCGCCTTTAACAGCCACCACCATAAATGTACTAAGGCTAGGCTTACTAGACGGTTTCTGAGGTACGCAATGAAGAGTCACTTTCCACCCAATCCTGAATTTGGGGAAAAGTAAGCCTGGAAAAACAAAAGAGAAAACAATGGCGACCATCAATATTCAGGAAAAGGTTATAAGCAGAGGAAAACCATAGAAGCTTGTTTAGAAGATGATCAAATTTCTACAATATTAAGTATTAACAATCCTTAGAAAAGGATCATTTGGCAAAGAAATGGCAGAGAAAAACAACGAGCAAAATGTTAGTTACAGCAAACGTGTGAAACTAAACAAAACAATACCTAAGACATGAGACTCTGCTAATGTGAGACAGATAAACTTCCCTTCCGGTTTTAAGACCCTCTTCACCTGATGAGACGCCAAATTTGAAGTCAAACCACAGCAGGAATCGAATATTAAAGATGATACTAAAATACCCATCAGAAAAGCAACAAATTCACTTAGAGTGACACTACACCAACACAAATCTTGCAAGCACATGCAATATAAGTGTGATTAAAAAGTATACTTATATGGAAGATCAGAACACCTCTGATAGATATTGATCACCCAACTTGGAACCAAACTCTGGCTCCATCAACGCATCCAATCCCCCCTTATCCAGAACAACATCATAAGTCTCATCAGCAAACTGTCAACAAGTATCAAAGAAGAGTTAACACAAAGTACGACACACCAGAGCTAAGTGGCATCGAATGATCGATTTACAGATTAACCCTCATAATCATACTTCAATTGCAATTACAACTCAGTAATGTGCTTGTTGCCTAAACAAGTAAACATTAACATTAGCTAAATCCCCGGAAGAACATTCACTTAAATAACAGGAATTCAGAAAAACATGACATAAAAAATAAAAAAAGAAAAAATTATTTTTAATCATCCGAACATTTACATTTCATAATCCCAATTTTCAGTTATTCCGGAAAAATCCCAACTTTGGTTTATTCTGCAATAATACCAACTTCCAAAATATGAAAAGAATAGTAAACCTGCATGGAAGTGATGTCCATAACACGCCAACGCATGTGGGGTCGATCTCTGACATTCCTGCGGAGCATGTCGGAGATGACAACCTTGGAGAAATCGAGGTTGGTAATGTCGTGAAACCCGGCATCGTAGAGTTGTTCGGAGAGGCGGGAGTTGCCGCAACCTGGGACAAGAATCTGCAAATTCTCCGACGATGAAGAAGAAGATGTCGATGTCGAAGGAGAGAGGAGAGAGAAAAGAGGGGGTTTGAGCTGAGGCCAGTCGGCGTACCACTCGAAGGAATCATCGGAGCCACGAAGAGTGAAGAATTTGTCCCAATTCTCTTTCTTGGTGAAGTCTCCTAAGGTTGATAGCAGTTCTTCTTGTTGGGGTTTAGGGTTTTGGCTGCTCTTCTTCTTCCCCATTTTACTTTCTTTTCTTCTTCTGCTTCTTTGGGTTTATCAGAGAAATACCAGTCAAGGACTAGTCTCAACCCTCTGACGTCAATTCGGGTTCACGGTTCGGGTTTGAGATGAATCACCATACTACTCCGTACTCGATAATTCTTTTTAGTGTTTCAATTTAAGTATTTAATTTCTTTATTTTAGAATGATGTTTATGTGTTTCAATTCACCTTAGTTGGCTTTTTGGCATTACTTTATTGTCACCTTTATAAAAGAAGATGAAAATTACCTTTACTTCTCTTGTAGGCTCAATAACAGCGTCATGGAAAAAGAAGAAGTCTAGCCGTCTATGTAACGGATTTTTAATGTCTTTTGGATGAAGAAAATAATGTTTTTATGGATAACTTTGAGTTAGGTTGGCTTTGCAATATTACAAAATTTCCAACTTTTAGTTAGGGCAAATGGTATTTTCCCAAGACATAGCTATTCAAAAAAATTAATAAAGTTACCTTTGATTTTAAGAACTTAATTAGATGTTTAAGGCTAGATAATGTTTGGACAATAATGTTCTCATCTACCTTAACTATTCTTCATTAAAAACTATCCAAGAAAGTAATTTCTAAATTATAAACCAAATGAAAGGAACAAAAACCTATATCACATATATACATTATGCGTGGTAGATGTCTACACCACTCAAGTGAAATATGGGTCTACAAAGATTAGAAAAATGAGAGACAAATGAATAAGAAAAGTATTGCAATCAATTATAATACTACGTACAAGAAATACATAATTATAAGTGTACAGGGAATTAACCACACTTAGGTACTTAATTTTCTTTTTCACTTTTTAAGTACTTCGCTAAGAAATTCGGACAACTAACCCTAAATAAAGTCATCGCTAACCTTTGCTCAATAAAAATAATAAAATAACATTAAATGGAGCTAAGCCAACACTAAGGAACATTGTTTAGTTGGGATACTAGTGAATTAAATTCCAATACCCCTAATCCCCACTCCCAAAGTATCCAAATTCCCAAACACTAGCTCTCAATATCCAAATACCCACAACTTACTTTTCATAGATGAATTTGGACATCATGAATGACAATTCTACTCATGTTGTCTTTCATTTAAAATAAAAATAAAAATTGGATATACATGATTATACATAACAAACAAAATAACTAAAATAACACTCAATTAGGCCCCATTTACTTCACCTTATTTTTGCTGAACTGAAATTTTTTTTACTGAACTGAAATTATTTTTGCTGAACTAAAATTACTTTTACTGAACTGAAATTAATTTTACTGAACTGAAAATATTTTTACTGATTTTCTATTATATTTCTTCTGTAAAAAGGACTGATTTTTACTGAAGTAGAATTATTTTTACTGAAATAGAATTATTTTTACTGAAATAGAATTATTTTTACTGAACTAAAATTATTTTTAATGAATACTATTTTTTTAAGGTGAAGTGAACAGGGTCTTAATTTCTTTATTAAAATCATCCATAACATCATCTAAAAACAAAATATGTATTAACATTAGTAATCTTTATACTTAAGCTACTTAATTTAAGTTGTTGATAAAAAAAAATGATGATACATTTAAACAAGAGATCAAGATAATTATAATCACTAAAATCATCATATAATACCAATAAAGTAGTTGGTGGTCGGAATCGGGAAGGGAAAAGAAGTTGGTGGTCGGAATCGGGGGGGGGGGGGAGGGAAATGGTGGCCGGAATCTGGGTTTGGGGTCGGTGGCTGGGCTGCCGGAATCTGGGTTTGGGGTTTTTTTTTATTTAAAAAAAATTTATTTTTTTATTTAAAAAAATTTATTTTTTTTATTTTTTTGACCAATCATAAGCTGACACATGTCTAGTACTTATAATAGCAAGTTATATCACCGGTTGGGACCAGTTAAAGTGGAAGAGGTGTAAAGGTATTATTATTATAAATAAGTAAATAATTCAAAGGTGGGATAATTTTTTCTTAAATAAATTGTGAAAATGACAATTACATATTATTACTCGTATCATTTTCCAAAATAAAAATTTGTGAGAAAAAACATCAAAAGAAAAAAAAAAACAAAAAACAAAAGGTGACGAAATGATACGGAGGGAGTTAAATGTTTGAGTAGTACTCCGTGTTCCATACCCAAGTGTGTGCAGGCTACCTGGCTATTTGTCTTCTCTCTCACTTTCTCAGTTTCCCATTCAAGCGCAACTCCACGTTTTCTCCATTCATTTTTCTATCCTCCATTGAAAGCTGCTTCTTAGGTAAGTTATTGTTTCCTTTTCTAATTATCCTATCAATTTCACAATCTAGGGTTAATCGTTGATCTAATTTAATTTTATTGTCAGTATACTAAATTTAGGGTTCGAATGTTGGAACTATTGATTCTAATTACTGATGAGCGATTATGTTGCTAGGGAATAAAATTATGAGCCTAATTTTGATAATTGAATCAAATGTGCCTCTTCTCCCTAAAATTATGTGATTTTTTGAGCTTGATTCAATAATTGAATCAAATTTGTTGCAGAACCCTTTAATGTTAGGATTGAACTATGAAATTGGACCTCTTCTTCCTTTTGCCATGGCTCAGGGACGGGCTTGTTTGCATTGTAATTTGAATTGGGTTTTGTCTTTTGTTGTTTGTAATAGTTCATGTTTTCCAAATTTTGATCTTTATTAATTTTGATCTGATTTCAGACCAGCATTTTCTGTGTTGTAATACTTTTTAATATGTGCTTTTTGTCATGAAATGAAAATATAAATGGATCAAAAATCTAGAATGTGTACATGTGACTGTGAGTAGTCTTTGTAGTTTATTCTTGATAGATTGAAGAATGATGAAGACTTACTACTTTTGAAATAGCTTAATCATGAATTTTGCCATTCAGATGACACAGGCTTTAGTGCTCCTAGACCTTGTAGGCAACATTCGACCGTGGCAGTATGCTGCTGTTCATAGCCTTATCTTGTTACCCTGTATTTTTAACATTAGTTGACTAGATTAAGGTTATATATATTTGGTTCATTCTTCTGTGGGATCCTTACCTAAAAGTCTTATTGCAGATCCTTGTAGCTGGGCAGAGAAAGCTTTTATCGTTGACGTTCACTGTGTAGGAGTAAAGCCCCTGTATCTGCATATTGCTACTCAGCATTCAGTTATTAAATCATGGACGATGGAATTTCAAGCTTTTGGGGTCCTGTGACATCTACCATTGAGTGTTGTGAGGAGAACTATGTTTATTCATCTTACATTGCGGAGTTCTTCAATACCCTTTCAAATGTTCCTGGCATCATTTGGGCACTTGTAGGTCTTTTAAATGCCCTGAGGCAACGGTTTGAGAAGAGGTTTAGTTTTCTTCACATGTCCAACATGGCACTGGCATTTGGCAATATGCTGTATCATGCTACACTGCAACGTGTGTAAGTAATTCTTGTTTAATCTATAAATTTCTATCTTTTTTCATTGAAATATTTTTGATTCTCGACGCAACTATCTTTTAAAGTTTAATTATTTTATGATGGTCATTTCTAACCTTTCTATAAATCCCAAGATATACAAAAGCCGGAAAAGATATTATTGCAACCATATTATTCTTAGGATCTTTTAGGATGCACGGACACTTCGTCCAACAGCCGTGTCCGTGTCCGACACCGTGTCGGACACCGACACTCGTTCGACACACGACAGACACACATAAAAACTGCATCCAATTTTTTAATATATTTAGACACTTTAAGACAAATCGTATCCTACTATGATACGATCCAGTTTTCATTTTGATATGTCACCTCATCTTTTTAACTTTTTTAATTAGAAAGTTAAGGTAAAGTATGAGAGAAAAAGGTAAGAGTTATAATACGAGCGCCTTCAAAACACATTTCATAGCACATTATTGTATGTGAATTAGGAGAATATTATTTAGCTACAGTAAATGACTTTTTTTAAGGTTGATTATTTAGAGTTTTGTTGAATAGGTTGTCAAAATCTCGTTTTTTCGATATATTATTTGTTTTGTTATTTGTCGTACCCGTGTCCCCTATTTTAGGATTGCCGTTTTACCGTGTCCGTATCGCACCCGTGTCCGTGTCCGTGTCCGTATCGGTGCAACATTATATTAGTGTGTGTGTATCTATTGTTTTCAGTGGGTGTAGAAATGATGGTTTTTGCTTCCTGTTTGCTGTAAGATGGCATTTCTGGTCATCATTTTTATTTCTGTTTATACCCTTCTATATTTAACTATTTAAGTGATCAGGGATTAGAAAAATATTCTCTCTCTGTATGTGTGCACACGTGCGTGTGCACTTCTGTGCTGTTGCTTTCCTCTCTCTCTTTTTTTTATTTTTTATTTTTTTGTTTTTTTTTGTGACTAAGAAAGAGGGTAGTGGTAGCCAAGAGGATTGTACAGAGTTCAGGTGCTAAATATTCATTTTTCATGAGGGTGATCACTTTGGGGATGGAGGTAGGCTGGGCTTTGGAAGAGTGAGATTACTGAGATATGGTGGCAGTAGAACTTTCTACTTTGGTTTATTCTAGAGGAGATAGACTCTCACAGTTTCAGTCAAGCATTTAGGGTGTTCTATGAACTTGTGATGTGACGAGCCCCCTCTTTTTACATTTATGAATGGTTAGTAAGTTATCTTGTTATTTAGGTTTTAGATGAGATAGTCCCTCACAATATCAATATTCTATCCTTCATTCTATTGAAATTGTGAAGAGCCCTGTCTCTGCAGTGCAACTTTTCTCACCATGGACCCCATCCATTTGCTAGTATTGCTATATTAAGGAGTTCAGGATATGGTTCTCTACGTAACAATCTGAGAGGTTATTTTCTAGTGAATAGATTTTACTCCTCTCCTTCTTAGTTTTAAAAGGCGCAAGGCGTAGTGAGGCTCAAGAGTTGGCGCCTTAGCTCTTTGAGGCTCAAAGACCTACAAAAGGCGCGCGCCTTTGCGCTTTTTTCTAGGCTGCTTCTTGCGCCTTTGCGCCTTATTTTGCGCTTTATGTTTTAAAGCATCAATAGCTATTGTGTAAGTTTATTTTTCCTAAAGTATACCATGAGACTTTGTTATGGGCAGGTTTTCTTCAATTCTATTGGAGAGAGAAATTCCATATCCTATAATTCAATTTGAAGAACCCTTGTTATTGATCACATGTCCCTTTCACCTTTTCTCATAATTTCATTTTTACACTTATTTAATAGAAATTATTATTTCTTTTCTATATGAATAAAGTGCGCCTCACCTACAAAAGGCGCGCGCCTTCGCCTTGCGCCTCGGCTCCAAGGACTTTTTGCGCCTTGGTACGCCTTGCACCCTTAAAAACTAAGCTCTCCTTGTAATACCTAGGTTTTCAACCCGCTTTACTCAACTCATTGTGATGTATGCTCTCATTAGTCATTGCAATGTATGATCTTATTAGTCATTGTGATATCTTCAGCAGCTTGATACTTTCATTCAACGCATGAACACTTTGCCCAAAATGGAAGAAAAGGAAGTTAATAACTTAAATGGGAAAGGTAGATGTATTTTCTCCTCCATCATCTTTTATTTCTTTTGTAGTTCAGACAACATAGAAATGTGCCCCAGGCCCCCAGTCCTTGCAGTATTTTGTTAAACCTTGAAAAAAATGAAAAGTTATAGCTTTTATTGTTGCGACTTTTTCTTCAAGTAATAGGTGGAGTTGAGATACTTGAGAACACGCCGGTAATATAGCTCATTAGCTCTTCAGCTACGCTGTTGTTTGATATCCTTACAAATGTTCTTAGGGATATGTTTTTGTGCGAACTAGGTAATCCTGCATTGTCATTCACTTTTTTAGCTACTTATAACTCTGTCATAATCTGCTGGCAGGCATCAACATAGTGACGAAACACCAATGGTGTGGGAGATGCTGCTTTATCTCTACATACTCTACTCACCAGACTGGCACTATAAGAGCACAATGCCAACTTTCATCTTTTTCTACGGTGCTGCATTTGGTCTTCTTCATCATCTAGTTGGTTTTGATATCGGCTTTAAGTTACACTATATGTTACTGTGTCTTCTTTGCATCCCTCGGATGTACAAATATTATATCCACACCAGTGATGTCTGTGCTAAGTGGCTGGCGAAGTTGTACTTGGTGACACTACTGCTGGGTAGCCTTTGTTGGCTTGTGGATCGTGAGTTCTGCAAGAAATTTTCTAGCTGGGGTTATAACCCGCAGGGTCATGCCTTCTGGCATGTCTTCATGGGTTTCAATTCATATCTTGCAAATACATTTTTGATGTTTTGTCGGGCACAGCAATTAGGATGGAATCCGAAAGTTGACCATTTCATGGGGTTTCTGCCATATGTGAAGATTGACAAGCCGAAGACCCAGTAATTCAGTGAAAGCAAGCTTTGGGGAGAATAGATTTATAGTTGTGTGGTTTTGGCTTCTTCGGAGCCAATACAATTTTTTTAATGTAGGCATTTTCCCTAAGAATGTAAATGATATTTTTTGATTTTGTTAATGTAGAACCCTAGTGCATGGTCACGTGTACCATATTAAGTTGTTCCTCAGTAACCAGCAGTTTTGAAGTTGCTAACTTGTTTCTTTCTTTCTTTGTCTTCTTCTTTGTTTATCTAGTTTTGGAAATTTGGCAAAAATCTTAATTTGAGTCTTTTGTTCAATCAACATGGCTTCCGACTATTAGCTACACATAACACTAACTCCTTAATGTGAGTCTTTTGTTCAATCAACACGCTTAGATTTTAGCACTATTCACACCTCTGTTTGTCCATATTTTGTGATTTATATGCAACAAAAAATATAATACTCCGTATATTTATTATATTTGTAACGACATGCATATTTTTAAAACATCAACTTTTTTTATAATTTTTATCTTTATATTAATTGTGTATTAATAAACGTGATTAAAGAAACGTGCAACTATATAATAACTGAGGAAGTATTCACTATTCAAGATTACTTGAACTCCGATAAAGACCTTAGAAAAAAAAAAACAAAAGAAAGTCCGGCCCTCAACTCGCAACACCTGGCGAATGGGAACCTATATATATCCCTGCGATATTGATAATATTTTCTGTTGCCATCTTTCTCTGTTTCCCCAATTTCATCGGTCCTCTTTTTGAGCAACAACCATGGCGTTGCCCAATGAAGCTCAGGCCGTTAAATCTCTCAATACTACTCCCGGCCTCCGCAACCGCCGCTTTGTGGTACTGTGCTCTCACTTCCACTATAAACCCTACTTAATTTTTATTTTTTTTGATGTTTGAATTTGTTTGTTTGGAGGTGAGTTTATTCAATTGTTGGAAATTTTGTTGTGCAGTTTAAATAATGTGCTCAACAAATCGACGAGCTGGAAATCAATGTTTTTCGGAATCTCGATACGGTGAAGGCTAAGCCCTCTTCTGGCTCTTGTTTCTTCTTGGATTGTCTAATACATTGGAGGGTATGCTAATTATTTTACTATACTCCTTTTATCATTATTGTTTTATTTTGATAGAAACAGTAGTTGGTTCATAAATCATGTGATCATAATTGAGGCAATTTGCATTCAAAAGTTGTTAGCTTTAATGTTAGTTGTCAATGGGAAGGCATCACATTTTGTCGTGGGGGTTTTGGTTGAGGAGTCAAATACAGCCGAGGATATCATTTCATTGTACAAACCTTGTCGTTGGCTCTATTACACAAGGATATGATAATCAAGAGACTCTTGTCTTTCAGGTTTGCCTTTCTTAATCCGGATTTAATATGATAATCAAGAGGCTCGTTATCCCTATGAAACTCTAGTGGAATGTAATGTTGTGTAGAGTGCTGGTTCTGTTTATTTGTATCTACGATTTTGTGGAATGAGTTTTTATTTCCTTCTTCTTGAGTTATAGGTGGTTCTATTATGTTATACGAAGTGCAATAATATTATGTTTACTATTTTGGTATTGAGGATGAGCTCTTCATTTTCTCTACAGCTTGATTGCGGAGTTATCTAGAGATCTAGGTGAAGAGTTTGAACCGTAAGTTTGTGATTGTCAGTTGTTGTAATTTATTTATCAATATTGCGTTTCAATCCTCCAGTTCAGCTTCTCTGTTATTAAACAAAATGGCATTGGTATCAAGTAGCTTCTATTCTGGCTCATGCATATATTTTTTTTTTTTTTTTTTTGATCCTGTAATCTTGCGCTTGATGATGTTGGTATGCAGTCTGACGTCTTTAGCACCCAGGACAATCTTTTTGCTGGGTTATTTTCTGGAGATTGAAACATGGATCTGATCAGTTTAAAACATGGATATTATGCGTAGATATTCAGAGTTTAAAGTCAAATATTCACTTGGATAGAGTAACAACTAACACCAAGAACTGCTCAATCTAGATTAATTTTGATTTCTACTCTTGACTGCAAGAAGTCAAGAATACTTCATAAGGTTGCTTTAAGCTTGACTGCAAGGAGTCGGAAACGCCTCAAAAGGCTAGCAAATCAGTCTTAATCCACCACTGCAAGCACCTTACTCATTAGAAAGACAGCCAGGATTTTACTCTCGCATTTCCCTTGAGTCTCCACTTCAAGAACTAAGAGAAATTAAGTCATAGGGATTTAAGCATGCAATTTGAAATCGTTCATCTAATAAAGATGGCTGCGTAAGTGACTCGAAAACCACTCTTACTCTACTGATAGGATGTCTATAGCCTCACCAAAATGTCTAGCGATGATTTAATTCTAGGAATTATTAAACACTTCCTTTTAAACGTTTAAGTCTGGTTATGAAGATGGATAGATGGATGCACTAGTGTGCAAATTTTCTTAAATTTTTTTGTACATATCTCTTATTATAATTGATATATTTGATCAGTAATATACTATTGGGCCTTTGGTTTGCTAATTCATAAATGCGATATATTCAATTTTCACATTGTCTACTTACAAGAGATATCTTCATGTCTTAGATGAGGAGGATAATTGATGCTCCAAAATTAAGAATTATTAACCGTACCCAAATTGCTCTTAAAGACTAAGACTAACAAATTAACTTATTGACGCATCTATCCCATCCAAAAAAAAGTAAAAACACTTGTTTACAAATGAACCATTCTTAAAAATTAAAAAATAAAAAAATAAATGTGGTATGGGACAAGGTTAGACAATATTATTAATGGATAATTATAAATTTATTAGAGCTAATAAATCCCTCAACCTATTTAATTTATAATTAATTAGATTCGCTTTATCAAATATTACAAGACGTATAACCACTTAGAAATTCAACGAAGATCAGATATGAAGATCCACATAAGGTGAAAACCTCGTCGATTTTTGTGTACACCCTTGTATATTCTATTCCTTCCAATATACATACTCTACCGAGTTAGAGTAGTTCATAAATAAAGAGCAATTACAAAGTTTAAAGGATACAAACTAATAAAAGCACTAAACATAAAGACTTGTGGAAATCAACATCCTTGGAAACCTTGGTAAATAAAGAGTGTTTTTTTTACAAAATATATCAAGTTATTTAGTCTAATTCTTTTTTCCCTCCATCTCTATTCTCTCTTTCTCCATATATGTACATATATTTATACAAAATGTCCAGTGCCTCATTCTATTCTACTCATCTGTTGCTCTATTTCTTTCTTCTACTTGTTCTTGTTCTTGTTCTGTTCCCAATATCAAGAATGGAAACACAAAGGGATTACTCCGGCAAGCAAAAAAGGGTCGATAAATGGAGCAATCTTCCAAGAGACATACTCTTACACATCGTCGAACACCATGGTTTGAAACCAGAGCTTCACCGTCTTCGTGCCGTTTGCTCTTCTTGGCGAACCACTCTTTCTCCAAACCCTGAATTTCCTTCCCAACTAAGACCCTGTTTCAGGACTCCAACACACCCTCTTTACGGAGACCGCCCTCTTTTCCTCCTCCAAACCCGATTCTACTTTCTCTCTCCTCTCCCCTCTTCCGGCGTCGATGGTGGTGCTTGGGTCGCCAGGATGATTGAACTCGAACCGTCCAAATGGCACCTCCTTAACCCGGTTGATGACCGCTTGACGCTAGACTACTTTCACGCGGATCCACCCATTGTTGGGAAACTGGGTCTCAATCTGTTGGATTGTTGGCTTCTTGAACTTGATAGACCCATGTACTTGGTTCAATTGTCGGACCGTGAAACCCGACCCGAATGTATGTCCTTCCAAGTTGTAGGTGGGTGGGCATTGAATTCGAGTTACAAGTATGCTGTGTTAGTGATGGGTCATTGTGGGTTGATGTTATGGAGATTGGGTGATAAACAATGGATTGATATCGAGACTCGTCATTGGGGAAATGTACTTGATATGGCTTTTCATAATGGAAAATTCTATGTAATCTTGTTCAAAGAAAGAGGGCGTCATTGTCCTAAGTGGAAAATCGGAGTAATCGATCCTCAACATAAAATGATTTCGATGCAGTTCATAGATAGGCCTGATTTTTTGGTACAAAATCAAGTGCACAAAGAAATTAAAGTCAAAGGGATTTCATACGAGTTAAGGTATTTGAAGATGGTGTCGTCGAATGAGGAGTTTTATCTGGCCATCGACGGATTACGAGAGGATTATGGTGGAGGGAGTTGGACTAGCAGAATGTTTGTGTTCTTGTTTAAGGAAGAAAAAGAGTGGGTGCGTTTGAAAAACTTGGGTGATCGAGCTTTTTTCCTTGGTTTTGGGCGTTTTATAGAGAGGTCATTTGGTATCCCATCTTTGAAAGATTATCTACCACAATGGAAGCCGAGTACGATTTGTTGGTGGTTTCCTGAGTTCGACGTATGTGGAGGGGTGGAGGGATATGGTAAAGGAAGTAGCAGGCCTGACTGTCCTATGCCGAAGGGACTAGAGTACCTCAACAGTCTCATTTTTCCAACATATGATAAATATTTTCATGTGTTCAACATACAAAAGCAGGCCAGGCTTCTCTTGAACTATCCAAACAAGGACCATAAGCTGTATCGAGGGTTGTTCTTTCCGCCTCCACCTTGGGTTAAATGGCACTGCCCTAGCCTTGGAAATGTTAATGTCAGCTTTACTGGTTTGTATATCGACGATGATGATGATGATATCGCTGAGGAGGAAGAACAACATGCTTATATCACTGATGAGGAAGAACAACATGATGATACCGATGATGAGGATGAGCAACATGCAGATATCGCTGATGAGGAAGAGCAACATGCTGATATCACTGATGAGGAAGAACAGCATGATGATACCGATGAGGAGGATGAAGCTGCTTAAGCATTGATAATGTTGAGCTCAGGTTAAGTGCGTGGCTTAATTGCATTTTCACATACATGAGATAACGCGCAAGGTTGTTTACTATACTGATTTCGTTGTGTTTCGATTGTGATCTTGCTTGCTGGATCTATCTAGTGCTAGTGTAGAGTCTGTAGACAGTGTAGTGTTAGTAGAAATTGGAAATTTGTATGCCAAGGTACTTCATTTTTTCTAGTAATGTAAGAAATTAGTTTTAAAGTACTAGCACCGAATTGAAGGCAGATGGAATTGAAGGCAGATGCTTAATATTACTTCATTTGTATGCCATGGAATTGAAGGCAGATGCTTAATATTATGATTAATCATAAATTTGTGACTAGCACCGAATTTAAAGTACTCATTTCATTTCATGAAGACCTTTCCCTCTCAATAGCTTCGACGTGAAAAACCTTGTGCATAGACTCAAGATATTTGTTGAGTACGAAACTTGGCACTAAGTAGGTTGCCATAACATGAGAGGCCATTGTTGAATATACAGTGTGACCTCTAGCTCCAATTCCAGTACAATACTTATAAAGTTCACACTTCAAAAGAAGAAAAAAAAAATATCACGTCAAAAGTCTTAGCACTTCATACATATGGCCGCAAATCATATATCTGGAAGACCCCCAAAGAACATGCTACTCGGTTTCAAAATAAGCAAAGGAAGCAGAATCGAAGGGGGATAAAAACAGAGAGAAATAGCAGGAAAACAATTTCTAAGGAAAAATACAACTAAACAAGTTATAAAACTTGGATTAAAAATTAACTTAGGAATTTTCTTGGAGCTTTGCATCGACTAGACTACCAGTCTACCATTTACAGTATTACATATTTACATGTTTAATAAAAATTAAACACAAAATAATGGTCCTTGAGCCAAGAATAAAAAGTGATCCAAAATTTTCTTTATATTTCAACTGTTTTTCTTAATAATCACAACGTTTCACTTATAAAGCTGCATACTAGGTGTAACATCACGACTTTTGGCTGTAGTTTCTCTCTCTATCTCTGACCTCTCCTACAAAATTATGAAGTAAGGAGTATTAATTTCATCCTTGGATTGAATTACACGTCTAATTCCCTCCATAAAAAACAGAGACAGCTTTCACCAATGCGAGGACATTAATCTGTAGCAATTGTATCCATGGCAACATAGCTGAACAGATCAGACAGAGAATTCACTTGTTATTCAAAAGGTGTAATCAGTCGTATACAGATCACCTGGCAGCATATGAAAGAGATGCGGAACATTACTGAGAGGGTTCTTGATATGATTTTGGGATTGTAACAGTCAACTGCAGCTTTCCGAGTTGGCAGAGTTTTACCGGATTCTTATAAACCATGATACTAGCAAGATTTTGGCCAGAAAGAACAACATATGCTATACTGAAAGAATCACCTTTCTCTGCTGCAAATTGCCACTCTCGTGTTGATATGACAAACCACTCTTTCTTAGAATATCTAGAAGCTTTCACTTCAATGTATTCCCTATTCTTTTCATCTCCAATCACAATGTCAAATGGTAAGCCCGTCTCTTTATCTTGATTGACCCAATTCACTTTTGCTCCATCAGCTTTTCCTGCCAAGTATCTGAAAGCCACCAGCTCTCCAAGTCTACCAATTCGCATTGCTTCTTGAGCACCCGGAGTATTATGCTGATCTCTGCTTTTTGATTGTCCCGCTTCTGGGCAAAGGGACTCAACGACAATGTTGGTAGGATCAGGTAACATTTCCATAGATGGAAGCTGGTTGCATATAAGATCATTTTGATTTTCAAAAAGAGGGAAGGCAGATGAATCAGGGCCTACGACTCCATCTTCAATAATAGCATCTTCGTCTATGTTGATTAAATTCACTTCAGCTTCCTCCTGTACTGAAAGACCCTCAACTGTTCCTGTATTGCGACTTTGATCCATGATCACAGGTTGTGACCTGGAACTTTTTGCTAGTGAACAACTAAACCCGGGTGCAGTTTTCCAGTCCACAGGAGGCCAGCACGAGTGTGCTCGCTTTTCCTTGGAATTGGAAGATACCTGGTCATTTATATCTGTAAAAAGGGCATTTCCAGAAAGTGCTCCATTATTCTCCAACAATGACAGTGCAGAAGAAAGAGACCAGACAGGCTCCTCAATGGGAACCTTTTCCATCTTCTGGCTATTAAGGATGAAAAACTCCATTTGCTCTTCAGTTGAACCAGATTCTGCCATAGTAGTGATCATGTGAAGGAAATTGGCCAAATGCAACTCGGGAGAACCATCAAAGAATAATCGGGACAGTTCCATAAACAAAGAGTGTGAATCAGAATCTTGAGTTGTGTACAGAATGTTGTCCTACAAAACAAAACCATGTTTATACCTCTGAGAAAAGAATACACAAGTTTCAACAACAGGAAGTCCACAAAACTACACAACTACCTGAAGTAGGGAGTGGCATTCAGTCCTCTTCTTGGATGAACAGTCAAACCTCTTTATGACAAAAACATTGAAGCAGAAAACTCCAGCACAAGGGATATAAGCATATTTAAAATAATGCATCTGAATGTCATATTTAAAATGTAGTCATATTTAGTTAGAAGATAATATATGGAATAATGTGAAAAGTAGCCTATTCAAAATAATGCATCTGAATGTCATATTCATACAAAAAAGAACACTAGAGTTCATGACTTTCTACATTAACTTGAAGGGCAATAATTAAAGAGGTTATAGCTCTCTGCCTTACGACACCTCATTGTACCACATTAATTCATCTCTCCTAGAACAATAAGGTGATAGCAATTTATGCACCTCGCCATTTCTACACCACGTTTAGGTTCAAACGTTCAATATATTGGTTTCGGAAAGCATAAGGTGAGAAGAGCCCCCTAGCAGTTAGGCTAACAATGTGGGTGCTATGATCAGAAAGGAATAGAAGATTTTTATTCAATTAGGGTTACTGCAGTGCCATGCAAGGTATAATTACTTTCCTTACCTTTACATGAATTTGTACAACCAAAAATTTCCATCATTTTTTGACAAGCTCTGTTCTTTCATTAGGATTTTCAGCCAGAGAATGTATACCCTATATGTTCATGACTAATATCTTTTGTAACTTCTTTAGATGGTAACAAAGTACCGAGTTGTTCAATCTCTCTTACAAAGCCACAAAGCACATTGATTTGAATGACTGCTTAAGTTTTCGTATAATATGCTGGGGCTAGATTACAATGAATTTCTAAATCAACAGATCAGCAGTTAAGATTAGGGACAAAGAAATGAGCTGCTTTTTATCAACCAATGATCAAGAATAGGCAGAAAAGTGATAAGCTCTGCAATAGTATACTACCTGGCTGTGAATGTAGACTCCAACGTTCTCCAAGTTTGAAGCATTGCAAAAACATCATCAAGTGTAACTTCAGTCTTGAAACCAATTTCTGTCAACAGTTTAACACTTTTAACCTGTTTCAAAAAAACTACATATCTGAGAAATATTCAAATCATCTTACAGCATTCAAATAATTGCCAACGTTAGACAAACAAAAGAACCCTCTCCTTTCAGTTTTACCATAATATTGAGATATACTACCAATTTGTGGCAAGTACATTTATTCAGAAGAGTGGCTTTAGAACAAGTTAACTATATATCCCAATCAGATACACTACCTCCTTTTAAAAAATAAAAAATAAAAAATAACAAACTCTCCTTTATTGAGTGAAGGCAATCAGAACGGTTGGTTGGTTTCATCAAATCTAGGCTCACCAAATATATCAGACTAGAGCACAGTGATGCGTAAACTGTTTCCTTGATTATCTATTTTTTTAAGATAGCACCCAAGTCTGACACAACTAAGGTAAGGACGGTGAAGGAACTGACTAGCACAATACTTCAATATTAGACCCGAAACCAAAGAACCTCATCAGAGTGACAGTTCATTAAGGGGGCTCCAAAAGGCAGAAATAAAGGATATCTCAAATTAGAGTGACAAAGAAGTGGAGCTATTTGATGGAAAATCATTCAAAAAAAAGTTGATAATACCATGCAATCAAATTGAATCTAGCTTTAACATTGAACTTCTTACAAAACATATCAATTAAACTGACCTTTGGAACAACATATGGGGCATGACAACCAAGAATAGAACGGACAGCATCACAGTCATAAAACAGCTCTTTTGGATACTGAAGCTCATTTGATATACTTGAAACTGTCCACCTGATATCAGATATGCAATGCCAGAACGAAGTTCTGAAACATAAGTCATTCAGACCAGACTTACTGCTGCAACACCCAAAAACTTTATCACTGAAATGATCATCCCATAAGTCATCTAGAACTTCCAAGAGATATTTGCACCTCTCTTGGCTACCATCCTTAGACAACTGGGAAAGTATACGAACTAATTCAGGCGATTCCCAATCTCTAACCACCAATCCTGGGGAAATGAGCTGTCTGTCACTCATCATCTGACTAAGAATAGCAGGAGACAAGTCAGCAACAGATTTCTCAGAGGGAACTACTTTGACAAAATCCGTAACCCCCAAGTTCTGAAAAAACTTCCTCCACTCATTAATCTACATGGCACTGACTCGGTAATGGGGTGCTTCAAATACATACCATCAACCTCGTGCCACTTGTAATCCAAACCACTTATCAATTTCTTTGCATCCATAGAATTTCCATATTCTTTATTAAAATGAATCGGCACCTCAACCGGTCGCTTGTACCCATGATTTGTTAGAATTAAAGCTTTACTGCATAGTTCAGAAATAATTGAGTTCTCTTTCAACATGACAATCTACACAAGTAGACAAATGAAGCATTATAAAGGTGATATATTCCCTCATTAACTGCTTGTTATCAGTCAATCGGCCATCCGATATAGATGGTAAAATATGAATTTTTACAAGTTCATGAGCTGACATCTGCTGAACACCAAGCATTTGCAGCATACTTGTACAGTTATTGACTAAAGTAACGTCAGCAGATGCCTCTGAAAAGAGGGCAGGGCTTACAATCCTCAGTGTAGCATATAAGCAGGGAAAAGCTTCATTACCAAGTTCACCACCAAGGCCAGTGCTTATGTAGTCAGCATGAAACCAGATGGTACCATCATCCAACGAGCCATATGTACCATCAGACAGTGGAATAAATGGAACTTTTTTCAAGTTATTTATAAGATCCTGTTCGAAGCCTGAATTCCTTAAGTTTGGTGCATGGAAGTGAAACATGTTGTGAAGTTCATTAAGCAAAGAGAAAAGCCAATGAAGACCCATTGATTTTATACCATCTTTTATTCGACCCAAGGAAGATATAAGCTGTACCAATATCTTTGGACCATATTCCTCAATACCGAGTGCTCTAGCAAGTACATCTGACAAACTTATATCCTTGTGTAAAAGCCCAAGTCCAAGATGTTCATAAAGTATAGTGTCAGGCAACAGCATCTGTGCTTGCTCATTCCAGCCTCTTAAAACCTTGCATGGAGGGACCCACTTGTCCTTGCACCCGTCCTGAAGCAAGCAATTTGATTGACGTAATTTAGCAATAATCATCCGAGGGAGTCCAGAAAAAAATCCATGCACTTCACCCATAAGAGGAACAAAGCTCATGTAAACACTAACTGCTTTCGCAGGATTCTCTCGGAAACAAGGAAGAGAGCAAAATAATTTCTCCGCATTAACAAATAAAACGGGAAATTCTGACAATAACCACTGATTCCATGGGCTATCTCCATCAACTTCTTCTCTAGATGAAGGAAGGACAAAGTCGGCTTGAAGTATAAATTTGAGGCCATATGTTCTCAATGGTAGAAAAGCAAAAACAGGCTGTTGACTTAAGAATGGTTCATAGTCACCATTCATTGTCTCATTCAGAGTCAAAGCCATAGAAATCTCAGTCATATGAACATTGGACCGGATAACTTTAGGATGCAGCTTGTTAGAAGCCACAAACCAAGTCATTTGCTCTTTCCCATGAGATACTTTGACAATTCCATCTCCTAATATCTCTTTTCTCATAATAGTAAGTGAGTCATTTAGCATATTCCTTAACTTGATACTCTGAAGACGGTGAAGAAAAAGTAACAACGAAGAATGGAGATCAGAAAACATAGACAAAATGCTACTCATTCCTGATCCTTCCAGTAATTTTGATTTGGAAGGAAGCACTATACATGTGTTCCAACAATTCTCGCCCTTTTGAAAATCATCTCCGGGTACCAATCTTTGAAGCATGTCAATATCACAAGGTGGTACAATTGTCGGTAATACAAACCCAATCTGACCCTGACCAACATCAAACTTAATATGAAATCCATTTGAATGAATTTCCGGAGCATCTGTAACCTGTGTGAAGAGCAACTAAATTAAGATGCATAGGTACAACTTATAAGATATAGAAGAAAAAATTTCAAAATATTCTGCTTGTCTTAAGAAATTATTGACTACAGTATTTTTGCATGTTCACAATAACAAGCAATAAGCTAAGCAGCCTAAGCCATCCTGTAAAATGCATGTTCAAACCAAGTCATTTTGAACCACTTTTTGCATGTTCAAACCACTTTATAAGACCCCAGGAATCACCCCATGCATTCAGTTCATTTTTTGAAAAAATGTCAAAAATTGACCCAAAATCGTGTATTATAGACTTCAATTTTGAACAATTTTCACTATTTTGGACCCGAATACAAAAATTGCCGAGATGCTTCCCATGGACCCGAATAAACCCCGGAAATCCATTAAGGTGGATAAAACCATCTAATAAGCCTTTTAACTGTCATTTTACCCGTTTACTACTTCCACTGATTTCATAAACTCGAGGCTACCACGGGCATTTATGGCGACATATAATGATCATATATGGTTCCAAACGATATTATATGACCCCGGGATGTATCCCCTAGTATCTCGAGTCTTTTCAACACCGAGTTCTGAAACCTCCGAAATTGGCCAAAAGGCGTGTATTCAATTTTGCCAATTTTCTACTTTTTTTTATTCGGAAACTAAAATTAACGAGAAGCTACAATTGGATGCTAATACCCTTCGGGAGTCCAATTGGGTGAGTGATACAATCCAATTTGCCTTTAAGCATCTTATTCACCCGTTTTTTTCGTACACGCCTCTTGTATTGGCTATAAGCTTTCACAGGGCCTTTGTATAGCCGACTTATGGTCGTATATGGGTCCAAACAACATTATATGACCCCGGGATGCATCCGGTAAAAAGGGAAAATACGGGAACAAAGACGTTAATTGGAAAAACAGTCCATAAAGATGAGAAAAAGGTCGATAATAGTAGGGGATGGGATTTTGACACTTTGGTACATCCTATATTAACCTAATTGCGCGTGTTTTGAGGTTTGGCGTTGTATTGAACCAGGAATGTGGTAATTGACCCCATAAGAGGGTGATTGAGGGACAGTTTGTGTTAATTCATGATAAAATGAGGTAATTGTTTGTTTGCATGAGATAAGATATGATACTTACATTGAAAATATGAATAGTAGTATGATTATCCATGGTCTATCAATCATCACATCACATCACCATACCTCACCTCACATCACATCACATCAATTAACACACTTGTGAATAGTAGTATGATTATCCATAATTACATCATAACATATGTCTTTTGTAAGCCATAGAAAGTCACATCACACCAGTACTATGGTTATATGACATCATTTTACCTATATGACATCATTATATTTCATGAATTTCAAATTAGAAACAAAACTCATATTCAGTGCTTTATAAACATCTTTATAGATGTGTAATGGTTTCAAACCACTTTATAAGACCCCAGAAGTCACCCCATGCATTCAGTTCATTTTTTAAAAAAATGTCAAAAATTGACCCAAAATCGTGTATTATAGCTTTCAATTTTGAACAATTTTCACTATTTTGGATCCGAAAACAAAAATTGCCGAGATGCTTCCTATGGACCCGAATAAACCCCGGGAGTCCATTAAGGTGGATAAAACTATCCAATAAGCCTTTTAACTGTCAATTTACCCGTTTACAACTTCCAATGATTTCATTAACTCGAGGCTACCACGGGCATTTATGGCAACATATAATGATCATATATGGTTCCAAACGACATTATATGACCCCGATATGTATCCCCTAGTATCTCGAGTCTTTTCGACACCGGGTTCTGAAACCTCCGAAATTGGCCAAAAGGCGTGTATTTAATTTTACCAATATTCTACTTTTTTTTTAACCCAAAAACTAAAATTAACGAGAAGCTACCTATAGACCCTTATACCCTTCGGGAGTCCAATTGGGTGAGTGGTACCATCCAATTTGCCTTTAAGCATCCTATTTAGCCGTTTTTTTCGTACACACCTCTTGTCTTTGGCTATAAGCTTTCACAGGGCCTTTATATAGCCGACTTATGGTCGTATATGGGTCCAAACAACATTATATGACCCCGGGATGCATCCGGTAAAACGGAAAAATATGGGAACAAAGGCGGTAATTGGAAAAACAGTTCCTAAAGATGTGAAAAAGGTCGGTAATAGTAGGGGGATGGGTTTTTGACACTTTGGTACATCCCAAATTAACCTAATTACGCGTGTTTCGAGGTTTGGCGTTGTTTTAAACCAGGAATGTGGTAATTGACCCCATAAGAGGGTGATTGAGGGACAGTTTGTGTTAATTGATGATGGAATGAGGTAGTTGATTGTTTGCATGAGATAAGATATGATACTTACATTACAAATATGAATAGTAGTATGATTATCCATAGTCTATCAACCATCACATCACATCACATCAATCAACACACTTGTGAATAGTAGTATGATCATCCATAATTACATCATAACATGTGTCTTTTCTAAGCCATAGAAAGTCACATCACACCAGTACTGGTTATATGACATCATTTTACCTACATGACATCATTATACTTGAATGATAACATTATATTTCATGAATTTCAAATTAGAAGTAAAACTCATATTCGGTGCTTTATAAACATCTTTATAGATGTGTAATGGTTTCAAACCACTTTATAAGACCCCAGGAGTCACCCCATGCATTCAGTTCATTTTTTTGAAAAATGTCAAAAATTGACCCAAAATCGTGTATTATAGCCTTCAATTTTGAACAATTATCACTATTTTAGACCCGAAAACAAAAATTGCGGAGATGCTTCCCATGGACCCGAATAAATCCCAGGAGTCCATTAAGGTGGATAAAACCATCCAATAAGCCTTTTAACTGTCAATTTACCCGTTTACAAATTCCACTGATTTCATAAACTCTAAGGCTACCACGGGCATTTATGGCAACATATAATGATCATATATGGTTCCAAACGACATTATATGACCCCGGGATGTATCCCCTAGTATCTTGAGTCTTTTCGACAACGGGTTTTGAAACCTCCGAAATTGGCCAAAAGGCGTGTATTCTATTTTGCCAATTTTCTACTTTTTTTTTTTACCCGGAAGCTAAAATTAACGAGAAGCTACCTATAGACCTTAATACCCTTTGGGAGTCCAATTGGGTGGGTGGCACCATCCAATTTGCATTTAAGCATCCTATTTAACCGTTTTTTTCATACAGTTTGTGTTAATTGATGATGGAATGAGGTAATTGATTGTTTGCATGAGATAAGATATGATACTTACAATACAAATATGAATAATAGTATGATTATCCATAGTCTATCAATCATCACATCACATCACCTCAATCAACACACTTGTGAATAGTAGTATGATTATCCATAATTACATCATAACATGTGTCTTTTCTAAGCCATAGAAAGTCACATCACACCAATATTATGGTTATATGACATCATTTTACCTATATGACATCACTTACATGAGATTATAATACTTTTATGACATCACTATTGTCAAAGTCACATCATATTATGACATCACATCATTATAAATATAATTACATAATATGACATTATTATACTTATATTGGATCTTTATACTTTTGAGTCATCATTAAATTCATGACATCATTATACATATATTGGATCATTATACTTTTGTGTCATCATTAAACAACGTTAACATCATTTTCCAAAATATAGGGAATTGGGGTGGGGGAGGGACGAATCAAACGACAAAGGGCTGAATTTCAGTGGATCGTGGCAGCAAGGCCACTTTGCCCCTTACAATACCCAGTCGCTTATTTAAGTACTTCAAGGCGGCTCTCACGGCGACGCATCCACCGCGCGAGCTTAGCCTACGACACGTGCCCTTGGGGGCCGAAGCCCTTACTGTAGGACGGTTATCGGGCGGCGGGCGCATGCGTCGCTTCTGGGGCATCACTAGCTTACACTATGACCCAAGTAGCATGGGGTACATGGAATCCCGTGTGAATCATCAAGGACTACCTTGCAAGGTTATACTCCGGGGTGACCTATAGCGATGTAGTAGCGTGAGGAAAGAGTGAAAAGAACCCCCATCAGGGAGTGAAATATAACATGAAACCGTAAGATCTCAAGCAGTGGGAAGGGGGCACAACCCTGATCGCGTGTTGGTTGAAGAATGAGCCGACGACTCATAGGCAATTGCTTGGTTAAGGGAACCCACCGAAGTCACTGTTTCTAATGAAACCGTAAACAAATCCTTGACTAAACTTATTATTGGAAACAGACACTCAAAGAATGCAGTATGGCAAAGCTCTAACAAAGACTCAACCTACAACTGCAAAATGAAGTTCCACCAAATACTTTTTAAATAAGAAGAGGTATTATATTAATCAATTTAGAAGAAGATTACAGAAAGAGGACAAGGAATTACCAAATTGATTCCTTTATATCTCCCAAATTGTATAACCCTCAAAAGCCCCCCTGGCTAATATGACGATGCTAAAAAAGTACTTTTGACATAGACCACATCCCAGTACCACACGATACCATTTGGTCACTGGATTAATAGCTACATACGCTATTGCTTATCTAAAATGGAAGCAAAAGTCAATAGGAGCAGATTCTTTAAATAATGGAAATTGTTTTATCCAGCATAGCATGCAAATGTCTAGTGAAATTTCCTACTCCATGAAGCAATTCATTTGTATTGATCCCCCCCCCCTCCCAAGCTAGCATCAAAACAAACGCCTGCACCTTAAGTACTGCCACCTTCCCTATGAAATTTGCTAATGAAAATGCAACATACTATGATTAAGTCAAGCATATAAATAAAAGGATTTACACAAAAAGACAACCAAAGTATCTCCCCTCAAAACCTTAGTGCATCAAAAGGTTTTGTTTCGACACATGCAGTCGTCTATTAGTATGCAGCCTAAAATAACAAAACTTTTTTATATGCTTGATTTAACTAACGAAAACAAGAAAATTTCTTTTCCAAATGTAAACTTATTAAGATTATTTTGTCAATCAAACAAGATGAGTAGAAACATATACTTTTCCTTCCCCCCAACTCATGCTACTATCTCATCATATGCATACCTAGCTCTCTCTCCCTTCACCATACACGCCAACCAGCAGACATAACGGTGGACTCCCTTGAATCACTGAGGTGCCAACATTCCTCATCTTTTATTTTAATTCCTCTAGATTAGATGCCATAGTTTTCAGATGTAGGGTTTTTTAAAAACCCTAACAAAAAATTCTCCTTCCACTTAATTTCCCATTAGTGAGTGGTGAGTACAATATCCTGTGTCCACACCTAGGGTACGTGTCCACACCTAGGGTACGTGTCACGGTCCGAGAGTTTGGGCCCCGACACATGCGGCGCGCTCTAGCCTTTTTTCGGCAAGAACGCTAGCCTTGTGCGGAAGAGGGGCTTGTGAGCATGAAGCAACACAAGTGAGGAATCAAATTTTAGGAACACTCACGATTATTTGGGCGACGGAGTGCGGGTGGTCGGGGCTTGTGACGACCGATACTTCAAGGCAGGCACAACCGGATCTGAACCACGAGTTCTTAGTGCATCAAGTTGGTGTGGAGGGGAGCTATTATGCAAGTAAGACACAATATCTATAAAGGTCTATCAACAAACAAGCGTAAAAGCAAGGCAACACTTGGTACAAGGCTTAAGATTTCATTCAATCATTCACCCTCTAAAGAGCTTTAAAAGGAATACATGGAGAATCCCTAGTGAACAGTGAACTGACAATAATGGAATAATGGAACATTAGGCCTAGAAAGCATAAACTAAACCCTAGAAAAGCATTCAAGGGGCATCTAATCATCAAAAGGAGTCAGATTCTAACAGTACGCCATCCATCACAACTACAAGGATCTCAACTAAATACTTAGTAAGACAAAACTAAATAAGCCATGAGATTGCAATATTCAATTAAAGTTCGGTCAACAAGTTTATAACCGTGGACTCATAAACTGCCTAACAAAATAATCCAATCAAGCGACCGTGATGCAAAACCAAAACTTTTTTAAAAAAATAAGGAAAAAAAAGACCTAAAGTCCTTTGAGCATGGATTCAAAATAAAGCATAAAGGCATACATGACCTACCAACTCAAGAAGGAAATGTGAGTCCTGTGAATACAATTCTTCTGAGAGATAATGAAGTGCTCGCCCCAAACGGGCATGTTGTTTCTTCAACAAACTACTCTCCGTATCAGAGATATTAGGGTCCAATGCAAATTAATCCCGCCTAATTGATTCAACAACAAGAGCAGCCTTCTCTATGTCTTGTTCAGCCAGGTGATGTGATACATTATTTTTAAAATACTGCACTTCTGAGCCACCCATGGTCACGGATGCATCCGTATCATTTTTATGCAGGTCAAGTATTTTAGCAGGAGAAGAGGTCTTTTCAGGTGAACACTGGGCAAGTTTAATCTCTTTCACATCAGAACCCTTGTTTGTCAGTGATGGAACTTTAGTTAGTATCAAGGACTTGTAATCAGTTATTGGACAAACTGAATGGTGATCATGGATCCACCCAACTATACCCAATGAGAAACCAATTTCATGCAGCTTAAGACACTCCACATGTCCTTTACACTGAATCAATATAGCTGAAGCAACATCTTTGACCAAAGACTGCATTCCAGAAAGTAATACATCAGCTGCAAAACAGCGAAATTCTGAAGGCAAGAAAGCTAGACAATCAATGAAAATTCTTGATGCAAGGGACACATCACAATTGATCCCACTCAAATTCTTGACAAGATTCACACTAGAATGACAATTAACTGATTCATTCTCTCTCGGTATGTTCGCACTCCTATGCCCATTACTAAAATCCATGTTTTGCAAAAAATCTGCCATGACAACTTCAAATCCTTGCCGTGCCTGACATTTTAAAAGGGACAAGGGCACATGTCTTTTTCCGCCAGACAACACAAACAATGAAAAGACATAAAAAGCCTTCCACATTAACCTCTGAATGCAACCATTCCAGAAGAGGCCCTAGTGAAGGAGCATATACAAGATCCCAATGCAACCATGAGTTTAGATCTGCCAAATATGGTGTTTTAAGTAATATGTCAATGGCATTTCTTGATGTAACTGATCCAAATTTACCATCAACCCGCTCCATGTCTGCTATCAGCACCAGCAGAATCAACATACTTAGATGTGCCTGACAATGTTGCAGAGAAAATAACACAATTGGAAGAAACATTGTCTCTCTGCTTCCCTACCAATTCTAGGAGCTCTTGTGTACTACAACTTTCGTTAATTCTGAAACTGATGAGAGGAAATTGCCGAATAAGCAGTTCAGATACTTTATCCTTGGTTACAACGCCTTCCTCCCAGAGGCTGCTTGAGGCTTGAGACAATAACGTAACCAATTGTTGTTGAATCATAGTAACCTCCAACAACTGGGATTCATGTACCTCCCCTCTCACAAAATTCAGGAGTGCTTTAGGGAGTAAAGAAGAATTTCTTTCTAAGAATGAAAAGAAATCTCCATGACCAAGTAACTTGAATTCTTTAACTGAAAACTTCTCACTCAACCAAACTTCACAACGAAAAAGTTGCTTTATAAACATGAGCAATCTATTCACAAGTGAACTTCCATCAGATAACACAGTACTTTCAACAAGATAATCTGAGGCTTTTCGGACAATATCTTCCAAATTAACACCTGAAAATGAAGGAAATGTCCGTCGATCAAGTGTAATTACTAATTGTAATTAGGACAAATATGGAGATAAACTATAATCGGTTATTTTAGGTAATCATAATGTTTTGCTAGAAACCAACTATGATTTGTGAACTAATGCGATTAGTTTACTGCTAATAATAATCCGGTCCTATGAGGTCACACATATGAGTATATGATTGAATAAATATGCATGAATAGGCATTAATGCCCAAGAGATGCGATTATGTGAAGAGATGCAATTACGTGAAGAGTTGCGATGGTCTATTATAAATATGACTAAGTGACTTTAATGAATTATGACATCTTTCATTAATCAAAACTTCACTCACATAAACTCCAACTGATGTGTATTTTGACGGTTTATATTTGATGGAAGGATTTGAGTGATTTTAATGGTGGAAATTTGAAAGATAGTCTTAGAAGGCAACGACTTCTAAGTTTGATTTTAGGAGTAACGATCCCAAAACCCTAGTTAACAACTAGTTTGAACCTTAACAAAGTTCTCTTCAAGCAAAAGCTCAATAATCTCAAATTATAATTCATAAAACATCCTCCTAAAATAATTGACATACAACTAGTATATATAGGAAAAATAAATCTATCCTACTTGCCCTGCAAGCAAACTAAATAAAAAGCCCTAATAATTAATTAATGAACCAAGAGAGCCCACTAATTAATTAACACAACTTTGGAAGCCCAAGGCCCCATAACTACTACTAAGAAAATAATAAAAACATTATTAAAAACTCACTTGTAAAACCCCTACTTTAAGAGTAAGGTAAAACCAAGAGAGTACCTAAATAAAGAAAAATAATAGTTATAAGGAAGGGGACTCGATTCACATCATTCCCTCCCTCTTAAAAAACAACTTGCCCTCAAGTTTCGTTCGGAAGACAAGGTACCAAGTCACTAGCCCTCATAGTAGCGCAAATTCCCGCTCCAAGAAGTACTTGAAAAGTATCATAATTCTCCCTATGCACAATCTTGAAAGGTCCTTCCTCTAATGGTTCATTCTTACCTCTAGAATTATTAAAGATTTTTTGAGCATTTAAAGATAAGAAAACATACTCACCAATCTCAAAAGGGTGTTGGTTTCTCAATGACAACATATTAGCCCTTCTTTCCTTTTTGTTAAGTTTAGGCATAATCAACAACTCTCTAGCAGGAGCTTGAATAGGTGGCGCCTTAGGGGGTAAAGGATGTAATTGGACTCTCTTATCCCCAACCTTCACTGAATAAACATTTGTAACACCATTAAATAACACCCCTCGATCATATTGCCAAGGACGACCCAAGAGTATAGAACAAGCAGTCATAGGTAAAATATCACACCATACACTATCAGAATATGAACCCATGGAAAAGTTCACCAAAGCTTGCCTTTTAACTTGTAGTCCATCTCCATCATGTAACCAATTAAGCTTGTAAGGAGTAGGATGGTCCCTAGTAGAAAGATTCATAGTGTCAACCAACTTAGTAGATGCAACATTGGTGCACGATCCCGTATCTATAATCAACGAGCAACTCCTATCACCCACTTTGCATATAGTATGGAACAAATTTTCCCTTTGCTCATGTGTAGTAGGAGGAACAAAATTAGCATGCAAAACTCTCCTTAAGATACCGATATGGTGATGTTCAGGTTCAGGAGTAATCTTTTCTTGACCCTCAAACTCTTCAAAATCAAACTCTTCCTCTGTATTGAGCAAACATGTACTCTCCTTCTCTTTCTCTTCATGGTCAAGATAAGCCAACAACATTCTATGTTCCTTCTTGGATACCGTCACTTTGTTACCACAATCTCTAGCAATGTGTCCCATGCCTTGACACTTGAAACAAACTTTTTTCGCCAATGCAGCTTGTTCGGGAGTAACAACAATCATCTTCCCTTCATTGTTTGAATTGTTAGAGTTGATATTCGAACCCTCACCATTAAAGAATGACTTCCTCTCCTTGAAATAAGAAATTTTCTTTTCTTTCTCCTGTTTCTCAAATCTCTCTGCCAACCTTAAGACATCATCAAAGAACACATAATTTGATGTTTCCACCTTGTGAGAAATCGAAGGTGTTAACCCTTTTATGTATCGTCCAATCTTCATCTCCTCTTTTTCCTGCAAATCACAAAGCATGCACAATTTCTCAAACTCTTTAGTGTATTCAGCGACACTAAGATTCTTTTGTTCAAGATGATTCAACTTCAAGAATTGATCTTGGATAAATTCCCGTGGTAGGAACCGTTTCCTTAATTGTCTCTTCAACTCGTTCCAAGTATTAATTCGTGGCTCATCTTCTCTCAATCTCTTGGCACGTAAATTCTCAAACCATAGAGAAGCATATCTCGTCAGTTTTAGGTTTGCAACCTTGTAGGCTTTTTGCTCATCAAAACCTTTATAATCAAAGACCTTTTCCATCTGACGAACCCAATCTAAAAAGTCTTCGGCATCCCCATCACCTGTAAATTCCGGAAGTTCCAACAACTTCAAATCTCGATCATTGTCAATTGGAAAATTTCTCATGATTCCCCTAGGTTGTTCGTTGTTGATTATTCTTCCTTCCCCAATCACTTGAGTAGACAAAGTTTCAACCCTTTGATTGGTTTGAGCAATTTCTTGTGTACTCTTCTCAATTTTCTCATTCATTCGTTCAAGACTCGCATTAAAATTTCTCATCATATCAACAAGCATAATATCAAGATCTTCCTTTGTTAAAGTACTCATGATGTCGAAATAATTTTCAGCAAATTATTCCTCCGTATTTTAAGACAAAAACCTCAAATTAGTCTAACAAAACCTTTATAATAATTTGGACAAGGAATAACAACTCTCGCGCAACACTCTAATTTTGTATTAGCAGGGGATTCTTTTTTTTTTTTTAAATAATTCATCAATACCTAAAATTTATTTGTGTGTATCTGTGTACCGAAATATGAATGCACAAAAGTATTAGTTGCACTATCTCCACCAACTTGATGATTTGCAGCAAGTAAATCAAGAAATTAATATGCACTAAGAGACAAATTCACCAACTAAAACTCTAGAATTACGTACCTCTAGTACTACGTAATGCTTACTTCCAGATTCGAAGACAAAGTACACTACCGTAATCTAATTGCAAATCACCCGTAATACTTGAAAAGCAACCAAAAATTGTTCTAATTACCAAGATCGTGTAAGTCGTGAGGGCTCACAAACCTAAGCTCTTGATACCAATTTGATGTGTATTTTGACGGTTTATATTTGATGGAAGGATTTGAGTGATTTTAATGGTGGAAATTTGAAAGATAGTCTTAGAAGGCAACGACTTCTAAGTTTGATTTTAGGAGTAACGATCCCAAAACCCTAGTTAACAACTAGTTTGAACCTTAACAAAGTTCTCTTCAAGCAAAAGCTCAATAATCTCAAATTATAATTCATAAAACATCCTCCTAAAATAATTGACATACAACTAGTATATATAGGAAAAATAAATCTATCCTACTTGCCCTGCAAGCAAACTAAATAAAAAGCCCTAATAATTAATTAATGAACCAAGAGAGCCCACTAATTAATTAACACAACTTTGGAAGCCCAAGGCCCCATAACTACTACTAAGAAAATAATAAAAACATTATTAAAAACTCACTTGTAAAACCCCTACTTTAAGAGTAAGGTAAAACCAAGAGAGTACCTAAATAAAGAAAAATAATAGTTATAAGGAAGGGGACTCGATTCACATCACCAACAAAAGCAATAAGGAATTGTTCCTTATTTCGTACTAGCATACGTGGAGATTCATTCATTACTCGTGGACCAACATTAGAGGAACGGCAATTGACGTTCTAAAGATCTCTAATTAACCGGAAGAACTACCCTCTTGCCTTGTGAAAATTACGCATCAAAGGTATAATATTTTAATCTTATGATTCATATTATTATATGCATGAGATCCTGTTTTAGGTGCTAAGAAACTGTTTCTTGAAATTCCGCTAAGTGCATCTAATATGTTCCTACAGAAAATTGGAGAAGGTATTACATACGAATAATGGCAAGAAAATAATATGGATTTCACAAAACAAAAAAGGGAGTCAAGGACGCAGCTAGAAGAATTCATCATAGGAGCTTGCGACCCAATTACATTTAGAAGAAAACAAGAAAAAGCTAATGACAGAGAACGATAATTTCAGAATCAGAACATAACACAGAGCATGCTGTGCTTTATTACAAAATGTCTTAAAAAGAAGACATGTTGGACTATAGCATCTTCCTCATAGACTTGGCTCAAGGCATTCTAAAAAGGGAGTTGATATTAATTTCTTGATAAAAATGAAATACATATGTTCCTTTAAATAAGCTAATGATAAAACAAACAAAGCTAAATATTAGGAAACCACTACTCACCTAACTACCCTCTAAATAGTAGCAATGAATGTAAACAAAACAAGACTTAGACTAAGTAAAACTCCCCACATTACTTAGACTAAGTAAAACTCCCCACACTACTTACCTAATTCATGTATAATAATAATGCCATAAACAGAGGAAGTACTAATACTAAGTGGGTAAACATGCCCTCTGATTTACTCCACTGACCTACTGATTTTATTAGTAATGTTCATAAACTATAGGAACTAACTTTGAATCATCAATTTTAAACGACTCGTAAGAAGCTAAATTGCAATAGTAGAATATGTTTATTATTTTTTTTTAATAAAAAATTACGATTTTTTTTAAAAAAGTAATGAAAAAACGCCGTCTGAGACAACGTTTGTAATAAAACTTACTTTGGAAAAAAATCCAAAGAACGGCTCAATGGTTGCTCGCCAATTTGATTAATTTATGATGATATTAACATTCTATGTGAGAGTTTTTAATGCTTCTATTTCTTCTCATATTAGAAGGACAAGAATTACGACATCTTGTAGCAAGATTATGGGTGAGCAAACCGGGTACCCGGTCAAAATTTTAGGATCCGGACCCGAAATTGGTTGGGACCGGGTCCTAAAATTTGGAACCGGAATTGGAACCAGTACAACCGGGTCCTAAAATTTAGGAATTGGAATTGGTTCCACCGGGTACCGGTTCCGATTCCGGGTACCCACTTATATATATAAGTGTTGAAATATAATCCAAATTATAATACTTTTTTGGTTTATTTTTACTTTTGGCGTTTAATACTTATATTTTTATATACATTAAGCTATTTTAATTATATTAATATTAATATTTTTTTTTATTAGCATATTTTTGTTTTTTAAAATATATTTTGTACAATATATGTTGGGTAACCGGTTAGAGTAGGGTTTTGTTTGATAGTGGGTTGAGAGTTTTATAAGCAATTGGGCTTGGAAATTAAAATGGGCTGTAACTCTTTAAAATCTTTAAAACACAAACAATCTACATACTATATCATATATTACCGGGTACCAGGTACAAAATTTTAGAATTTGGAACCGGAACCGGTTACAACCGGATCCGAAATTTTGGACCTGGTCCCGGAACCGGTGGGACCAGTTCTGGGTCTGGACCCGACGGGTCCTAACCTATAATCCCCCATATTTTTCTTAAGTAAATAATAATTATATATTTTTATGAATACAAATATTTTATAATAATTTTATACTTGCATAAATATTTTCTTTTTTTTTAAAAGATTTGACAAGCATAAAAACGATAACTTATATTTCAATAGCATTTTACTCACTTTGGGCCATGACTACCATTCTAACTCCAAAAAAAAAAAAAAAAAAAACAAACCCTTAAGCCCATATTCCCATTTTAATTAAGTAAACTTCTTATTTCCCCTCCCAAAACCCTCACATAAATTGATTTCAGTGTTTTTTTTTTCCTCGCTTCCTCTCTACATTCACGACATTCACACAAAAAAAAAAAATTAAAAAAAATTAAAAATTCTGCTGCCTTCGTTGCTGCTGCTGCCCCACTGCCGCCTGCCTCAGCCGGAGTTTCCACCTGCTGCCACCGTTGCCCAGCCACCGGACCACCGGTCCATTGTCCTTCTCTCTTGTATTGTTTTATTGTTAAAGTTTTAATCTTTATTTTAATCTTGAATTTAAATTGTTGTTATTATGATTTAATCATGTAAATAGATTTGGGAAAGGTTGTAAATTTATGAGTTTTATGATGTTTAAATTATGAAATTGATTTTCAGATTTATTTAGTTAAGTTTAAATGTTTATTTTCATGATTTTAGGGTTTAATAACGTGTTGCTAAAGTTATTCAATTTAAGCATGATTTTGTTGTGATTTTACTACGAATATGATGATGTTTAATTCAACAGCTTCATATTTTTTCGTAACTAATTTCTGAATTTCCGTTCGTAAAATTTCTTAATCACGTTTTAATCGCATTTTGACTGTAACTCGTCTGATTTTCGCAAAAAAATAGTGTTTTTCGTGTGTAAATGATGTTCTAATCAAAACTGAGCACCGCCCTCTCAATTCAGCTTCTAAGTATGGTTTTCGTGCAGTTTTTTATTTTTATCGAAGGTTTAATTGAGTTTTTATGAAACTAATTAAATTATAATTATATATTTCAAGTTTAGATTGTTGTATTCATACACTTTACTATTAAACTAAATTTTCAGATTTTAATCTTAGTTTAAATAGCTTTAAATCATGGTTTTACAATGGATTTTCAAGTTCTCAACATACTAACGTACTATATAATGATTGTTTCAAGTGAAAATGTTTGCGAGATTGTTTTACATGCTTAAAACAAATTTTCAGATTTATAACATCACTTTAAAGTTGCTGAAATTTTTGCTATAAGCCATATTTTTATGATTTTAGCATATAAACTCATAGTTCAAGTACTAAATTATTAACTTTGGCTATTAGGAATAATTTAAGAACATTATTTCAATAATTTAAAAGATTTTAAAATAGTTTAGTATTGCTGTAATATATGTTGCTTGGGTATTAATTGAGCTATTGTTGTTCTGTCTAGGAGAGGACTTCGTAGAGGGTGACTTCTAGTCTTAAAGTGGCCAATCAATTTGTGTACTCAAGGTACGTACAAGTATACGAAGAACCTTGACTTTAGAAGCATGTTTAAGGACTTGGAAAAGACCTAGAATCATGTTAGGAGACTTGTGGATTGGTTGAAATTGTTTGGTAATAAGTTGATTGTTGATAAATGTAATGATTGCTTTAATTCATGTATGAGAAATTGCATTGATGTTTCCTATTGAGCATTATTTATGCAATATTTTGCAAAGAGAGCTTAGAAACAAAGCTACAAGTATATATATATGGAATGAATTGTTTTAACTACTTATCAAATTGTATTGAATTGGAATGAGTAAAGAAAGAGTTAAAGTCTAATCAGACATGTGGATATGAGGTGTCTTATGCACTTGAGGTGTTTATACACCGAGATAGTTAAAGGATTCAATAATAAATGTTACTTGTCACTAATAAATTAAGAATTTAACAAGAAACTTGAATGATTTGAATGATTGATGTATGGCTGGTTGTGTTGTTTTGCAATTGAGTCAACACCAAGTTTAAACTGGTAAATCACGTAAAGTGCAAGAAGGATGAGCAATAAAACTCTGGATTCGTGCACATCTAGAGTAATGACAAACAGGGGTTTGGGGTTCACGGGGTATTAGTCGTACACTTTTCAGAGGCCGTCTGATCTACGAGTCTCTTGTTTTAAATTCTTTTAAAATTATAATGAGTTAGATGAGATCTCATACTAGCTATGGCCACAGAGTCGCGCCCGTCTGCCATTGGATGTTTATTAATGTCTTCCGAAAGGAGGCATAGGGTTTTCTTTATTAATGTTCTGGAATAGAGCACGGGGGGACAACCTGGTCTATTGCTTAATCCAAATCAAATTAATGAAGTGATCAATGCTATCTAGAGAAAACTTCGTAATAAGTAATAATTGAGTCAGGTGTTCGAGTCGATGATTATATTGTGAATGTATGAAATGCTTGTTAGTATCATGCTAAGGCTTTTTATTATATTCGTAGCTTGTATGTACTCAGCGTTGCTGATTGCGTGCTTTTTTGTGTTTCTCTTGGTCATGGCCTTCGCCTTCCATGACCCTGTAATGATCCAATTCTTACACTTGTAATATTGAGGAGCAGATTAATTACAGGTTTCTGCTTAATCTGACTTGCATCAGGGTGATGAGATTTGAGTGGAGCGTTGTTTAACATTTAGCCTATTTCATATCATAGATTGAATTTTTATTTTGGTGCTGAATTCATTTACTCCCTATTTTACTGGATTTTGAATAAGGGCGTTTTCTTCCCTAATAATTGTCAATTATTTGCTGTTGCGAATTCTCTTCTGTTTGCAGTTTGCCATTAACAAAAATGGAGGAAGATAACCGAGAAGAAGTGAAATCATTCAAAGACCTAAATATTTGCGATCTTTTAGTTGAAGCTTGTGACAAATTAGGATGGACTGCTCCTACTAAAATTCAAGCTGATTCCATTCCTCATGCTCTTGCAGGTTTTTTTTACTTGTTTTGAATTCCTGTTAATTTATCATAATTATATGATTAATTGTTTGAATTCTGTTAATTTATCATAATTATCCTATTAATTGTTTGAGCTTCTGTTAATTGATTAATTGTTTGAGTTTCTGTTAATTGATTAATTGTTTGAGTTTCTGTTAATTTAATTAAAGTATCTGTTTAATTCTTATAATTTTTGTTGATTTACAATTGTTGATTTTCGAATAGGCAAGGATATAATTGGACTTGCTCAAACTGGGTCTGGTAAAACTGGGGCTTTTGCATTGCCAATAATTCAGGCTTTACTGGAAGCCAAATCACCTCAGCCATTCTTCGGTTGCGTGCTTTTGCCCACTCGGTGAGCTTTTGGCTATTGGAGTTGTCGATTTTTGGTTTAATGCTTGAGTGTTTAATTGTTGAGTTCCCTTTAGTTTGTCTTATTACCAACTGTTTCGTTATGTCGTTTCTGCAAAATTGCACGTTCATGTTTGATAGTATATGTCGTTACTGTCAATTTGAGTAACTTACATCTTCTGTCATAAGACTACGTAAACTTGATCCAGTATATACTCCACTATCTAAGGAAGCCTTGAGGAGTCATTGCAGTAGTTATTGTTTCTATATGTTTCATTTTTACTAGTATGTGTTTATGACAAAGGCTATGTTTGTTTTCTGTTAGGATATCTAACACCGGGAATTTTGGCCCTAGTTTGTTCTCGCTCAGTAATGCATTTCCATTGGATGAGCTTATGATGGCTCTAGAATTATCCTTTTGCTTATTTTTGGCTGTTTTGTTACACTAGGGAGCTTGCAATCCAAATTGCCGAACAATTTGAAGCGTTAGGAGCTAGCATTGGATTAAGAACAGCAGTGGTAAGTTTTTTTAATGAGCTGATTGCTTTCATGCCTTTGTGTGCAATACTGCTCTACTTCTCGGAGCTATATTTGTTTTTCACATTTTAATATTAGATGAATGACTGAAAGTAGTTGCCTTTTTCTTAGTGAGTTATATGATATTTTTATTTTTAAATTTTTATAAAGCAAGTACCATGATTGCTGACTGTGTTATATCTTTTATAGCTTGTTGGGGGAGTGGACATGAACCAGCAACAGATTGCTCTTGCAAGACGGCCTCACATTGTAGTACGTGATCATTCACTTTTGTTTATTTATTTGTTTATTGTAATACTTGATTTGAGTGGTTCTAAGGATTTTGAATAAATTATTGTATAAATGAAACTTTCCTTTCTTATGAATCTAATGTTATAGGTGCTACATTACCAGTAACTAGTGGAGTATACCTGTGCATATTGCATGTAGAACTTATGTGGAAGTTATACAAGTATATACAAGTATATAAGTGTGTGTGTCTGTGCATTTAAAAATTATGTAGAGGTGTTTAGAAGCATCCTTAAATGTGATACTGTCCTGGGTTAGTTTTTCTTGCTGTTATGTCTTCTTTATCCTTTATTATTACTTTTCTATAGGTAGGAACACCTGGACGCCTTATGGATCATTTGACAAATACCAAGGGGTTTTCACTTCGTCCCTTGAAATATCTGGTATTTTTCGCTGCTAATATTTCCTATGTTTCTTTCTTTGGAATGCTGTATTCATTGTTCTCTTTAATTTTTTTGTTTGTGTAATTCCTGCTTAGCTGAATGACTTTGGTTTTATCAGGTGTTGTACTTTCACATGTAACATATACAACAATGAATCAGTATAAGTTTGTTTTAATTAGTAAACAGAATTTAGAGCCTTAAATATAAGGTGAAGATAATGGGCTTCTGTTTCGTAAATGTAATTCTAGTTTATCCGTATTGGCCTTTAAGACAGAACCTCAGTCATTTACAAGTTGATTGCAGAAAACCACACCAAACTGGGCCGCTAGATTTATTAAACTGCCTGTACAAATTTTTTCTTTCCTTATGTCTTAATATCTATCTAATATTCTAATCAAACATTTAGGAGTTTCCTTTTTCTTTTTTTTTTTTTGATTTTTTCTTATTGACTGCTAGGGTTATCTCTGAAGTGAATGGTCATATCTACCGTCATTAAAAAGGGTTTTCCCACTCAATTTTCAAAATATTTTTAGCTCATATTTGAGATAGGGGATGTTAAGGCTATGGTACAAAATGTTGGGCTTCTAAGGAGCACAATAAAAAGATGGAGGTTACAAAAATGAGCATGTTAAGGTGGGTGTGTCGAAACACTCTAAGGGATAGAATCAAGAATGATGTTAATCGCAAGAAAGTAGGTGTGACAGGCATTGTAGACAAACTAAGGGAAAATCGTTTGGTTGGTTTGGGCATGTAAGACGGAGACCCGAGGGTGCACCAGTGCAAAGAGTGGAATAGTGGGACCATGGAGGGGTTAAACGAGGGAGAGGGGGACAAAAATGACTTGGTTAGAAGGAGTTAAGAAGGATATGAAGTATATGGTTGCTTAAGGATGAGGTTTTGGATCGTAAGGGTGGGAGGAGGAAGATTTTGTGGATGACCACACGGAATAATCAAATTTGGTTCATGTAGCCTACCCAACTCATGGGATTAAGGCTTTGATTGATTGATTGATTGATTTGAGATAGAGGATGTGCAAAATACTTCTAAACAATCTGTCTTGTGGATAGCTTACTAGGGGATAAGTTGCAGCTCTGTGTTATTGTTTTTGCATTCAGGTTGCTTAAAGGCTTAAGTACTATCTGTTGTTAGGTGACTAATTGGTGCTTTAGACTTCTAGAGTATACTTAAAGTTTCCTTATTTGATTCAGTTTTTGCTTAATGTAACCGTGCTTGGACGGGTTTAAATGTACAGTTCCAAGGCGCCTAAATGGTACTTTAGACCCATGTTTTAACTTTTAAAAATGGTATACATTTTTTTTTGGGGGCCCAGGGTAAGGGGGGATAAGAAGTTGCATGGGTAAGTCAGCAGGGCATCAACCTAAATTAGCGTGGAGATAGCGGGGCATACAATTATGATGTTCTCAAGCTATAAGATAACTTAAGATAATTTCAACTTTAATAAGGATTAATTAATGGCGATTCAAATCAGGCGCTTGTCATATTAAAAAGCATCAATAAAATAATACAAAAGCTTAACATGAACAAATCAAGCGTTCATAACCCACCCCCAAACACCTAATGCAAGAAAAAGAGTGGAGCAAAACCAAATGAAAATAGATTTTTTTTTTTTTTAAAATTACTCCTATGGGGTGTTTGTTTTGTACAAAGAAAAGGGAAAGGAAACAAGAAAAGGATGGAACTATGGAAGAAGAAAGGAAGAAGTACGTGTCTAAGTGTCTGACTAGGCTACTAGGCTATTATGTGAGTGTTTTTCATGAAAAGTTCAATAATGAAGGGTTGATGCGTCCTAGCCGTGTTTGAGTGTCGAGTAGCTAACATGGGTGTAATATGAAGAGTCTAAGTAAGGATGTTTCCCTTTCTCATTTTTGAAACCCCCAAAACAATTGCCCCTAGTCTCCCTTAAACAAAGCTGGACAAGGCAACCTGGTTCTGCTGGATCTTTCCTTGTTTTGTTTCCACCTTTGCCCTTCTCTAAAATATTAATTTGATATTCTATTGATTTTTAGTCAAAAATACATTCTAAAACCAAGACAATAGAAATCATGCTTTACATATTTTACTAAGAAGAAATGCGTGGGGTGTTGACCAAAAAGTTTGTTAAGGATACTCTATGGATTGATGCAAAAAGTAAGTTGGGTGTTTGTAAAGAAACAAAGAGTTTTTCCTTGGATTTAAGTATTGAGTCTTCAAGATGTTTCACGGGATATACCACATTGTGTGGATCGAAAGCAACCTTCTATGCTAAATCCTTTTTTTTCCACTGCCAAATTTTATGTTAAGTATAGTTGATAAAAAAAGCCATGTCGATCTCAAGCTGGCTTAACTTGACTAGACTTGGACTCTTGGAGACAAATTCAAGCTTATTTCCATTAATTACTCACTTTGAGCTTGAGCTCTTAAAGCTACTTGAATACTACTTCTGGCTACAACATTCCTACTGTTGTATTTGGCTTTAATTTTTACTTTGAGAAGTATTTGGTGATATCTATTCTAATTATCTAGTTTGAAGCTCAGAACTCCTTTACTCCCATAAGATACTTTCCTGAACTTACATTGGAACTAATTTTAGAGGACATTTGGAATATTTTTTTTTGTTCTTCTGGTTTTATTGATTCAAAAGAAGGAAAAAAAAAAAAAAAAAAAAACTTTGACCCCCCATCCCCCTCCAAATGGTGTAATATTATTTGTTTAACAAAGACTCTTCAGATGTACTCTTGACAGAGTATTTTTAAAGGCAGGATTGGTGATGACATGGTGTTGCCCATCTATTAGCTTCTAAATGTATAGTTGTCAACGTTAGAAAAAAAAAGTTAAAAGTTTAGAACTTTGAATCCTTGACATTTGAAATTATGTTTAAGCTTTCTGGAATGTTAGATTGTGGAGATATCAAGTCTATTGCAACAAGAAAAAAGTTCATGTCTGAGTATATAAATGATCAATACAAGAAAGTGAAAATAGTTTGTAGTCATTTTGTAAAGAATTTGGTGCTGTGGTCAAATGCATTTTTGTTTTTTTAATTTTATATTTATTATTTTTTTTTTCCTATTGGTTGGAGATGAAAGATTCTTCCCATTGATTCTAAGAAATATAAAATGGGAACCAAGAGTTGTTGAATTTGTAGGCGGGTATAATATGTAAATCGCAATTTACACCTTTACCTTATTCTAGAAACGGCATCAGTTTGCTTGAGAATCTTGTTGATCCGTGGCAAAGGATAATTGTTTCTTTTTTAATTTTGTAGCTCATAAGTATGTACTTATTTTCTAGGTGCTAGTTCCATTTATGTACATGTCTTTTTATACTTGTAGGTTTCTTTGCTAGTTGATTTTTCTACTAATACAACAACAAAGCCTTAGTCCCAAAATGATTTGGGGTCGGCCAACATGAATCGTCATAAGAAATCATACGATATAAAGAAAGGGACATAACAAGATAATCATTTAAAAGGGTTTGAAAAAGGTGAGTAAAGTGAGCAAAAGAAAGAGCATCCATAAAAATAAAGGGAGTTTTAAAAGAAAACCAAAGTATTGAGAAGAATAAACTTGAAGAAAGTTTTAAAGTAGTGGTTAAAAGTTAAAACGCTGGAGTAAAAAATGGAAAGGTTTGAGAGAAATTTTCAAAAGGAAAACAATAAAGTTCATAAAGCATTAGTGGGATAAAATAATAAAATTAAATACAAAAATAAATTTAGAAAGTATATATATAAGCACGACACGTCGTTGACGTGAATTTTCTCCTTCCACACCGCCCTATCTAACACTATATTTCCCTCAATCCCCAAAACACTCATGTCACTCTCAATCACCCTTCTCTAAGTTTTCTTAGGTCTTCCTCTACCTCTCGCTCTCCCAACACTTTGCAAATTTTCATGCCTCTTTACGAAGTGTCACTTGGTTTCCTCCTTGCATGGCCAAACCATCTTAAGTGATTCTCCTTCATCTTGTACTCAATCTATGTGACCCCTACTTTCTTCCTAATTATCTCATTTCTCAACCGATTCTTTCTTGTATGGCCACACATTCATAGCATGCATCTCCGCTACATTCATCTTATGCACATGGCAATCCTTTACGACCCAAAGCAGGCCTTATTGCCGTTCGGTAGAATTTTCCCTTTAATCTATGGGGTATGCCAGGATCACATAAAAAACCTGTCGCACTCTTACATTTCAACCAACCCGCTTTGATCTTATGAGCTACTAATAATTACTTTAATTAATGTGCAGGTATTGGATGAGGCTGATAGATTGTTGAATCAGGACTTTGAAAAAGCACTTGATGACATTTTAAAAGTTATTCCTGTTGAGAGAAGGACTTACTTGTTTTCTGCCACTATGACCAAAAAGGTTAGCATGTAATATGATTGTTTCTGATCTTTTCCCATTCTGTGTGAAGCTTTCATTTATGACATTAATCTACTTTTGTTCATCACAAGTTTTTCCAGATAGTTGACATGGCTTTGACCTGTTTTGTTTTCTCCTTCTCTTTGGGTATTTGTAGCTAGTATCTTTTAAAAAAATTGTATTAGCTATTGAAGCTGATATTTTCCGATAAGAAGAGGGGTATATTTAATTTATTTTCTTTGCAGGTCAAGAAGCTCCAAAGGGCTTGTTTAAGGAACCCAGTGAAGGTAAGGTTTCGATGTGCTGTGTCATATTTCCTCTCTTTTAACTTATATGTTTCTTCTATTTTCCCTATTGATATATTTATCTCTTCCAGATCGAGTCAGACTCAAAATATTCTACAGTTGACACTTTGAAGCAGCTATATCTTTTTATTGCTGATAAATACAAGGTTTGTTCCTCTACATGGTTCCTCTTATTGCTGTGTTCGGACCCTGTGTTATGAATGTAGTTTCTGACACTGATATTAGTGAAATACCTTGTTGGCTTGTTGCTGTGACTTTTACCATCTATGATTGGAAAATTTGATTTTCACGGTGTCTTAGTGTGATATGTTGATCTATATTATTAGGTGAAAGAATAAAATTGAGGAAGAATTGCCTGAGAAAAAAATGGAAGACTTGAATTAGTTTTATAGCCAGCGTGAAGAATTGTGGATATCGCGATTTATGTAATCATGATTTTTGCTTCATCTTTAAATTGTTTATAATTATTTTTCGGAGATACTGTACTATTGCATAATTATAGGCGCAAACTATAAACAAAGAGGGTTTTTCCTCTACAACAATCTACAAGTTCAAACGTGAGAAACCCTAGACGTATGCTGATTCAACTTAGGCCTAAGAACTCCAGTACAATACTAAGCATCAGTAGAAGGGGAAGGGGCACTTCAGGCAGTTGCATTATGATTCGGTTATTAGTGACTTGAATAATATGCTAGCTGGGTAGCTAGAGGAAAAGCTCTCTAAATATAGCAGATTAGAGAGAGGGAGGGCATGTTGATATTGATGAAGTTAGCTTTTAGATTGTTAATTGGGAATTTGGGAGAGAATCAAGCATCTTAAATGCTTGAACATCCTTTAATATTGTTGTTTTCCAGATTTTATCAATCAAACTTCATCTTCTTTCTTATTCTCACATTTAGTCTCTAAATAAATACCAAGGTTTTATCCTTTGTTCCGGGAAAAAATAAAAAAATCATGCCCCAGTTAGCCCTTCGTCGTAGGGAAGGCAACTCCTATATTTAGTTGCCTATTTCTATTGTTGAAAATCACCACCCTTCATTTTGACGTTTTGTTGTTCCCTGGTGCCTGGTCACACCCAAACTCTTTTGAGTCCTTCATCTCAATCTAGCATGTTTTTTTTTTTTTTTTTTTTTTTTTTTCATGCCGTTCCTTTAGCCTTGTCCTCTTTGGTTTGAGATTTGAGAATGCTTATCCATTAGGCCTGCCTTCATGTTCCATTTTTTAAGTTTATCAAAAGCCTTTACCAATACTCATACCCAAGCCTAACAATGGTTATAAAATGAAAGTAGGACTATAAAAGTCTTGGGAGGCACAAATGCTTTCTCAAGTCAATGGGAAAAAAAATTTATTCACTTGACTGTAATAATACAAAAAAACTGAAGTGGCTTTTGCAATACCAGTGTGAAAAGTTCCCAAATTTTTTATTCCAATTCAGTGATTTGCTCAGGAATTATTTTTTTCTTAGATAGATGTTTCAGCTTTAGATTTCCTATGCTTAATTTGTTGGTGACGGTTGTGCTTTGCTTACAAGTATTCTAAATTTCAGGTGTATCATGTTGATGCATTCTATTTTGTGTACTTCTGGCTAGTTATCTGTGTTCTCTTGTATGTTGTGATGTTCTATTCACAATTGATTTTAAACTGAAGCTATAGATAGATACGATATAAAATCATTTTGCTGCTTTGTGGACTTGAGATCCCATTTGTATGTCTTCTTTGATTCTTTCACTTTTCCTTATAATTATGTTTTACTCATTTATTGGAGCGCTAAGCCGCAGAGCATTAATAAGATTTCAGTGTGTATACTGATATGAAACTTGATGCTCCTTGGATAATTTTCAGGATAATAATATTTTAACCCCTCTGAATCTCTTGTGAGACAGCATTTAACTCTGAATTTACTTCTGAGTTCAATTCTCAATATTATAGCAAAAAGCTATGCACCCAAACTCAATTCTTATTGTCCATCTTCTAATTAGTGTTGTTATCTTTACTAATAAGTTATAACCGAATAATATATCCTCCTTACCCCAACTAGGAATAGGAAACAACGAAGTTTTGGAGCCTAACTAAACTTAGAGCCCAAGCTAAGCTGCCTAATTAGCTTAGTTAATGAACCCGATCAGCCCAAATAACTAGCTAACACAAACCAGAACCATTAGGCCAAGCAAAGTATTAAAGGATAAACACAAGTAACAAGTCTTTCCATTCCCTTCTACAAGGCACTTTGAAAGTGTGGAAACAAGATGAGACTTCCCGTTATGATCCAAACCAAAACCCATAGTATCTATCATGATAAACACATGCTTGTAGGATATTGCAACATCAACCACCGTACTAACATATATGCTCTCGGACTTTGTAGTCTTTTTTAGTGATATATCATATTATTTGAGATTTCTATGAAGTTTTATTCTTTGCTGTACTTTCATATTTCTCAGGATTACTATTTTGTATATATATTGACGGATACACCTGGAAGCACTATGGTTTTCACTCGTACATGTGATGCAACTAATCTGCTAGCACTCATGCTTCGTAACCTTGGTTTTAGGGCTGTTCCCATCAATGGGCACATGTCTCAGGTTTGCTTTCATATATCACCATACATTTTTTCTGACATTTTTTTTACACATTTTATATATGAAGCCTAATATGTAGATTGTTGACCTTCTAGTTGAATCTTATTGTGTATGTGCTTGATTCTGAAATAACCTTGCCTTGTTTGGTAGGCAAAACGACTCGGGGCGCTGAACAAGTTCAAATCTGGCGATTGCAATATCCTCATTTGCACTGATGTAGCTAGTAGAGGGCTCGATATTCCTTCGGTGGATATGGTGATAAATTATGAAATTCCCAGTGACCCTAAGGTCAGTTTTTGCTGCTCCTGCAGATTAGCTAGTCATCTGAGAACTTGGTTTGCTTATTGCTTCCAATGTATACTGGATGAAAACATTTCATTTGTTCCCTAAGTGAAACTGTGAAAGTGCTTACTGACAGTGAGCAAAGTTCAATTTGAAGTAATACAGAGAGGACAAGTTGTTCTTGTGCTTAAGGCATGTGTTGTGAGTCTTGTGACCGTGGTTAAGTTAGTATGCTTCCATTGTATTCATTTGACATGTCATTATGGTTTCAGAATTACATACATCGGGTAGGGAGAACAGCTCGTGCTGGAAGGTCAGGGGTAGCCATCTCATTAGTAAATCAGTATGAGGTTGAGGATTATATCCGGATAGAGAAGTTGATAGGTGAGCAGCATTTCGTGTTCATGATAGAATTGATTTGTTTTCTTTGAGCCCTTCATTTATTATCTGAGATACAGGCAAAAAGTTACCGAAACATCCAGCTGAGGAAGCCGAAGCACTGGTCCTGTCTGAACGTGTTAATGAGGCAAAAAGGATATCATATATGGTATATTAGCTTAAAATCTATTGTGTTCTTATGAGTTAGGTTTACAGTTTCCTTTGTGATTTAGATTATTCTCTGTTTGCCTTCTTGTTTGTGTCAAGCTAGAATAAATCTAACATAATACATTTTTGATCTTCTGATTACATTGACTTTAATGAGTTTGTGACTAGGTTGAATTTACATTCATGGTCCCTGTACATTGCCTGCTGCCTTGTATACTCGTTGACTTTATTTTGTTAGATGTGGTGTTTGACCTTCTGTGAACCTTGCTATTGGCATAAGCAAAAGATCCTTCTGTAGCATTGCTATGCTCCATCTTGATGCTTAAATTGGTTTTATGCTCTGAATGGATCTTTAATACGTACTACATATCTTGTGGCTTCTTGTCTAGCGTGGTCTACATTAAATTCAGGATTTTTTACAATTACTTTTAACAAGTCTACATTAAGTTCAGGTTGGTGTTTTTAATATTGTGCTTTTGCATCCACAGAAAATAAAGGAATCTGGCGGGAAGAATAAAAGAAAAGGCAGGGGAGATGATGATGGAGAGGAATTTGAAAAATACACGAGCAAAGGCAACAAAGGCGGTGGTAAAACATTCAAGAAGTCGAGGAGATGATGCTTTTTACTTGCATAGACAAACATGAAGTATTAAAGTAGGGTTTACAATGATTTTGTTAGATACACTCTTCCAGGATAATATTTATTTAGTTTCTTTTTTCTGCCTATTTATTGAACACTATTGCTGAGATATGCGACTAATACAAGCATGCTTATCGTACATCTATAAGAAAAGTCTATCTGCATCTTGTTGTCCATGGAGTTGCGTTCTCTTTGTTTTTATTTGTCTAACTCTCTAAAATTTCTCAGTTATTGGAGGCTAGTTAGCTCTACTTCAAGCTTGCTAACTCAACTCCCATCAGTCTAATCAGGTTCTTACCGAGTCGTTTCAATGGATAAGTTTAATTTAACTCATTTGACTTTTTTGTAGATAAAATAAACTTTAGGCAAAACCCGAAAAAATAAGTTTTCAAAGACGAATTATGATCTACTTTTTGAACTCAAACTCGACCTTTTGAGTGTAAAAAAAGAAAAATACATTGAATTTTGATAAGTTGGTTAAGTCCATTAAAAACACAAATTACATGATATTCGATAATGTATACCAGGTTTGCAATTATGTATCTAATATTCGATAATGTCCCGAATTATGGGAACCGTCTTTGCAATTTTTTTCCAGATCCAAAAAAGTCCATAATTGTCCAAAATTGAAGGCTATCATTCACTTTTTTGGAACAATTTTGGAGGTTTCGGGACCCGTTGTCGAAAAATCTCGAGATAATAGGGGATGCATCCCAGGGTCATATAATCTCGAGATAATAGGGGATGCATCCCAGGGTCATATAATCTCGAGATAATAGGGGATGCAATTTTAAATAGATTATTCATACCTTCTAGCTACAAGTGATTTGAAAATCGGGCCGATTGGGACACAACGTATACTGTTAAGGCTTGTTTAAACCCGCCCTATTTTTAGGTCGGGCTAGTGGGGCGGACCGATGTTGATCACCGATACTACTAGCTTGACCATTAGAGGTAAAATATGCAATTAGTTTGGCCAAGTAAATTAGCTAATTGGCTTAGAAAAAACTTGCCAAAAGGAAAACTAGTAATTAAGATGAAAATAATTAATTAATAATTTAAACAGTAAGCTATTAGCTAGCCATTGGGATTCAAATTAGCTAGAATGATTATTAGCTTAAAAGCTTATGTGGCATGACAAGTTGATTTGATATTTAGCTTACTATTGGAGTTGCTCAAGTAATTTGCATCAAAAGTGGAAAAAAAAATTGTAGGAACAATTGTGCAAAAATAAATGTAATCATTGTAATTATATTAAATCAAAACAATAATAACTTTAAATAGTTAATCTTTTTTCGCTAGTATGAGAATTCGATTAGTTTTACTTTCACAAAATTGCAAAAATAAAAGAAAAATAATCTACAAAATGTTACTAATCTCATGAAACAATGGAAGAAAACAAAATTAATATTTGGTCTTTAAGCTTTCCATATTTAAAGCAATTGAATCACTAAATCTCTCTTCTAATCCAATATAAATTCATACTAACGAAAAAAGAATCTTCTAATCCACTATGCCTTTTAAACGGTAAATTTAGTTGTTAAGGTACATGTCACATAATTGAAAATTACTCATTCTCGGGCCTTATATGTGAGACTTGTTTTATTTCGAACCAACTTATATGACCACACTGGACACCAATACGCACGCAATTAGATCAATTTTAAATAATTATACAGAAATTGGCAAAAAAAACGAGAGTAGCCTTCAAATTTGGCAAATTAGGACTTTTTTGACCCATAAATGAAACATGTGAAGTTGCTCCCATGGACCCAAAAACACCCCGAGAGGCCATTGGGTGGCTAGAATCATCCCCATAACACACCGAGAGGCCATTTGAGTTGCTAGAACCATCCATTTGCCTTTAAACGGTCAATTTGACTTTTTTGGTCTTCGCCACATAATTGAAAAATACTCATTTTCGAGCCTTAATATACCAATGAATAGGATTTTTTTTGTTCCAAACCAAGTTATATAATCTTGTGGGATACCTCACACATTCAGTTTATTTTGTATTTTTTTTACCTAAATTGGGCAAAAACCGTTAATTATAATCTTTAAATTTCATCGATTTTTGCGTTTTTTTTAATACTATAAAGCTACCTTTGAAGACATTGAAGTGCATTTTGGCTATTCCTTTCTGGGAAATCTTCTTTTTTTTTTTTTTTTTTTTTTTTTTGCTTATTTGTAGTGCAGCCAAGGTAGATTATATTCTCTATGCTTTGCCTTTCTTAGTTGAAAACTTCAAATGCCTTTTTTCATCCATACAGATGATGTAAAGAAACGTGCAGAAAAAGTTCATGAAAAGATACAGGCAAAACTTGGTACTTAGAACTCTGTACAAGTTTACAACCAGATGAGGCATGATCTTGGAGAGAAAAGGTTCAAGAGGAAGCAAGACGAGAAGCTCATGGCTGTTATTAATCCTATCAAAAATGCCAAGAGAAAAATGAGGGTTTCTGCCAAACATCAAGCCCATAAGAAGAGAAAAATGATGGGTATGAAGATGGATAGATGGATGCACTAGTGTGCAAATTTTCTTAAATTTTTTTGTACATATCTCTTATGATAATTGATATATTTGATCAGTAATATACTATTGGGCCTTTGGCTTGCTAATTCATAAATGCGATATATTCAATTTTCACATTGTCTACTTACAAGAGATATCTTCATGTCTTAGATGAGGAGGATAATTGATGCTCCACAAATAAGAATTATTAACCATACCCAAATTGCTCTTAAAGACTATCAATTAAAGACTAAGACTAACAAATTAACTTATTGATGCATCTATCCCATCCAAAAAAAAAATTATTTGACCATCAAAGTTAGGAAGAAGTATCAATATATATAGGAAGAAAAAAGAAAAAAAGTAAAAAACACATGTTTTCAAATGAACCAATTCTTAAAATAAATAAATAAATTAATTAATGTGGTATGGGACAAGGTTAGACAACATTATTAATGGATAATTATAAATTTATTAGAGTTGATAAATCCCTCAACCTATTTAATTTATAATTTATTAGATTCGCTTTATCAAATATTACAAGACGTATAACCACTTATAAGTTCAACGAAGGTTAGATATGAAGATCCACATAAGGTGAAAACCTCGTCAATTTTTGTGTATACCCTTGTATATTCTATTCCTTCCAATATACATACTCTACAGAGTTAGAGAACTTCATAAATAAAGCGCAATTACAAAGTTTAAAGGATACAAACTAATAAAAGCACTAAACATAAAGAAAAAAAGACTTGTGGAAATCAACATCCTTGGGACATTCGTAAATAAAGATAGTTCTTTTTACAAAATATATCTAATTCTTTTTTTCCCAACATCTCTATTCTCTCTCTCTATATATATTAATACAAAATGTCCACTGCCTCATTCTATTCTACTCATCTGTTCTATTTCTTTCTTCTACTTCTTGTTCTGTTCCAAATATCAAGAATGGAAACACAAAGGCCTTACTCCGGCAAGCAAAAAAGCGTCGATAAATGGAGCAATCTTCCAAGAGACATACTCTTACACATCGTCGAACACCATGGTTTGAAAGCAGACCTTCACCGTCTTCGCGCCGTTTGCTCTTCTTGGCGAACCACTCTTTCTCCAAACCCTGAATTTCCTTCCCAACTAAGACCCTGTTTCAGGACTCCAACACACCCTCTTTACGGAGACCGCCCTCTTTTCCTCCTCGAAACCCGGTTCTACTTTCTCTCTCCTCTCCCATCTTCCGGCGTCGATGGTGGTGCTTGGATTGCCAAGATGATTGAACTCGAACCCTCCAAATGGCACCTCCTTAACCCGGTTGATGAACTCTTGAAGCTAGACTACTTTCACTCGGATCCACCCATTGTTGGGAAACTGGGTCTCAATCTGTTGGATTGTTGGCTTCTTGAACTTGATAGACCCATGTACTTGGTTCAATTATCGGACCTTAAAACCGGACCTGAATGTGTATCCTTCCAAGTTGCAGGTGGGTGGGCATTGAATTCGAGTTATAAGTATGCTGTGTTAGTGATGGGTCATTGTGGGTTGATGTTATGGAGATTGGGTGATAAACAATGGATTGATATCGAGATTTGCCATTGGGGAACTTTACTTGATATGGCTTTTCATAATGGAAAGTTCTATGTAATCTTGTTCAAACTAATTGGGCGTAATTGTCCTAAATGGAAAATCGGAGTAATCGATCCTCAAGAAAAATTGATTTCGATGCAGTTCATAGATAGGCCTGATTTTTTGGTACAAAATCAAATGGACGAAGAAATTGAAGTCAAAGGGATTTCATATGAGTTCCGGCAATTGAAGATGGTTTCGTCGAATGAGGAGTTGTATCTTACCATCGACGGAATGCGAAAGGATAATGGTAGACATAGTTGGACTAGCAGAATGTGAGTGGGTGCGTTTGAAAAACTTGGGTGATCGAGCTTTTTTCCTTGGATTTGGACTTGATCAAGAGAGGTCATTTGGTATCCCATCTTTGAAAGATTATCTACCACAATGGAAGCCGAGTACGATTTGTTGGTGGTTTCCTGAGATCCAGCCATGGGAAGAGGTGGAGGGATATGGTAAAGGAAATAGCAATCCTATGCCAAAGGGACTAGAGTACCTCAACAGTCTCATTTTTCCAACATATGATGAATATTTTCATGTGTTCAACATACAAAAGCAGGTCAGGCGTCTCATGGACTATCCAAACAAGGACCATAAGATGTATCGAGGGTTGTTCTTTCCGCCTCCACCTTGGGTTAAATGGCACTGCCCTAGCCTTGGAAATGTTAATGTCAGCTTTACTGGTTTGTATATCGATGATGATGATGATGATGATGATATCGCTGAGGAGGAAGAGCATGCTTATATCACTGATGAGGAAGAACAACATGCTGATACCGATGATGAGGAAGAACAACATGCTGATACCGATGATGAGGAAGAGCAACATGCTGATATCTCTGATGAGGAAGAACAGCATGATGATATTGCTGATGAGGAAGAACAGCATAGACAATGTTGAGCTCAGGTTAAGTGCGTGGCTTAATTGCATTTTCACATACATGAGATAACGCGCAAGGTTGTTTACTATACTGATTTCGTTGTGTTTCGATTGTGATCTTGCTTGCTGGATCTATCTAGTGCTAGTGTAGAGTCTGTAGACAGTGTAGTGTTAGTAGAAATTGGTAATATGTATGCCAAGATACTTCATTTTTTCTAGTAATGTAAGAAAAATTAGTTTTAAGTCTTTGAACATTTACTTTGTATATGTGTCCACGACGTTGTTTTTCATTTAATATAGGAGGTGATTGGTTTGCCATTGAACTAAAAAGCTTTTGTAAATAAAATAATGTTGCTCAACTTCTACTAAACAATCTATCATCATTCTTCACAAAAAAAAAAAAAAAAAAAAAAAAAAAAAAAAAAACTATCTATCATCACAAAACAAAAGACTGCAAGTAATATTCATTATATCCAGTTTTCTCCGGATCTTTACTAATCAATTACCAATACGGAGTATAATTTATACAACCATTTAACAAAAGAATTAGCCACATAATCGTCTATCAACGTCAAGCCACCACCATCGAATAACCTTTGTGGCCGATCGTCCTTTTTCTCTACATAACGAGGGAAGATTTTCCGAGTGCTATACTTTCTGTTGGCACAATGCTCAATCCTATACAAGCCTGATTACTGATGCACTATGCATGCTTACAACCATGGAATTGAAGGCAGATGCTTAATATTATGATTAATCATAAATTTGTGACTAGTACCGAATTTAAAGTACTCATTTCATTTCATGAAGACCTTTCCCTCTCAATAGCTTCGACGTGAAAAACCTTGTGCATAGACTCAAGATATTTGTTGAGTACGAAACTTGGCACTAAGTAGGTTGCCATAACATGAGAGGCCATTGTTGAATATACAGTGTGACCTCTAGCTCCAATTCCAGTACAATACTTATAAAGTTCACACTTCAAAAGAAGAAAAAAAAAATATCACGTCAAAAGTCTTAGCACTTCATACATATGGCCGCAAATCATATATCTGGAAGACCCCCAAAGAACATGCTACTCGGTTTCAAAATAAGCAAAGGAAGCAGAATCGAAGGGGGATAAAAACAGAGAGAAATAGCAGGAAAACAATTTCTAAGGAAAAATACAACTAAACAAGTTATAAAACTTGGATTAAAAATTAACTTAGGAATTTTCTTGGAGCTTTGCATCGACTAGACTACCAGTCTACCATTTACAGTATTACATATTTACATGTTTAATAAAAATTAAACACAAAATAATGGTCCTTGAGCCAAGAATAAAAAGTGATCCAAAATTTTCTTTATATTTCAACTGTTTTTCTTAATAATCACAACGTTTCACTTATAAAGCTGCATACTAGGTGTAACATCACGACTTTTGGCTGTAGTTTCTCTCTCTATCTCTGACCTCTCCTACAAAATTATGAAGTAAGGAGTATTAATTTCATCCTTGGATTGAATTACACGTCTAATTCCCTCCATAAAAAACAGAGACAGCTTTCACCAATGCGAGGACATTAATCTGTAGCAATTGTATCCATGGCAACATAGCTGAACAGATCAGACAGAGAATTCACTTGTTATTCAAAAGGTGTAATCAGTCGTATACAGATCACCTGGCAGCATATGAAAGAGATGCGGAACATTACTGAGAGGGTTCTTGATATGATTTTGGGATTGTAACAGTCAACTGCAGCTTTCCGAGTTGGCAGAGTTTTACCGGATTCTTATAAACCATGATACTAGCAAGATTTTGGCCAGAAAGAACAACATATGCTATACTGAAAGAATCACCTTTCTCTGCTGCAAATTGCCACTCTCGTGTTGATATGACAAACCACTCTTTCTTAGAATATCTAGAAGCTTTCACTTCAATGTATTCCCTATTCTTTTCATCTCCAATCACAATGTCAAATGGTAAGCCCGTCTCTTTATCTTGATTGACCCAATTCACTTTTGCTCCATCAGCTTTTCCTGCCAAGTATCTGAAAGCCACCAGCTCTCCAAGTCTACCAATTCGCATTGCTTCTTGAGCACCCGGAGTATTATGCTGATCTCTGCTTTTTGATTGTCCCGCTTCTGGGCAAAGGGACTCAACGACAATGTTGGTAGGATCAGGTAACATTTCCATAGATGGAAGCTGGTTGCATATAAGATCATTTTGATTTTCAAAAAGAGGGAAGGCAGATGAATCAGGGCCTACGACTCCATCTTCAATAATAGCATCTTCGTCTATGTTGATTAAATTCACTTCAGCTTCCTCCTGTACTGAAAGACCCTCAACTGTTCCTGTATTGCGACTTTGATCCATGATCACAGGTTGTGACCTGGAACTTTTTGCTAGTGAACAACTAAACCCGGGTGCAGTTTTCCAGTCCACAGGAGGCCAGCACGAGTGTGCTCGCTTTTCCTTGGAATTGGAAGATACCTGGTCATTTATATCTGTAAAAAGGGCATTTCCAGAAAGTGCTCCATTATTCTCCAACAATGACAGTGCAGAAGAAAGAGACCAGACAGGCTCCTCAATGGGAACCTTTTCCATCTTCTGGCTATTAAGGATGAAAAACTCCATTTGCTCTTCAGTTGAACCAGATTCTGCCATAGTAGTGATCATGTGAAGGAAATTGGCCAAATGCAACTCGGGAGAACCATCAAAGAATAATCGGGACAGTTCCATAAACAAAGAGTGTGAATCAGAATCTTGAGTTGTGTACAGAATGTTGTCCTACAAATCAAAACCATGTTTATACCTCTGAGAAAAGAATACACAAGTTTCAACAACAGGAAGTCCACAAAACTACACAACTACCTGAAGTAGGGAGTGACATTCAGTCCTCTTCTTGGATGAACAGTCAAACCTCTTTATGACATTACGATAGAACAACTTTTCAACTACACAAATTTTTAAATGATGTAATTCACATCCAGACTGCTTGAGTTGACTGTATCTTTCTGGGTGTAGATTATAGAGGTAACGCTGGGCAAAGGGAAGCACCCATGTCACCATAGAGGTTTTTAAGCCACAATCAGAAAGCCCGTAGTAAATAGCTTCACGAAACACAACCTGCAATTAAGTAATTAATAAAAAAAATTGTTTATAAGAGAATACAGCAAACCAACACTAGTTATAGAATATATTGGTATAGCAACACGTGCCGGCTCATCAGCTTCCCCTTCTGCCCCACCTTGACCATTGTGGATTTAAAATATACATGAAAAGCAATACAGGCAGGCATATGACAAAAACATTGAAGCAGAAAACTCCAGCACAAGGGATATAAGCAAGAGGACAAATTCGAACAAGGTAACCTTAGGAATATGCACCTGTGAATTTTAGCCATGCATATAATAGAAATAACTTTTTTTAAGAAGATTATAATAAGGCTTTAAAACAAAGCCATAAAAGCAGCACATTAAAGCCTTCCTTTTTGAAATTTCAGCAGCAGCGACATCTATTGGGTGCAAAACAGGAGTCCTGCAACAAATATAGCCAAAATTTAACCCTTAATTCACCCTGATGGTAAATAAACCAAGATGAATAGTGAATTGGCCAGTTTTCTTGTACGGAATTACATCCATTTCTGTAAGCACTAATAGCCTCTGAAAGCTGAATGAGTTCCAATAAAATAATTCACCCAATATGTCACTGCTAACTTTGATTTCTTTACATTTCAGTGAATCAATAATTTCCATAACATCATCAGCATGTAAAGAATCCAAAGACACATAAGAATTCGAGCTTCTGGTTTTATACCACCAATATCTTCCAGCCAATAATCCAAATGAAAGAAAGGATACCAAACTGTAGAGTATATGCAATTTCCACCTTGCAACTACAACCAGTGAGCAGCAACAAGAGCTCTGTTCATGAGAGACAGAAAAGGGAAATATACATACCTTCGAAATAGCAGGTATGCCTAAGTTCTGTAACAGAACAGAAACTTTAATTTGCAGCATCTCTATTTCATCGTCGGTAAGTTCTCCAAAGTATAGAAACTCGATATTGTCTGAATGCTTAAATTCTTTCTTTAAAGTATCATCATCAGACCAACATACAAGGCCAAAAGATGAGTGTAAGGAAACCCACTTATCTTGCATTGCTGGAAGTACTCTGAACTCGGACTGAAAGAGACATTCCTTCAAGTAAGACATGTTATCAGGAGTGAACACACCACACTTCAGGTCATCCGCCCACTTGAGGAGAACTTGGAAAACCTAATACATGATACATGTTATTATTAGTAAACTTACACAGCTCAATAATCTCAATTAATCAATGATATAACATACCGCATTCGCTGCCTGTAGAGGGGAAGAATTTTCAGACAACTGCCGCAAAATCTGAAGGTAATGACTAAAAGAAGGGGCCTCGTTGACACCACACTCACTCACAAAAAAGTCATGAAGACCTGGATAAATAGAGCATAATGTCTTGCTACTAGCCTCTACAGAATTCTTCACATGCTTTCTACAGTCCAAAGCACCAGTAGAATCATGCCAGTAAGCTTCATCAGGCGATAATAACACACCATGTACAACATCCTCATAGAGTTTGACAGAGGCACAAGGGATGAATATGAAAGGTCCTGATTTTAAAGCATCCAACACTTGTTGCCTACATGTTGTCATTTCCTTCCAAATGAAAGAATACATTTTTAACATTTGTGACAAGCTGCAATGATCAAGTTCGTACTAAATTAGAGAGAACATAAGAAACAACAATTCTAAACAAAAATTATTTATATATATAAATAAATAAATAAATAAATAAAGAGTTAGTGTGATATAAGAAAGCAAGCATGTGCAAGAAACCTACCCAGCTTTCAGCCCTCTTCATTTTTGTGAGTGAAAATCCAATTCAGATTTGGGTCAAACTAAAAAATAGAGAGAACTCTAACCTCTCCCAAATCTAAATTGCAGTGATTCACCCTAAATATTTCATTTCAATAAGACAGTGGTTACCCAAAATATCAGTGGATTTCCCCTAAGCATTTTTTAAACTTCATGATTGGAAAATTATTAATTCAAATTCATTACTATAGGATGCAAGCCAATGAGACCCTACAATAAGTCTATTCGAATTGGCTCAATATCAATGAAATTTCCTCATCCATACCACAAGGGATTGTTGTAATGAAGACAAATAATGTACAATGACACCAATGAATTGACAATTTATGGCTATGACATGGGGTATTAGTGTATAACCATAAGTGATTGAGTTGCAATGAATATGCTGGCTCATATTTTCACATTTCAATGTTTTAGAACTTAAAAGACATGAGGGCTACAAAAATGATATGTATCTCAGAGCCTAAGAGAAAGGAGAATGGTCAAGAGACCTGCCTTGAAAACGAGGAACGAATTCCATATTTTAAAATGTAGTCATATTTAGTTAGAAGATAATATATGGAATAATGTGAAAAGTAGCCTATTCAAAATAATGCATCTGAATGTCATATTCATACAAAAAAGAACACTAGAGTTCATGACTTTCTACATTAACTTGAAGGGCAATAATTAAAGAGGTTATAGCTCTCTGCCTTACGACACCTCATTGTACCACATTAATTCATCTCTCCTAGAACAATAAGGTGATAGCAATTTATGCACCTCGCCAATTCTACACCATGTTTAGGTTCAAACGTTCAATATATTGGTTTCGGAAAGCATAAGGTGAGAAGAGCCCCCTAGCAGTTAGGCTAACAATGTGGGTGCTATGATCAGAAAGGAATAGAAGATTTTTATTCAATTAGGGTTACTGCAGTGCCATGCAAGGTATAATTACTTTCCTTACCTTTACATGAATTTGTACAACCAAAAATTTCCATCATTTTTTGACAAGCTCTGTTCTTTCATTAGGATTTTCAGCCAGAGAATGTATACCCTATATGTTCATGACTAATATCTTTTGTAACTTCTTTAGATGGTAACAAAGTACCGAGTTGTTCAATCTCTCTTACAAAGCCACAAAGCACATTGATTTGAATGACTGCTTAAGTTTTCGTATAATATGCTGGGGCTAGATTACAATGAATTTCTAAACCAACAGATCAGCAGTTAAGATTAGGGACAAAGAAATGAGCTGCTTTTTATCAACCAATGATCAAGAATAGGCAGAAAAGTGATAAGCTCTGCAATAGTATACTACCTGGCTGTGAATGTAGACTCCAACGTTCTCCAAGTTTGAAGCATTGCAAAAACATCATCAAGTGTAACTTCAGTCTTGAAACCAATTTCTGTCAACAGTTTAACACTTTTAACCTGTTTCAAAAAAACTACATATCTGAGAAATATTCAAATCATCTTACAGCATTCAAATAATTGCCAACGTTGGACAAACAAAAGAACCCTCTCCTTTCAGTTTTACCATAATATTGAGATATACTACCTATTTGTGGCAAGTACATATATTCAGATGAGTGGCTTTAGAACAAGTTAACTATATATCCCAATCAGATACACTACCTCCTTTTAAAAAATAAAAAATAAAAAATAACAAACTTTCCTTTATTGAGTGAAGGCAATCAGAACGGTTGGTTGGTTTCATCAAATCTAGGCTCACCAAATATATCAGACTAGAGCACAGTGATGCGTAAACTGTTTCCTTGATTATCTATTTTTTTAAGATAGCACCCAAGTCTGACACAACTAAGGTAAGGACGGTGAAGGAACTGACTAGCACAATACTTCAATATTAGACCCGATACCAAAGAACCTCATCAGAGTGACAGTTCATTAAGGGGGCTCCAAAAGGCAGAAATAAAGGATATCTCAAATTAGAGTGACAAAGAAGTGGAGGTATTTGATGGAAAATCATTCAAAAAAGAGTTGATAATACCATGCAATCAAATTGAATCTAGCTTTAACATTGAACTTCTTTCAAAACATATCAATTAAACTGACCTTTGGAACAACATATGGGGCATGACAACCAAGAATAGAACGGACAGCATCACAGTCATAAAACAGCTCTTTTGGATACTGAAGCTCATTTGATATACTTGAAACTGTCCACCTGATATCAGATATGCAATGCCAGAACGAAGTTCTGAAACATAAGTCATTCAGACCAGACTTACTGCTGCAACACCCAAAAACTTTATCACTGAAATGATCATCCCATAAGTCATCTAGAACTTCCAAGAGATATTTGCACCTCTCTTGGCTACCATCCTTAGACAACTGGGAAAGTATACGAACTAATTCAGGCGATTCCCAATCTCTAACCACCAATCCTGGGGAAATGAGCTGTCTGTCACTCATCATCTGACTAAGAATAGCAGGAGACAAGTCAGCAACAGATTTCTCAGAGGGAACTACTTTGACAAAATCCGTAACCCCCAAGTTCTGAAAAAACTTCCTCCACTTCATTAATCTACATGGCACTGACTCGGTAATGGGGTGCTTCAAATACATACCATCAACCTCGTGCCACTTGTAATCCAAACCACTTATCAATTTCTTTGCATCAATAGAATTTCCATATTCTTTATTAAAATGAATCGGCACCTCAACCGGTCGCTTGTACCCATGATTTGTTAGAATTAAAGCTTTACTGCATAGTTCAGAAATAATGAGTTCTCTTTCAACATGACAATCTACACAAGTAGAGTTCAAATGAAGCATTATAAAGGTGATATATTCCCTCATTAACTGCTTGTTATCAGTCAATCGGTCATCCGATATAGATGGTAAAATATGAATTTTTACAAGTTCATGAGCTGACATCTGCTGAACACCAAGCATTTGCAGCATACTTGTACAGTTATTGACTAAAGTAACGTCAGCAGATGCCTCTGAAAAGAGGGCAGGGCTTACAATCCTCAGTGTAGCATATAAGCAGGGAAAAGCTTCATTACCAAGTTCACCACCAAGGCCAGTGCTTATGTAGTCAGCATGAAACCAGATGGTACCATCATCCAACGAGCCATATGTACCATCAGACAGTGGAATAAATGGAACTTTTTTCAGGTTATTTATAAGATCCTGTTCGAAGCCTGAATTCCTTAAGTTTGGTGCATGGAAGTGAAACATGTTGTGAAGTTCATTAAGCAAAGAGAAAAGCCAATGAAGACCCATTGATTTTATACCATCTTTTATTCGACCCAAGGAAGATATAAGCTGTACCAATATCTTTGGACCATATTCCTCAATACCGAGTGCTCTAGCAAGTACATCTGACAAACTTACATCCTTGTGTAAAAGCCCAAGTCCAAGATGTTCATAAAGTATAGTGTCAGGCAACAGCATCTGTGCTTGCTCATTCCAGCCTCTTAAAACCTTGCATGGAGGGACCCACTTGTCCTTGCACCCGTCCTGAAGCAAGCAATTTGATTGACGTAATTTAGCAATAATCATCCGAGGGAGTCCAGAAAAAAATCCATGCACTTCACCCATAAGAGGAACAAAGCTCATGTAAACACTAACTGCTTTCGCAGGATTCTCTCGGAAACAAGGAAGAGAGCAAAATAATTTCTCCGCATTAACAAATAAAACGGGAAATTCTGACAATAACCACTGATTCCATGGGCTATCTCCATCAACTTCTTCTCTAGATGAAGGAAGGACAAAGTCGGCTTGAAGTATAAATTTGAGGCCATATGTTCTCAATGGTAGAAAAGCAAAAACAGGCTGTTGACTTAAGAATGGTTCATAGTCACCATTCATTGTCTCATTCAGAGTCAAAGCCATAGAAATCTCAGTCATATGAACATTGGACCGGATAACTTTAGGATGCAGCTTGTTAGAAGCCACAAACCAAGTCATTTGCTCTTTCCCATGAGATACTTTGACAATTCCATCTCCTAATATCTCTTTTCTCATAATAGTAAGTGAGTCATTTAGCATATTCCTTAACTTGATACTCTGAAGACGGTGAAGAAAAAGTAACAACGAAGGATGGAGATCAGAAAACATAGACAAAATGCTACTCATTGCTGATCCTTCCAGTAATTTTGATTTGAAAGGAAGCACTATACATGTGTTCCAACAATTCTCGCCCTTTTGAAAATCATCTCCGGGTACCAATCTTTGAAGCATGTCAATATCACAAGGTGGTACAATTGTTGGTAATACAAACCCAATCTGACCCTGACCAACATCAAACTTAATATGAAATCCATTTGAATGAATTTCCGGAGCATCTGTAACCTGTGTGAAGAGCAACTAAAATTAAGATGCATAGGTACAACTTATAAGATATAGAAGAAAATTTTTCAAAATATTCTGCTTGTCTTAAGAAAGTATTGACTACAGTATTTTTGCATGTTCACAATAACAAGCAATAAGCTAAGCAGCCTAAGCCATCCTGTAAAAATGCAAGTGAAACTGCATAAACTGCTTTGACATAAACAGAAATTAATCCAGCATTTTTGTCACAAACTTGAAACCCAGTAACCATTTCATACAAATATATGAACTAAGAATTTATAATACCATTATTTTACATGAAGCAGGCTTTACATGACCAGGAAAAATTACAGCAATCCACTTCACAAGAAGCTATAAACAGATGTTGATAGGTCATGCAAATAATTGCAGAAACAACTAATTAACAAAACTGTAAAGACTTCAATGTTGACATGGAACATTGAAGTGTTTGCACTCAAGATTTTACAGATGTATACATACCATGAATTAAAAAGCAAAAAAAAAAAAAAAAAAAAAAAAAAACAAAACAAAACAAAAGCCCTAATAATATGAGTGTTTGATTCATGCAGCACTAAAAACCATGCAAATATATATTTTCTCACGTACTTAAGAGTTATTTGATCACCATTAATTACCAAGTATACATCATTCAACAAATGAATAATCATGAACTACCATTTAGCAAGCGTATATATCATTCACCCTATGATTGCTAAAAGGATTAGAACAGAAATCCCTAAAATTAGTTGATAAACCCATGATAACAAGAGTGCAAGACAAATAAAATGCCCAGGTGATGACGCCATGATAACAAGATGACTCAACCAAAAAATACCCACAATTGTATTTGATTCTATGATAAATGAGCATTTGATGCATACCCGAAAAACTGATTTGAAACCAATTCCCTTTTGTCCAATGTAGCCGGCAGAAGACCCTTTTTTGGTAGAGTTCCCTACATCACAAAGAGCTCTTATATTCTCTGCATTAAATCCTTTCTCATTATTAAGAATAGTAATTCCGGTATCTTGAAGGATGAAACTTAGAGTAGGTTCAACATTGGCAGGGTAAACATTATCATCAGCATTCTGAACCTGTAAATTTAGAGATTAGAGAAATAGGAATGTCAAATATGTTACAATTGACAATTGGGAAAATCATCACATTATTGCATGACAACATCCATAACAAGAACAAAACATAGTAAAGCAGCAATAATAAAATACGACAACAATAACTCTTGTTCTATGATAAAGATATAATTTTACCTCATGAAAGTACATATTATGAATCGGGACACCAAAAAGAGCAGACAACGATCCCTCCCCCATCCTCCTTCCCAAAGAAAAAAAATAAACAAACATAAAGAGGAAAGACAATAATTTTCGAATTTAGGGAATATAATACTTTTGAAGCATAACCAGTTTGGACAGCATTCATCATATTTTTTCAAATCACATCTGTCAGTGTGTCTGGTAATCCCAGCAAATAAATTTTTTTTTGAAACACCTATACAAACAGTACCTCCCATTCTATACATTTTATCATGACAATCCCCCCATGTTGAGACAGGTATAGGGAGTCAAGTAAATGCCACCTTACCCTGCAATTGCAAAGAGGCAATATTTAGACCCTTCTAAATATTTAGAAAGGCTGCCTGCCTAATCACGATGAGAGTTTAATTTAACAAATGAAACGGACTTTATGCATACATCTAGACCCTTAATCCCAGCAACAGCAGGATTCTCAGTTGATGTAAACAAAGTCAACACCCAACATGAGCTTGCCCATACAATGTTGCAGGGGTTCTTTTAGCACAATTGGTAGATCAGTTTCACAATATCAGCAATTCATCCCATTTTCAAGTGTTCCTCGACTTTCTTCTCTTCAGCATCTCCCCTTCTCAACACTCCTTTAACAAAAACCCAATAAATTGTTTCGACTGTACCACTATTTGGTCAAAACCGGGGGGAGAGTGTTAATAAGGATCTCCCTCGTAATCTTGAGTTTTCCACAGGTTTTCAAACTACGTACTCGTATATAGTACCACAAACCTGATAGTACTACCCATGCCCCCACTGTCTTAAGATCAGAATTAGTTTAATATACTACTTATTCTAGAATAAACCTCATAACAACAAATCCATCTCTCTCCCCCTCTCTCTCCACACCTATCCTATCCCATTTACATCATACTCATTGTCAGAATGAAGCTCCCTCTCTCTTCTAAAAAGAGAACAAAAAAGGAGATGCACAAAATTAACCAAGTTTCAAAAAGTAAAAGCCAGAGATTGAGCTTTAGTGTAGATGGAATGTGCCACACCCATATGTGTCGCTGCAAAATTTATCATCACAGAACATTTGAGGACAAGAGTAAGTACTGTAGTCAGCTTCTGACATAATCAAGAAATTTTTGAAAGGTTTTAACCATCAACTTATACCAGATCATTCATTGCTCATTATTCGAACAGACCCTTCAATTCATAAAAGTGGTTATATATCACAAAAAATGTTGGCTTCAAAGTCCTAGCATAGATGTATAAGTTTTCCTTTCAAACCAAGCCATCAAAAATGGATAGTATAAGGTTGTTGTTACTTTAGAGCTTTCATTATACAGATCAAATCAACGGATAGTTGGCGCCTGGAAAGAGAGGTTTCTAGTTTTGTGGGCACCCAAAAGGATGTCGGGCGGAAACAAAAGATTTATAGGGATATGACGGTCATCGATACCGTCATTAGGAATTAAACACAGAAAAATACACCTCGACCAAGGCATACCGCACTTGGAGCAATCACTGAGGAGGTTTATCAGCATGCGGTTCGATGCACAAGCATGGAGCCCGCCAACCAAAAAAACCGATCACTACTCACACGTGTTCCATACCACTATGTCAAGAAATCCCGAGCGTACAACACACAACCACAAATATCAAATATGACTGCAAGAATTCGTCGGAATCCCTAAACCAGCACTGTTAGACGTGAAAACAACAATTCCAACCGTTAACTCAGGCTAGACTCGCAGCACAATGATTTCATGCAACAATGTCAAGAATTGGACTACTCACGCATACTAATCGTCCTCGCCCGTATTCGATTATAGTCCGCATTAAGCCACCCTAAAACACTACTTCCTCATCGGCTGCGGATACCCTATGTAGACGACTGAATAAGCCAAGAGACGGTGTTCCATTAGTTCGCCAAAGTTCCCGAGCATGCACCCCCACAACCACAAACGTATTAGTAAGAATTGGCCGAAAACCCCAAACTCAAATAGGTTCCCTATCAACGAATATTTATCGCGTTGTACCACTGCTTCGCCGAGTGAATCCTCGAACTACGTGTCCTGCAACACCAAAAAAACGTTACAAGAAACAGTTTTAAAAACCCAAACTAACATAAAGTACAACATCAACGAAGGGACGATTAATCGAAGGAAGACGAACAATCCTCGGCTTCATAGATTCGAGGTCGCGTCTCTGTCGTTCCAAGGAAAAGGTTGGGTCAACATTCCCGGCCTCGAAGCTATAATACCGTCATAATTTCTACCTTGCCCCCAGTAAGATTTTTTTGTGCATTCTTCTAGCGTCTGGCAACACACACTACCTACCTTAGTTATTCAACCTTGAGTTGCCTATCTTCCCCTAAAGAGCTTTATATTGAACCCCTTGTGAAATTCTAGTGAACACCCGACTATCAGTAACACAATAATGGGTCAAAACTTGTGAAAATGTGATAATAACACCCAAATTTATTTTTTTATTGGTGGAATCCAAAGAATGGGTATTAATCTTCATTTTGACACTTTTTTGCAAAAAATATTTTTTGTGGGCCCCAAAAAGGGAAAATACAGGAAAAAAGGCGGTAATTGGAAAAATAGGGAAAGTTGCTAAAACAGTTTCAGAAGATGTGAAAAAGGTTGGGAAAGGGGGATGGGTTTTTGACACTTTGGTACATCCCATATTACCCTTATTAAGCGTTTTTCGAGGTTTGGCTTTGTTTAGGACCCCATGGTGATTGAGGGACAGCTTGTGTTAATTGATGATGGAATGAGGTAATTGATTGTTTGAATGAGATAAGATATGATACTTACATTACAAATATGAATACTAGTATGATTATCCATAGTCTATCAATCAACACATCACATCACCTCACCTCACATCACATCAATCAACACACATGTGAATAGTAGTATGATTATCCATAGTTACATCATAACATGTGTTCTTTTCCAAGCCATTGTAAGTCACATCACACCACTATTATGGTTATATGACATCACTTACATGAGATTTTTATACTTTTATGACATCACTATTGTCAAGTCACATCATATTATGATATCACATCATTATAAATATAATTACATAATATGACATCATTATACTTATATTGGATCATTATACTTTTGTGTCATCATTAAATTCATATGACATCATTATAGTCACTTCATTATACTTTGATGACATCATTATGATTAAGCCACATCACATCATTATACTTGAATGACATCATTATGATTAAGCCACATCACATCATTATACTTGTATGAATTTCAAAATAGAAACAAAACTCATTTTCGGTACTTTATAGACATCTTTATAGGTGTATAATGGTTTCAAACCACCTCATAAGACCCAATGAGCCACCCCACGCATTCAGTTCATTTTTTGAAAAAATGTCAAAATTTGACCCGAAATCGTGTATTAGCCTTCAATTTTGGACAATTTTCACTATTTTGGACCCGAAAAAAAAATTTGTCGAAATGCTTCCCATGGACCCGTAACACCCCAGGAGTCCATTAAGGTGGGTAAAACCATCCAATAAGCCTTTAAACTATCAGTTTACCCGTTTACAACTTCCACTAATTTCATAAACTCGAGGCTACCACGGACATTTATGACAACATATAATGATCATAAATGGTTCCAAACGACATTATATGACCCCGGGATGTATCCCCTAGTATCTCTAGTCTTTTCGACACCGGGTTCCGAAACCTTCGAAATAGCCTTCAATTTTGCTAATTTTTGACCTTTTTTTTACCCGGAAATTGAACCATCCAATTTACCTTTAAGCATCCAATTTACCCGTTTTTTTCGTACACACCTCTTGTATTGGCTATAAGCTTTCACAAGGCCTTTATATAGCCGACTTATGGTCGTATATGGGTCCAAACAACATTATATGACCCCGGGATGTATTAGTAGAATTATGTGAATTTTTGACACCGGGTCTTGACACCTCCTAAATTGCTCCGATTTCGTGTATCATAGCCTTCAAATTTGGCTTTTCACCCGGCAAGATTATGCATCTAGGTACTTCCATGAGTTCCCAAAGGGCCTTGGGAGTCATGAGTAGTGCCCGGAACCATCACATTCATCCTTAATCATCATGTCTTAAGGCAAGAATGGCATACCCTCAAACGACAAAACTAACTGTTTGTATGCCTTGTCCTTGGGTGCACGTCTTGTGCACATGCCACACACACCCCCTTGCACCATCCAACACCGCAACACTTAGGCTTTGTGGCTTGTCACAATCCATTACTTAGAGTTTTTTAGCTTACAAGAAACACCGCTAACCTCATTTTCTAAAATATAGGTGTTTTTAGGGAATAGGGATGGGGAAGGGACGAATCAAAGCGACATAGGGCTGAATTTCAGTGGATCGTGGCAGCAAGGCCACTTTGCCACTTACAATACCCCGTCGCGTATTTAAGTCGTCTGCGGAGGATTAAACCCGCTGCTCGGTAGGAACTGTAATTCAAGGCGGCTCTCACAGCATATCCACCGCGCGAGCTTAGCCTACCACACGTGCCCTTGGGGGCCGAATCCCCTACTTTAGGACGGAAATCTGGGGCATCACTAGCTTACATTCTGACCCGAGTAGCATGGGGTACATGGAATCCCGTGTGAATCAGCAAGGACTACCTTGCAAGGTTATACTCCTTGGTGACCGATAGCGAAGTAGTACCGTGAAGGAAGGGTGAAAAGAACCCCATCGGGGAGTGAAATAGAACACAAAACCGTAAGATCTCAAGCAGGGGGGCAGACCGCGTGCCTGTTGAAGAATGAGCCAACGACTCATAGGTAGTGGCTTGGTTAAGGGAACCCACCAAAGTCATTGGTTCTAATGAAACCGTAAAGAAATAGACACTAAAAGAATGCAATATGGCAAAGCTCCAACAAAGACCCAACCTACAAAGTGGATACTGGCAAATGGAGTTCCACCAAAAATACTTTTCGAATAAGAAAAGGTATTATATTAATCAATTTAGAAGAAGATTACAGAAAGAGGACAAGGAATTACCAAATTGATCCAATTCCTTTGAATCTCCCAAATTGTATAACCCTTAGAAGCCCCTACTGGCCTACTATAACGATGCTAACAAAAATACTTTTGACGTAGAGCACTCTCAGTACCACACGATACCAGCTTGATCACTAGATTAATTCGTAGCTACATACGCTATTGCTTACCTAAAATGGAAGCAAAAGTCAATAGGAGTAGACTCTTTAGATAATGGAAATTGTTTTATCCAGCACACCATGCAAATGTCTAGTGAAATTGCCCACTCCATGAAGCATTTTATTTGTATTGATCCCCCCTCCCCCTAAGCTAGCATCAAAACAAACGCCAGCACCTTTATAGGTACTTTCATAGGTACTGCCACCTTCCCTATGAAATTTGCTAATGAAAATGCAACATACTATGATTAAGTCAAGCATGTAAATAAAAGGATTTACACAAAAAGACAACCAAAGTATCTCCCCTCAAAACCATAGTGCATCAAAAGGTTTTGTATCGACACATGCACTAGTCTATAAGTATTCAGCCTAAAATAACAAACTTTTTTATATGCTTGATTTAACTAACGAAAACAAGAAAATTTCTTTGCCGGATGTAAACTTATTAAGATTATTTTGTCAATCAAACAAGATAAGTTGAAACATATACTTTTCCTTCCCCCCCAACTCATGCTACTATCTCATCATATGCATACCTAGCTCTCTCTCCCTTCAGCATGCACGACAACTAGCAAACATAACGGTGAACTCGCATCACTGAGGTGCCAACATTCCTCATTTTTAATTTTTCTTTCTCTAGATTAGATGCCATGATTTTCGGAGGTAGGGTTTTTTTAAAACCCTAACAAAAATTCTCCTTCCACTTAATTTCCCATTAGTGAGTGGTGAGTGCAATATCTGTGTCCACACCTAGGGTACGTGTCACGGTCCGGGAGTTTGGGCCCCGAAACGTGCGGCGCGCTCTAGCCTTTTGGCGGCAAGAACGCTAGCCTTGTGCGGAAGAGGGGCTTGTGAGCACGAACCAACACAAGCGGGCAATCAAATCTCAGGAATACTCACGTCTATTTGGGCGACAGATGCGGGTGGTCGGGGCTTGTGACGGGCGATACTTCAAGGCAGGCACAAGCGGGTCCGAACCACGAGTTCTTAGTGCATCAAGTTGGTGTGGAAGGGAGCTATTATGCAAGTAAGACACAATATCTATAAAGGTCTGACAACAAACAAGCGTAAAAGCAAGGCAACACTTGGTAGAAGGCTTAAGATTTCAGTCAATCATTCACCCTCTAAAGAGCTTTAAACGCAATACATGGAGAATCCCTAGTGAACACTGAACTGACAGTAACACAATAATGGAATCTTAGGCCTAGAAAGCATAAACTAAACCCTAGGAAAGCATTAAAGGGGGCATCTAATACATCAAAAGGAGTCGGATTCTAACAGTACGCCATCCATCACAACTACACGGATCTCAACTAAATACTTAGTAAGACAACACTAAATAAGCCATGAGTTTGCAATATACAATTAAAGTTCGGTCAACAAGTTTAAAATTGTGGACACATAGACTACCTAACAAAATAATCCAATCAAGCAACTGTGATGCAAAACAAAAATTTTAAAAAAAAAGGGAAAAAAAAAAAGACCTAAAGTCCTCTGAGCATGGATTCAAAATAAAGCATAAAGGCACACATGACATACCAGCTCAAGAAGAAAATGTGAGTCTTGTGAATACAATTCTTCTGAGAGACAATGAAGTGCTCGCCCCAAACGAGCATGTTGTTTCTTCAACAAACTACTCTCCGTATCAGAGATATTAGGGTCCAATCCAAATTCATCCCGCCTAATTGATTCAACAACAAGAGCAGCCTTCTCTATGTCTTGTTCAGCCAGGTGATGTGATATATTATTTTTAAAATACTGCACTTCTGAGCCACCCATGGTCATGGATGCATCCGTATCATTTTTATGCAGGTCAAGTTTTTTAGCAGGAGAAGGGGTCTTTTCTGGTGAACACTGGGCAAGGTCAATCTCTTTCACATCAGAACCCTTGTTTGTCAGTGATGGAACTCCAGTTAGTATCAAGGACTTGTAATCAGTTATTGGACAAACTGAATGGTAATCATGGATCCACTCAACTATACCCAATGAGAAACCAATTTCATGCAGCATAAGACGCTCCACATGTCCTTTACACTGAATCAATATAGCTGAAGCAACATCATTGACCAAAGACTGCATTCCAGAAAGTAATACATCAGCTGCAAAACAGCGAAATTCTGAAGGCAAGAAAGCTAGACAATCAATGAAAATTCTTGATGCAAGGGACACAGCACAATTCATCCCACTCAAATTCTTGACAAGATTCACACTAGAATGACAATTAACTGATTCATTCTCTCTCGGTATTTTCGCACTCCTATGCCCATTACTAAAATCCATGTTTTGCAAAAAATCTGCCATGACAACTTCAAATCCTTGCCGTGCCTGGCATTTTAAAAGGGACAAGGGCACATGTCTTTTTCCGCCAGACAACACAAACAATGAAAGAAGCTGCACTGCGACTTCAAAAGGAGATTCATGAAGTAAAGCTTGAAAGAACAGATCCCCAGAAGCTGAATGGTCAATTCGAACAACTTTACCATCTCTTGTCAAAAGACATAAAAAGCCTTCCACATTAACCTCTGAATGCAACCATTCCAGAAGAGGCCCAAGTGAAGGAGCATATACAAGATCCCAATGCAACCATGAGTTTAGATCTGCCAAATATGGTGTTTTAAGTAATATGTCAATGGCATTTCTTGATGTAACTGATCCAAATTTACCATCAACCCGCTCCATGTCTGCTATCAGCCCAGAATTGTCAAACGCATCGATTCCATTAGCACCAGCAGAATCAACATACTTAGAGGTGCCTGACAATGTTGCAGAGAAAATAACACAATTGGATGAAACACTGTCTCTCTGCTTCCCTACCAATTCTAGAAGCTCTTGTGTACTACAACTTTCGTTAATTCTGAAACTGATGAGAGGAAATTGCCGAATAAGCAGTTCAGATACTTTATCCTTGGTTACAACGCCTTCCTCCCAGAGGCTGCTTGAGGCTTGAGACAATAACGTAACCAATTGTTGTTGAATCATAGTAACCTCCAACAACTGGGATTCATGTACCTCCCCTCTCACAAAATTCAGGAGTGCTTTAGGGAGTAAAGAAGAATTTCTTTCTAAGAATGAAAAGAAATCTCCATGACCAAGTAACTTGAATTCTTTAACTGAAAACTTCTCACTCAACCAAACTTCACAACGAAAAAGTTGCTTTATAAACATGAGCAATCTATCCACAAGTGAACTTCCATCAGATAACACAGTGCTTTCAACAAGATAATCTGAGGCTTTTCGGATAATATCTTCCAAATTAACACCTGAAAATTGGAAAAGGTATTACATACAAATAATGATAAGAAAATAATATGGATTTCACAAAACAAAAAAGGGAGTCAAGGACGCAGCTAGAAGAATTCATCACAGGAGCTTGCGACCCAATTACATTTAGAAGAAAACGAGAAAAAGCTAATGACAGAGAACAATAATTTCAGAATCAGAACATAACACAGAGCATGCTGTGCTTTATTACAAAATGTCTTAAAAAGAAGACATGTTGGACTATAGCATCTTCCTCCTAGACTTGGCTCAAGGTATTCTAAAAAGGGAGGGGAGAGACGAAGAGTACAGGATCAGCTTAAGTATTAAATGTTTGAACCAAACATAGTACTAGTTACATCACCAATGTCAAGACCTGGTCAAAGCTCTCCCTAATAGGGGTGGCAACTAGGTCAACATGTCGAGTTCGGGTTAGATTTTGGATTAATTTTGGGTTGTGCTCAAAACTATAAATAATAATGTAATACTGAACATTAGTACAAAGTATGATATATGGGCCAATTTCGGGTTGTTCGGGTTCTGTTTAGGTCGGGTTCAGGTTACTCTCTATATCTTCAGGTCGGGTTTGGTTTGAGTCAGGTCAGCCTTAGTAGATGTCCTACTTTCTCTTGCACCTGTACATATAAGTTTCTAGCAGAATGTATCAAGTGAAGCTTGAGCCAAGTGTTGCCTTCATATGGAGTCATATCCTCCTTTGTGGAATTGTCATGATGTCAATCTCTTGATTAATCTCACATAAGAAAATTTTACCCTTACCATAAGGTGGTTCTCAAACAAACGTAATCCCTTGAAAAATCAACCAAATAATAAAATCTCATATTATATTATAAGTGGGGTTAGAGAAAACATACATTAATCTAAGTTATCCAATCTCCTTCGAACTAAAATTTCTTTTTTAAACTTCAACATGATATCATAACAAAGTAATCTTATTTTTCTTTAGTCTTGATTAACAAAGAACTTCCAATGTTATCTCATAATTATCAGTCTTTTCCCCGGAAACTGAAAGAGCATTGACACAGGAACATCCAGTCATATATACAGAAAATATATCTAATCATTTATCAATCCTTCTTCGAGTTAAGGAAGCAGATGATGCAAAGAGTTCTTCTAAGTTTCAGATTTTGTGTCTTGACATATTCATGCATCTTACGCCTCTGTGGCGTATTTCCACTAGTTGTTATATTTGAATTCTGCAAAATCAGCATGATGTTCTCTCATTAATTCTTCACAAGGAATTACTGTTCTCGTTTAGTGCACCAATAACCTATTTCTTACCAAAGAATACTTTATGTCTTTATCTAGTACAAAATGTGAATTTATACAGCTCGTAGAACCCAATAAATCTCAAGCGATAGGTCAGGACTCAGGACAAGTTCTATAACCGCAAATTAGATTCCACCCAAGAGCTAATATCATAGAGTAGACTGATAGACTCTTATTGAAGAAATCTCCTATAGTACTTAATATGTAACAGATAGTGAGGGGTCAAAAAAAAAAAGAAAAAAGAAATATGAACAAGTAAAAATATAATTTACCTAATCCCAACCAATCTCTCATTTTCTTAATGAAGTTGAAATTCAGTAATGGTGGATCCAATATTCTTCCAATCTTTCACTCCATGTCAATTAACTAATCATTACGCTCCATGTTATCCTATAGTTAAGAAATAGAACTGAGTTCTTCACATCTAGATTATTTCCATTAATTTCCAGCCATGCTGAAAATGCAGGCTTCCAGCACAAAGCTTTGCACTTATGAAAACCAACATAATTAAGTCAAGAATCCAAACTATCATCGTTTTCTACATATAAAAATTGATCTTTGTTAAACGAGAACCCACCCCCCACCTCCACCCCACCCCCCCCCCACCCCCCCGTGGACAACATTTAACAAGAAAACCAATTGAATAACTTACATGGAACAGTCTTTGACGAATCCCTATTGTGACAGCCAAGATCCTTTTCAATGGGATCAATATCAATGCTTTCACACTCCATTACCTCGTTAGCTTGATTGTCTTCCTGTCCCAATTCACCCATGAATTGAAATGTATCATACATGCTATCCCACATCCCCCTTCTAATAGATGTTACCTGCAACATTAGTGGTAACATTATATATTCATGTTCTCAAACCCATCATCCTTAAGAGCAGTGAATCATGACCAGACTAATTATTGTACACACATACATTGGAAACGGAGGCAAATTTGTCAACACTCGCAGTTTTATATATATCAAAGGAGAATCAAATCAAACTTCTACAAAAGAGGACAAGGGAGAAAGTAAATGGAGCCCCAATCACATAGAATAAAACTTAATAGTCATTCCCCCCCACCCCACCAACCCCCCCCCCCTCCCAAAAAAAAAAACCCTCCCAAAAAAAAAAAAAAAAAAAAGAACAAACAACCCCATTGTGTATTATAGATGGAGGCTAGAAAACCACCCTATATCACAAAGAGTTTGACGAATCAAGATTCTACACCAGAAAAAGGAAAACAAAAAAAGGAAAAAATTAACACAACCACAGAACACGGCCCCATGAATCAGCCATCCGAGAGAAAGCAGAGCCACATAGTTATCAAGATCAGTTGCCCAGACAAACTATATGATTGAATCATGGGATAAGAAAAAGGATACCAAGATTCTCAAGATCAAGTGGAAACTACTCACCGCAACATTCAGCAACCCTAAAAGTGGATAATCTGAAAATGCTTTTCTAATTCTTTTTCTTTTTCCACCTGTCATTTTATAGAATTCCAGCATTTTTTCCAGGACCTGCACCATTAGACAAGGTGAACACATTTAACAGTATCCCATGTAGTAAAAAAATTGAAGCAAATAAAAGATAACTTAAAGGCATATTTAGAGATTTACTTCCTTGCATAATGCTATGCCAACTTTTAAGAATGTTTTGCCAGGGAAACGGATAACACCTCCCTTGGTGTCTTTTTTATATATCTCTTTGTAATTTGGCCAAATAATAATGGAAATCAAAAGCAGTTTAACCATTTCAATAGATTAAATTTCAGCAATTGGTATTTGATGCTCAAAAACAATATAAGCTGAAAAAAAGATCCAAGTTGCTATTCCCGGTTTCCTATGTGATATGACCTTTGATTACCGAGTAGATATAAGAAGATTATCATAGAGGCAAGTTCATTACATTTTTGAGCGTCGGATGCAGCCACCACTTGACAAATATTTCTATGCAAGCTTAGCAAATTAATAGTCTTGATATAGTGTATAAGGTAATCTGAATGACATACATATTTGTTTCTTATCGGGACATTATTAATACATAGATATTGTAAATCAACACTGAAGAAAACTAAGGTTGTAGTGGCCGTACTGTTTTATCAAATGTGACGCATATTTAAAGGGTATGATGGAAGAATGGCAGCCATTTTTGGGTCGGTGTAAGTGTTGACATCGTCCATGTATCAAAAGGGGTCGGCTACATGAGAATGAGGTGTTTGATTGTAAGGGGTGGAGGAGGAATATTTTGTGTGGATGACCTTACGGAATAATCACTTCTGGTTAGCCAACCCCACTTATGGGATTAAGGCTTTGATTGATTGATTGTTGATTTACAATCTCTGCCCCAAAGCCTTAATATTGAATTGCTGTAAGTGTAAAATTCCAATATGATACACTATTTGCCCTAAAATATAAGCTCTACTAGTAATCAATTAACATCTAATTGCAACAAGGTTTTAAGATCTTTTTCTTCTACTATTCCATTCCATAATATAGTATAAAGTCACCAATCATATTTCAGTACAGTTTGCATTAGATCATCAGCAATGACAAAATGAGATGTATGTCACAATAGAACAACTTTCTCAAGAAACTCAACAGCTACATACTCCCTCCATTTCACAAAGATAATTTCACTTCACTTATCACAAAAACCAAGAAAATGATTGGAAGTCCTAGAATCTTGTAAGAAAAAAATAAAATTGAAGCATGGATCGGGTACAATTTAAGTTTCTTGAGCCTGGAGTAAGCTGCACCCTTTTCTTGGAAGAGGAGGGGGTGTGATAAGATTTGATATTATTGTTATTATTCTTTATTTTCTATCCCACTCTAGACGCGTTAGAAATTCCCCTTGTACGAGTAATTTATTTTCATAAGTGGGTTTGGTTTGGGTCAAGGATTTTCAACCCGAATTATATCTTCTTCCACAGTTTGGGTACCCGATAACCAATGACACTAAAAACGATATCCATGAACCGAACCGATAAGTTCGGGTACTCGGATTTTCGGATCGGTTATTGGGTACACGATTTGATATCCAATAATGTAAATTTAGACTTTATAATTTAGTTATTATGACATCATTCAACACTAATTAACAATAATACCACATGATCTTGACCAAATTACTAATATTGTTGTTAATCATTCAAATTATGAAGTAAAGTAAGAGTTTAGATTTTGGATAAATAGATTTAAGTAGGAAATAAAAGAAAAAATTGCTTATCGAATCGGATCGGTAACCGTTAATTTTAAAATGATATCCAATAACCGTACCCGATAACAAATTATTGGATCAGGTACCCGAACCATTACGGCTATCGGATAGGGTACCCTAATTTTTGGATCGGTTACGGATCGGGTTTTTGGGTTTTCGGTTTTTCGGATTATTTTACTCAGCCCTAAATGTAAGTAGTGGAATGTTATAAGAAAAAAATATTAAAATAGTGTACAGACACCTAGTAGTGGAATTCTATGTTGCTTATCCAAAGATCCAACACTTTACTCTAAAATTTAGGCGGACACGTGAACACGGTCAAAAGAGTGTCTTTACCAATTTTCTAGACACGACGATCATATAAAGTGTCTAGAAAATTTCTTTCGACCATTAAGTTAGACATATTAATAATAATTAGCTATAAAATTAAAATACTTCCTCTGTTCCCCTAATATTGCTACATGGAGAGGGGCATGGATTTTAAGAAGAGGAGCGGAAGGAAGAAAACATGTGCAAATAGGGAAATGTTGCAAAATTAGGGGAGGGGAACAAAGAAAGTATATAATTAACTACAAAATTAGAAATAAATACTAACTCCGCTTCTTATTATGTGCATAAGGAATATATTATATCTCACAAATAATACCTTGCTGCACATAATAAGAAACGGAGGTAGTAATTAGCTGTAAATAAATTAAAACTAATTTCTTCATGATGATGCGTCATTTTCATCTTGGATACCAATAATCAAGCATTTTTAATGTCAATAAATATGGGCGACTTTGATGAGAAATGTGATAACTTTTGCCATCGTATTGTACCCATCTTATCCAATATTGAGACTATTGAGTCTCTAAAAAAAAAAAGAGTTCAAAATAAAAGGAAAAGGAAGGGGGAAAAAAAAAGATTTCAAGTATTTAAAACTAGGGATTTAGCAAAAGAGGGAGAAAGAAGACAATTGAAAAGCAAAAGTGAACACTTGTTAGCAGCTAAAAAGAGACATTCATAAAATAACATGTGGTTCCAACGGAGACACTAACATACCTCTACTGCTGTGTGCTGCCGGCAAGCCTCCTTCCAGGTTGTGATGAACATCCTAATAGAATCATTATCATCAGCAGTGTTTGAATTATTTTCCTCCTCTGGCTTAGTGCTTCCAGAGAGTAAGAAAGAACCTTGTTCATTTGCCTTTCCATGACTCCGATTTTTCAGTTTTCTTTTCTTTTTCGGCAGCTCGCTTCTCTGATTACAATGTGGAGAAGAATTTTCACCAATTTCTCCTTTCAATCCCAGCCTTGTCCTCTCTTCAGCTACAGATGGGTAAGGACAGCTACTCACCCTATCTCCATTTTTTCTTTTTACTAAGGAGGACTGAGACTGGTTACTCGTTAAGCTGTCATTTCCTAGATTTTCACTGTCAGAGATATCTGTCATACCCTCATTCTCATCAGAGCTTGACGAAACAAATCGTATGTGCTTTCCACGGAAGTCCTTGTTGACAGAGGCAAAGGATGTGACACGCTCACTTATGACACTGAAACGATTATCAAGTTCCTTCTTCTGCAAAGAGAAATGTGGCCTTTTTTTACTTGGCTTATCGCATTTTTCTTTCACTGCCTCCATACACTTCTCCAAAACAAGATTTTGAGCATTCTGGGCCTTGTGTAAGAAACCTATGTGCAACCTGAAACAGTACTGTAGGTATTAGATCACATCATCAAATCATCAGTGATTATCCAAGAAAGAGGTTTGAGCAAATTTGACATAGAATGAGCCCACATTTTATTATCTAAGACAAAAGATTTTTCTTGTTAAACAGCAACTAGCCCCACTACAGGTTTGAATTTCCAAGGAAACAACTAACAGGATTTTAAGAGTTTGGAAACAAACACTGCTCAATGTTGTGAATAAACAATGACCCAACAGGCTCCAACTCCGAGTATAGAGAAACCAATTTCAAATAATTTCAACATCATTTCTTTAGCTGCTAAAGTAACCAAACAGCACACGAAGGGAAAGCCATGAGGTTTACTAATTTTGGTTCAATGAATATTCATCTGAAAAGTTAATAAACTTGGAAGTATCAAGCAATTTTGCTCAAAAAAAGCCAATCTCATATGCTTCACAAAGAACCTGAGTGGAGACACACTTTAGGGTGCAATCAGCAACTCGGAGATAGGAATTTCAAATGTCTCGATTTTAAGCTCTGTTTGACTTCTTTCTAGGTGGGAAATTTTCTTCGAGTTTTTATTAGTTCAATTTACCAGTTAACCACCAATTCTGGATTTTACTTGAAGCATAAGGGACATGATCACGAATAACACAGTAGCCATCATTTGAAATCTACAGAAGGTATTGTGGTTATTCAAAAAGTGAGCAACTAGTGAAAAGAGAAGTGACTTCACCTTACATATTTCTACTTTTTTAATTCAGATTTCTTTAGGGCCAAGGCACACATAAAATAATTTGTAACAGCTATAAGTAGCCTCAGTTTCTAGCCAACACAAGTTCAAGTGAGTTTACATATCTCTAAAAACCTGTGGTAAATTTCCCTCAGCATCTGGTATTCCTTTTGTTACTAAGCACTGATAACATCTAAAAGACTATTTCTCTAGGTGTGGAACCGCTATTCGTACCAGAGTTAGTGATCCGCTAAGAAAGCTTAATAACTATAGGTCAGATCGATTCAGCATAGTCAGTTTTTACTATCAGATAGGAAGGGCTGCTGCCCAAGATGTACTTAGTTTAGCAAGGGAATTATATCCTTAAAGTGCATATATATTCCAATCCTAGAGCACCAAGAACACTCATTACTGGGACAGCCTTTATATATAGTGCACGTGCTGAATTACGATTGATTCAAAAGTGTAATTTTATTGATAAATGTATGCAACAAAATAGCTGGAAGCTGCTAAATGATACTCCTATATAGTAGCAACAGTGCAAGTGTGTAACACTTGAAGAAACCTTCATCCCAATTCCCCACCCCCCTCTCAAGGAAGAACCATACAAAAAGCTTCAAGGTTAAGGTTTCCTTTTCCTCATTTGCTTCTAATAAATAGCCTAACACAAAATTCAAATAATCCATGCCAAAATTTTATATCAAAAAATTTATTTATCAAAAACCAGAAGAGTGACATGAAGATAATGACAACAGGCAAGTCGAAGAACCCAGCCAAGGAGGGGACGGCAGCTTATAAATACCAACAAAATGACTGACTTTGCGGTGAATTTTTAACACAGTACTACTGCCTGAATCCCACTAAAGAGGTGTCTAGGGAGGGTAAGCTGTAGAAGATCATACCTTTTACAGGCCTCTCAAAGAGGCAAATACTTTCATACACCTTCAATTGAATTGGAGACACAATTAAGATTTGAAAAGATCATGAGAACCCCATATCAAAAGGCACAGATCTTGGAAAAAAGAGACCTCAGGCTGAGGTCCACTACATGAATCTTCAGGTGTTATGATGCCTAGCAAGTAGTAAGGGACATATCCCCAATTTTCCCTACAACAGATGTTCCCTCTTTCAAAGACTCTTCTAATCCTCTGAAGTCTTTAGACCTCGCAACTGTTGCAAGTAAGCAACAAAACCTTCTCTTGACACGCTGAATCCATCTAAAGCTTAACTAAGGTATGACCCTATATTTTCCAACTTTTAGTATGTGTTCAATGATAATCTTGGAAATTGTTTGTAGCATTCACTTTTATCTACAAGCTTAAAGATTGATCTAGAGATGCATAAAATATTCAAAGGCTACTGCTGTGGATTATATAGTGCATCACACTTATCCCAGCCAACACAGAAAAAAAGAGCAAGGGGGTCAATGAAAAACCAACGTACCACCCAACGTTCACTTATCACACATCTCAAGGAAAGCAACAATGTAAATTATGAAGCATCAAAGACACAAGCAAGCATTTAACAAGTACCACAAGCATGATGTTTGTTAGCTTGCGAGAGGTTTATATCAATTTTGTTAGGCAGGCAAAACCCTGTTATAAATTGTTCTTATAAGGTAATAGTAACAAGTGATAATTGCCTACCCCAAACTCTGGATCCGCAAGCCAAGTAACCTGGGGTTTGTCACTTTACACTTCCTTGCAACAAAATCCAGGAACTCCTGGATTACAACCTTCTGGTTCTTACTATAAAACAGCAAAAGATAAGAAACTACTTGGTCGCTTGTAATCTTGTACACTTCCTCAATATCTTTGCTAAGAGAGAAATAGTGCATGACAAGGGGGTGCCGTAAAAAAGGACCCAACTCAAGCTCTTCAAACTTCTCAACACACTCATTCTTGCATATGGCCTCTTGCAAATCAAACAAAGATGTAATCTTGTGAACAGCCACATGACAGCGAATAAACGTATTGACCTAACATACAAAAAACACCACAATCAACAAATAAATTCATACCTAACATTTTAGGCAAATCCTTCTAAAATAACAGTTATAATAAATTATATTTGGGCATATACAAATTACATAAAACACAAAAAATTTCATAGATTAACCTGTGCTTCGACGAGGATAAGTTGGTGGAGGGAAGGAACTTGATGAAGCTGAAACCCTAAAGAATCCCAAGAGTCAGCTTGCAACTTAGCCAACGCGCACCGCGATAGCTTCCAAACGGAAACATGCTCTCCAGCTCCAATGATTTGACGTCGAGCACTCGCAACCGCGGTCTCAACCTTATCAAGAGTTTCCTTACGATCACCAGCATTCGGAAATTTGGGATTTGGGTGAATACTAATCGATTCACTGTTTCGTTGTTGATTTTGATTCTGCAAAGGAGGATGGCTAGGGTTGTTGTTGTTGTAGTTGTTCGTCGTTGCAGGAGATGATAAATTGGGATGATTCTGCGGAAATCCAATGGGATTATAATTATTATTATTATGATAGTGAACTCCAGGATTGTTCGGAATAGGGAAATTATTGTAGGAATTGGGGTTTTGAAATAATAAATTAGGGTTTTGGAATGGTAAATTAGGGTTTTGGAAAAGAGGGTTTTGATTGTTAGGGTATAAACCCATGCTTTGGAGAAGGAGGAGATTGGGATCAAATTGCTGCGGCGGAGGCTGAGGCTGAGGTTGTGGTGGAGGTCCACGACTTCCGGCGAAGCGTTGGGGGCAGTGGTTCTCCATTGAAGATAGTTTGAAGGTGGCGGGAAATAGTCTGAGGGTTTAAGCTTTAAGCAGGGGTTAAGGGTTTTGCAATTTTTTAGCATCCAAACAATATAAGGGTTAGTTTGGTCTTTTCTTATACAGTATAAGAAATGAGTAATGAACCAATGATATTTTGGGCCAATGTGCTAAATAAGAGCAACTCCAATAGTAGGCTTATAACTAGGGATATGCTTGTAATTTTAAATAGTTCATTTATACCTTTTAGCTACAACTCCTGATATCTAGCGGGGCAGACCGATGTTAATCACCGGTGCTACTAGCTTGACCATTAGAGGTAAATATGCAATTAGTTTAGCCAAGCAAATTAGCTAATTGACTTGGAAAAAACTTGCCAAAAAGAAAACTAGTAATTATGATGAAAATAATTAATTAATAATTTAAATAGTAAGCTATTAGCTAGCCATTGAGACTCAAATTAGCTAGAATGATTATTAGCTTGTTGCATGACAAGTTAATTTGACAATTAGCTTACCATTGGAGTTACTCAAATAATTTGCATCAAAAGTGGGAAAAAAAAAAGACAAATAATTATAGGAAGACTTTTCAATTGTGCAAAAACACATATAATCATTGTAATTATTTTAAATCAAAACCCTTATAACTTTAAATAGTTAATCTTTTTCGTTAGTATGAGAATTCGATTTGTTTTACTTTCACTAAATTGCAAAAATAAAAGAAAAAGAATCTACAAAATTAATGTTACTAATCTCATGAAACAATGGAAGAAAACAAAATGTTAATTTTTGGTCTTTAAGCTTTCCATATTTAAAGCAATTTTATCAATAAATCTCTCGTCTAATCCAATATGAATTCATGAGTTATGTCATACATAAAATCTTTACATATAAATAATTACCCTTTCCAATAAAAATAGAGAAAGATCTCATGAATGTCTTCAAACATAGCCGATTTTGGACTTTTTTGGACCCGAAAAGAAAACATGATGGAGTTACTCTCATGGACCTCGTAACATTCTAGGAGGCCATTTGAGTGTCTATAACTATCCACTATGCCTTTAAACGGTAAATTTAGTTGTTAAAGTACACGTCACATAATTGAAAATTACTCATTCTCGGGCCTTTTATATGAGACTTGTTTTGTTTCGAACCAACTTATATGACCTCATGGGACACCAATACGCACACAATAAGTTCAATTTTAAAAAATTATACCAAAATTGGCAAAAAACGAAGGGTAGCCTTCAAATTTGACAATTTAGGACTTTTTTTGACCCTTAAATGAAACATGTCGGGTTGCTCCCATGGACCCAAAAACACCCCGAGAGACCATTGGGTGGCTAGAACCATCCACTCTGCTTTTAAATGGAAATTTTGGTTGTTTTGGTATACGTTACATAATTGGAAAAAAAAAAAACTCATTATTGGACCTGTATAATTTATCAACACGGTGTTCCATATATATGACCTCATGGGACACCCCACACATCAAATTCAATTTTGAAATTTTTTACCAAAATTAGCCAAAAAGGGTGGATTACAACCTTTAACTTTGGCCAATTCTGGTCTTTTTTAGACTCGAAATGGAAACATGTTGAGGTTGCTCCTATACAACCCATAACACACCGAGAGGCAATTTGAGTAGCTAGAACCATCCACTTGCCTTTAAACGGTCGATTTGACTTTTTTGATCTTCGCCACATAATTGAAAAATACTCATTTTCGAGCCTTTATATACCTATGAATAGGAATTTTTTTTTTTGTTCCAAACCAAGTTACATGATGTTGTGGGATACCTCACGCATTCAGTTTATTTTTGAATATTTTTACGAAAATTGGCCAAAAACCGTTGATTATAGCCTTTAAATTTGATCGATTTTTGCGTTTTTTAAAATGCAAAAAGGAAACATATCGGGATAACTCGCATGGACCCTATAATACCAGTCTAGCAACTAATAGTCTAGCACCATCCATTTTGCATTTAAACAATCAATTGAGTAGTCTCATTGTTTCCAAATAAAAGTCTCAGGAGCAAGTGTACCATTGCAAGACGAGCGGGTTAACCCGATATCACCGCCAGACTGACACTCCTCAGTTCCTCACAAACTCCAACGCTGGATCACCTGTATCCCAAATTTCTCTTCGCTCTCCAAATTTAAACCCTAGCTCTTTCAATTCTGCGCAATTGAGAGCATGAGAAGGTATGACGTAGATCTCGAATTTGTTCTACTGTATAAATCGCTGGGTTTCTGCAATTCTAATTTTCGATCAAAATCGTTGTTTTAGGGCAGCAGAAATGGGGCAGAGAAGACGACAGCTGAAGCAATGGAGTGGAATAATGAAGGGGATGATTGGGAAGCTGATAATTGCCGCCATTGTTCTCGTCATTTGCACTTTCTCTCTCTTCACCTCAAGGTCCACTATCCGATCTACCACTAGAACCGAGGTCAGTTTCAGGTGAATTGATTTCCTTCCATCATTTTCGTATTTTGGATTTTTTTCATCAATTTGGTTATTGATACCCATTATTCATTTTTGAAATTGAAGTGATTGTATTTTTGGTTTAAAATGTTAATTGCTCAGCTAATAATTGGGGATTCCAATATAAGATGGTTTAAACTCCATTAATTGGATAAACACGACCCACAATTTATTGCATACTTACAACTAGAATATCTAAGAGCAACTAAAGATCAGCTGAAGTTTACTGCGATGACTCGAGGGACTATAATGTGGTTATAATCTAAAATAAATGTGATGATTTTGTGGATTGGCGAATGGATCAGTGATTTAATTTCCCTTCTTTACATCATGCAACCAAATTAATTAAAATCTTTGATCACCGTTTTGCTTGGTATTGGTTTCTGAAATTTTGAATTGTTGCTGATGCATTTATATGTTATTAGATATATACGGAGGATCTTTGGCAAGCTGCGCCTTCTGATGGCTGGAGACCTTCTTCTGCCCCTCGTTCTGATTGGCCTCGTAAGATTTTTCTGCTAGTGAAACAATGAGACTAGATTTTGTTTAATATCGAATTCAATGTGCTCCTTTACATTTACTCATTTTCTTCACCCCTATTTCCAATGCTGTAGCTCCCTCGTCTAGGACGAATGGGTATCTGCGTGTTCGCTGCAATGGTGGTCTGAATCAGCAGAGAACTGCAGTAAGTATCCTCTTCATTGACGTTATTTCGTTCAATTTCATGCTTCCTTTCTAGAAATTTGTAATTTTCTTTTGCATTTCTGGTTTTTGATAGTTTTGCTATTATGAGCTCTATGATATCTTCAACATTAAAAAATCTTTTAGTTGCTGGCTGATTACATACCTAGCAAAATTAATTATTCACATGTACATTTGTTAACATAATAAACTACTTTGATGTTTTGGGATAAAACTTCCTGAATAAAGCTAAGGTGGGTTGTTTAATACACATCAAAGGGATACTTCACTCTTAAAAAGAATTACATAATATTTGGATGTTGGTATATAAATTGTTAAATTAGGTAATGACTCTAGGCAATGAATTGGTAGCGCATTGCACCAAGCAATTTTTGAACGATGTCTAGTTTTTATCTAGAAGCTAGGGCTCCTAATAGTCAACTTCTTGAATAACTTAGATTCTAGTTTTACTACTAAGGAATAAATTGAAAGTATTCATGCACGTATGTCGCAAGAAATTTATTTGTATATTACTATTGTGTATCTTCTATTAACTTGTAGATGGTTTTCCCTTGAGAAATTTAGGTTTTTAACTTGATTATTCAACACTTTATAAATTCAGAATTGCCAAAGAAGACATTTAGTCATTGATATTTCTTAAAAGTTCATGTGGGATATCTAATGAATTAATATCTAATTTATTGCTGGTTTTATACCTTTGATTATTTTTTGGCTTTGGTAACGGATCTACATTGATCTGAAGTTGGTAAGTCAAAGCCGCCGGCATATTGTAGGTTACTTAGATGAAAGGGTTAGGCTCTGTCATCATATTAAATTGCTTGTATTAATTTTGTGCTCAGATACTCCTTAAAAGTGATTTTTGTGCATTTTTGTAATCCGTATTGCTTTCCATTGTCTATTTAATAATGCACAAGTGTGGGCTTGTCTCCATGAACTAACTATTTTATGTGATGTTACCCAGAATTCCCGTGTGTTTTCAGCAAGATGTTACTCTGTTTTACCTAACAATTGGCCTTATCTTCTGTAGATTTGTAATGCTGTTCTTGCTGCTAGAATCATGAATGCAACGCTAGTATTACCTGAGTTAGATGCCAATTCCTTTTGGCATGATGACAGGTATGTATCTTCATGTCAACTTTAAGTAACTTTAACAATTTTTTAGATTTATTAAGGGAACAGATAAGGAAGGGGAGTGTGATAAAAAGGCCATTCATTGTTTGGACAACAGAATTGTAAGAGCGAAGGGTTGACAAGGGTTATTTTTTATTTTTAACTCTTTGTTTCACTTTGCCCTATTTTCTCCGCCTCTTCCCTTCTCTCCCGGGTTTGGTTGTGTGAACTGCATTTATGTAATTCTTGAAACCGTAATACAGTGGATTTCAAGGTATCTACGATGTGGAGCATTTTATCAGAACTCTGAGATATGATGTGCGAATTGTTGAAAATGTTCCAGAGATTCACAAAAATGGAAAGACCAAGAAGATGAAAACTTTCCAGGTTCTTTTTAGTTTTTACTTCTTATGTGAAATCAAAATAGTTGCTCTTATACAATATACACGTGTGTTATTAATTTTTATTTTTTATTTATTTATTTTTAATATAGATGAACCCTCCAAGAGATGCGCCCATCAGTTGGTATACAACCACTGCTTTGGAGAAGATGAAGGAACATGGTGCTATCTATCTTACCCCCTTTTCTCATCGATTGGCTGAGGAAATCGACAATGCTGAATATCAGAGGTTACGGTGCAGAGTAAATTATCATGCTCTCAGATTTAAGCCTCATATATTGGAGTTGAGCCATGCAATAGTGAATAGACTACGTGCACAAGGTCGCTTCATGGCAATACATCTTCGATTTGAGATGGATATGCTGTCATTTGCTGGGTAAGTCACGTGCTTGTTGAGGATCACTATATATGATGAATATCATTGGTGGGATTTCTGATTGCTGGTCTTTTCCCTCATTTACATACAGAGCTTAATTGGCTTGGAGACTGTCAATAAACCTACTTTTTTTTTTATGATTATGTAGAAAAGATTAACTGCTAAATGACCATTATTTAAATGGTGGGCCAATATTGTCTAGGTGCTTTGATATATTTTCCCCCAAGGAGCAGAAGGAATTGAAAGAATATCGGGAGAAGAATTTCGCCCCAAAGAAACTTGTATATGATGAGAGACGTGCAATCGGAAAATGTCCTTTGACTCCAGAAGAGGTATATTTTGACTTCGTTCATTCATTGTCATTGTTTTCTTTGTTACCCCTTTGGTTTTAAAAATGTTTGTGTAGAATTGATAAAATGAAATTAAATTTGCTAAAGTTCTTTGAGGTCATTGTTCATGTCCTAATGTTGAGAAAAACCATCATTTTTTTTTGCAGCTGAGTCTTCAATTTATGGCCTTATTATAGAACTTCTTAGTTGAGACTAGAAGTTTAAAGAGACTACCATGCTGAAGTACTGTTCTGTCAGTATCTTAATTTGTTGTGTCCCTGTTCCTAGCTGAAAGATAGACAAATGGCTTAAACCTGTTAGTTAGTACTCTTGTTAATCTTGTTTCATGGCTCACCTTTATCTCACAAATACAAAACATACACAAGCAAATGTTTAAGTGCCTTTCGTTGCATTCAGAGCTGTTCAGTTCTTTCTTGTACTGTGATGCTTTTATTTTTGGTGCCTGTTTCTAGTGAAATTTCTTGCTTACTGCAATCCCATCATACCCATTGAAGGAGGTTTGCTGTTGATTTTCTTGTCTTTTTATGGTAATTGTGGTCACTATGTTGCAGGTGGGTCTTGTTCTTCGTGCAATGGGTTTTGACAACTCCACCAGGATCTATCTTGCAGCTGGTGACCTTTATGGTGGTGAGCGTTTCATGAAACCTTTTAGGTCTCTTTTCCCACATCTTGAAAACCACAGTACTGTTGATACATCAGGACAGCTAAGAAAGAACACACAGGGTATGCTGGGGTCGGCTGTGGATTACATGGTTTGCCTCCTTGCAGATATTTTTATGCCCACGTATGATGGCCCAAGTAACTTTGCAAATAATCTCTTGGGCCACCGCCTGTACTATGGTTTTCGAACAATAATCAGGCCAGACAGGAAAGCTCTTGCCCCTATTTTCATTGACCGAGAAAAGGGGCGCTCTGCTGGGTTTGAAGAAGCTGTGAGAAGTGTAATGGCGAAGACAAGTTTTGGTGGTCCGCATAAGCGGAAGTCCCCTGAATCATTCTACACAAATTCATGGCCTGAATGCTTCTGTCAAATGTCAGCCAAGAATCCTGCTAATAAATGCCCACCAGAAAACAATATGGAGACATTACATAGTCGATTACAGAGTGAGGGCCTCAGTGATTTCTCAGCAACTGAATCAAACTTGACTGTTTCAAAGCGCTGAGAGATGAAAGTTTTGTCTTAATCATTCCTGAAATCAGCAGAGAATATTGGGCGATGTTCTTCAATAGGATCATTTCTACACGAATAGGTTATCTTAGAAAGTGTTTACTTTAATTTCATTAGTGTAAAAAAAAAAGTGGGATATAGGTGATGAGGCTCTCCGGAGCAGGAGTATACTTCTGTAATATGGAAACATTTAGTACGAGTATGTCTGGAAGAATGGAGGGAAAGGGAAATTATTGCCAAGGATCTACCGATCAAATACGTGCAATCAAAATTGTCAATCTGAATTGTGTCATTCTTCTTTATAGGGGCCTAGGGGGGCAACAGAAGGGCCACAACCCCTTTTGTTGTTGAAGATGTGGGTTTGTGGGAATTTCTCGTATCCCTCTTGTAGGTGGGCATGGTTACTTCTTCTAAGGTTTGCAATGACAGTTATTAACTACGAAACTCTGAGTACTGTAACAATGTCATTTTCAGATTAATATAGTGTTATTCTTTTCAATTACGACGTATATTATTGTACTCCCTAATACTTTAGGAGGATTTATTAAGCTTTTGTACCCTCTGCGTGTATGGACAGCAATTTTATGTTTTAAATTTTCAGCATTTCCTAAACAATCGTGAAATGGATACAACTGAATTTACCCCCAAAAAATAAAGCCACAAGAAAAGTTGCTTTCATTGAGAGTCGAACTCAAGACCTCCCGCTTACTAAACGGGTGCTCTAACCAACTGAGCTATGAAAGCAAAGCAATAATTTGTAGCACATTTAATTCCTTATTAAAATTGACTGAATAATTGTATAAAACAATAGGGGGAACCTAAAATAGCCGTTAGGTGGGGCTCACAGACACAGTCAGCGTTTTTATTATAGTTCTTAAATTCTTATTTTATGGTTAAAAAAAAAATTACACTAAGAATGCTGTTCGAGACTAGGAATTGTTTCTTATATTTCCCATATTAACTACGAATTGAAATATTGGCGAAATAGAGTATTCCTTATTATAATCTCCATATCGTCTTCTTCAAATTATAATAGTAATTTTTTTAACCACTTGAAATTTGGAAACAAATTAAATGGTTTGCGGTGAATCAAAGCATGCAATTGCAACGATAGAGTATTTTTGTTGAATATAAAAGTTAAAAAGATAAAGAGCAAAACTACTAAACGTTGATATTAATTTCTTGATAAAAATGAAATACATATGTTCCTTTAAATAAGCTAATGATAAAACAAGCAAAGCTAAATATTAGGAAACCACTACTAACCTAACTACCCTCTCAATAGTAGCAATGAATGTAAACAAAACAAGACTTAGACTAAGTAAAACTCCCCACATTACTTACCTAATTCATGTATAACAATAATGCCATAAACAGAGGAAGTACTAATACTAGGTGGGAAAACATGCCCCATGATTTACTCCACTGACCTACTGATTTTATTAGTAATGTTCATAAACTATAGGAACTAACTTTGAATCATCAATTTTCAACGACTCGTAAGAAGCTAAATTGCAATAGTAGAATGTGTTTATAATTTTTTTTAAAATAAAAAATTACGATTTTTTTTAAAAAAAAGTAATGTAAAACGCCGTCTGAGACAACGTTTTACATATTGATTTTTATTTTTTTTATTAAAAAATCCAGGGTATAAAACGCTGTCCGAGACAACGTTTGTAATAAAACTTACTTTGGAAAAAAATCCAAAGAACGGCTCAATGGTTGCTCACCAATTTGATTAATTTATGATGATATTAACATTCTATCTGAGAGTTTTTAATGCTTCTATTTCTTCTCATGTTAGAAGGACAGCAAATACGACATCTTGTAGCAAGAGTCCAAGATGGGATATTGTAAACATTGCCGGACGTTTTAGGAAACTAAGCTTCGTTACGAAAGTAATTACAAAAATGGTTGCGTGGCAAAAGTATTTACAAAAATAAGCTTCTGGGGTAAACCGCTGCCTCGGGCAGCGTTTTACTTTCTATTTTTTTAAAAAAAAAAAATTCTGCTACAAAAACACTGCCCCAGGCAGCGTTTTTATAGTTTGACTTTTTTTTTCCTCGTTTATTTTTTAAAAAAATTAATTAAAAAAAAAGGCAACAGCATAAAACGCTGCCCCAGGCAGCGTCTTATGCTTAAACATAAGACGCTGCCCCAGGCAGCGTCTTATGCTTGAACATAAGACGCTGCCTGGGGCAACGTTTTATCTGTATATGTTTACAGGTAAAAGGCTGCCCCAGGCAGCGTTTTACCTGGTTGGCAGCACCAAACCAGTTTCTTGCCCCAACCCTCAACATCCTTCCAACACCACCCCCAACCTCCTTCCACCACCACCCCCAACCTCCTTCCACCACCTCCAACCCCTTTCCACTACCGCCCTCCACCACCACCGCCTTCCACCACCACCAACACCTTCCACCACCTCCAACCCCTTTCCACCACCGCCCTCCACCACCTCCAACCATCACCTCCACCACCTTCCACCTTCCACCACCACCGCCTTCCGCCACCACCGCCTTCCACCACCTCCAACCACCACCTTCCACCACCACCTCCAACCATCACCTTCCACCACCGCCTTCCACCGGCTTCCACCACCTTCCTCCACCGCCGTCCACCACCTTCCACCCCGACCTCCCACCACCACAACCACCTTCCAACAACCGTCCACCACCACCTCCAACAACCTTCCACCACCACCACCTCCAACAACCTTCCACCTCACACCACTACCTTCCACCACCACCGTTGACAAGTCAATATATACATAAATCAAAACATATTGGGAAACAAAGAACATAACACACAAATGTTGACCGAAAAACATTTATTATATTAGAAATGTAAATGTTATATACCTAATCTATACAAAAATTTTACTACATGAAATAACTAAGCTAACACTATCCCGATTCATCTATCCGGGGCAATTGATCTAGGTCAGGTTGCTCGGCCCTCTGTCTGACACGCCGCCGCCTGTAATGAGTAATGGTGGTGAATGGGTCTAGAGGCGGCGGGGGAGTCAGCTGGCTGGTATCTGGCACCTCCTGGGAGCCGGACGGCGCAGTGTTGTGGAAGGTGTAGTCCTCTGAGAATGTCGGCGTCGTAAAATCACCTCCACAACTACTCTGTCCGAGCTCGAACTGCGAATGCATCGAGTGGCCATCATACGTGTCCCATTGGGGGTCGAGGTAGTCGTGTCCATATTGACGCAAGCTGGCCATGCCCATATCCCGAACCCGCTGGACCTCGTTCCCGGTGGGCCCGTCAGCCAGGCTAAGGGACAGCGCGTCAACCATCGATGCCATGTCTGCCGCCTGCAATAATCATTGATCAGTTATGCATAGAAACCTATAAAGAGATGAAAATTAATCGGTTGGAAGTGAAACTCACATATCCATAAATCACGTCATATGCTGGATGGTAATGGGTGGAGGGAGGTGTGTAGCTGGGGTTGATGAAACGCCGGGTAATCCGCTGGTACCAGACCATGTACGGATCGTGAGGCTGGAGGACGCCCTGCATCGGTACACCGCCCACAACAAACTCCAGTCGGCGATGCCAGAGCTCTACGTACGCACGATGCTCCACCGACCAATCCGTCTCTGCCTTTCCTCGTCGGTCAATCCCGTGCAAACGAGTGCTGGTGTCACATGGCTGAGGGACCGGCTGACGTATCCCATATTGCCGCAAGACCCGGTCAGGGAGGTGACTCTCCACAACCTCAAAACAGATCACCGGGGTCCGAGCACGCCACTCTGCCTCATGCTCCAGCAAATGACCAGGCATGGCCTCCACTAACTCAGGAAGGTACGGATCCCATGTCACCTGCACATACACATCAAAAAAACGTCAGTGAACGCTAAACACATCAGACAGTAGAATAATGAGTACAAGTGAAGAAATACCTGGTCCTCAATAAGTCGATCGAAGGCGTCTCGGTAGTACGGTAGACTCCTCGCCGCATGGGAAAGTGTGAGTCTAGGGGCAACCCACCTGCATCCGTATGCCTCGTCAGGTGTAGGAAGAGGGGGAGCGTCGTACGCCTGGTACTGCTTGTCTTGATCCAGCTCCCCCGGTCGATGCCTTACTGGCCTACCTGGCCGCCCGACGTGGAGATGCTCCCAAGACCAGAACTGTTACACGAATTAAAACGTAAGTGTTTACTATTCATCTATTAAACTATTACACTAATTGGTGAGTAACCTGAAGGACGACCAAAGGACCTCCGATCTCGATTGCACCACGGTGGGACGCTCGGCATAGATGGCAATACAGTATCGCCAAACAAGCACTACCCCAGCTGTACGAACGGATATGGTCCCAGTCGTTGTCTAACAACTGCAGGTGTAGGAGCTGGAGGTGGCTGCCGCTCTTGTTGCCGAACAACACGCCAGTGACCAAGAAGAACAAGTAAGCTCGGGCGTGTCTCTGAACGGCGGCGTCATCAGCACCGTGATGAAGCTCGCCAAAGGTCTCTCGTAGCCAACCTATCCTCAACCCAGTTCCCCGGATATCTTCGGGAGCAGGCTGAACCCCAAGAACTCGAACTACAAGTCCTACAGGATCGACTAACGGGCGTCCTGTCACTGGAGTCCCGTGTATAGGAAGCCGCGTAAGTATCGCGACGTCACGCAGGGTCACAGTCGCCTCCCGTACAGGAAGGTGGAAGGAGTGCGTCTCTTATCTCCACCTCTCCGCGAGCGCAGTCACAAGCGCTCGGTCGATGGCCCTGAAGGCCATCCGGTGAATTCCTCCAAAACCAGCAAGCTCGATGTACTCTAGGACGCGTGCCTCGACGGCCCACCCCACCATTACTCTGGCTGTGTGGTGCCTGCAAACAAGCGGCTTCGCGGGATCAACCTGCAAATGAAATACATAAACGTAAGTGTAAAACGATAATTTCAAGGAGCATTCTTAAGTATGTTGGCATAGGAAGTAAATGTTACCGATTGATCCCATACGGCAGTAAATGTTACCGATTGATCCCATACGTACCAAAACACATTACACTAAAACACACTAATCCATCTCTAAATCACATCCAACTAACCACTTTGGAACAACTAAGCATCACTAGGTCACCATTAACAAGCAATAATTCTAGAAATTCAAATACTTAACATCTTCAATATTTCAACACCAACAATTCTACATTATCCAAATTAATATTTAACAATCACAATTCATCAACTCAACCCTAAACCCCTAAATTCAACAAAAACCCCCAAAATTCAACATAAACCCTAGAAATTCAACAATTCAAGAAATTCAACAATAACCAATAATTCAACAACACTAACCAACAATTCAACAACACTAACCAACAATTCATGAATTCAACAACACTAACCAACAATTCAACAACAATATCCAACAATTCAATAATTCAACAACACTAACCAACAATTCAAGAATTCAACAAACATAACGAACAATTTGTAAATACTCAACTAATATTTAACCATACCTTGAATTGGATGTAATACGAAATTGGGTTGAAGAGGAAATTTGGGAAGGGAAGGAAGAGGATTGCGACGGAGGCGAAGGAATGAAGAGCAAACGTGATTGAAAACGAAGCTCGAGTTTCTGGTTTTACAACCAGACAGAAACGCTGCCTGGGGCAGCGTTTCATTAACAAGATAAGACGCTGCCTGGGGCAGCGTTTTATGCTGTTGCCTTTTTTTTAATTAATTTTAAAAAAAAATAAACGAGGAAAAAAAAAAGTCAAACTATAAAAACGCTGCGTGGGGCAGCGTTTTTGTAGCAGAATTTTTTTTTTTAAAAAATAGAGGGTAAAACGCTGCCCGTGGCAGCGGTTTACCCCAGAAGCTTATTTTTGTAAATACTTTTACCACGCAACCAAATTTGTAATTATTTTCTTCAGGAAGCTTAGTTTCCTAAAACGTCCAACATTGCCTGCCTAATGTTTTCCTTAAAAAAAGAAAAAAGTAATATTCCTGTAAAATAATTTAGTAATAAGGCTTGGTAGCTTTACTAAACCCTAAACCTCAGTTCTAGTTGCAGTAGTTTTCTCGACTTCAATTGGGTTATTCTTGCGTTTTCTTCCCTAATAATTGTCAATTATTTGCTGTTGCGAATTCTCTTCTGTTTGCAGTTTGCCATTAACAAAAATGGAGGAAGATAACCGAGAAGAAGTGAAATCATTCAAAGACCTAAATATTTGCGATCTTTTAGTTGAAGCTTGTGACAAATTAGGATGGACTGCTCCTACTAAAATTCAAGCTGATTCCATTCCTCATGCTCTTGCAGGTTTTTTTTACTTGTTTTGAATTCCTGTTAATTTATCATAATTATATGATTAATTGTTTGAATTCTGTTAATTTATCATAATTATCCTATTAATTGTTTGAGCTTCTGTTAATTGATTAATTGTTTGAGTTTCTGTTAATTGATTAATTGTTTGAGTTTCTGTTAATTTAATTAAAGTATCTGTTTAATTCTTATAATTTTTGTTGATTTACAATTGTTGATTTTCGAATAGGCAAGGATATAATTGGACTTGCTCAAACTGGGTCTGGTAAAACTGGGGCTTTTGCATTGCCAATAATTCAGGCTTTACTGGAAGCCAAATCACCTCAGCCATTCTTCGGTTGCGTGCTTTTGCCCACTCGGTGAGCTTTTGGCTATTGGAGTTGTCGATTTTTGGTTTAATGCTTGAGTGTTTAATTGTTGAGTTCCCTTTAGTTTGTCTTATTACCAACTGTTTCGTTATGTCGTTTCTGCAAAATTGCACGTTCATGTTTGATAGTATATGTCGTTACTGTCAATTTGAGTAACTTACATCTTCTGTCATAAGACTACGTAAACTTGATCCAGTATATACTCCACTATCTAAGGAAGCCTTGAGGAGTCATTGCAGTAGTTATTGTTTCTATATGTTTCATTTTTACTAGTATGTGTTTATGACAAAGGCTATGTTTGTTTTCTGTTAGGATATCTAACACCGGGAATTTTGGCCCTAGTTTGTTCTCGCTCAGTAATGCATTTCCATTGGATGAGCTTATGATGGCTATAGAATTATCCTTTTGCTTATTTTTGGCTGTTTTGTTACACTAGGGAGCTTGCAATCCAAATTGCCGAACAATTTGAAGCGTTAGGAGCTAGCATTGGATTAAGAACAGCAGTGGTAAGTTTTTTTAATGAGCTGATTGCTTTCATGCCTTTGTGTGCAATACTGCTCTACTTCTCGGAGCTATATTTGTTTTTCACATTTTAATATCAGATGAATGACTGAAAGTAGTTGCCTTTTTCTTAGTGAGTTATATGATATTTTTATTTTTAAATTTTTATAAAGCAAGTACCATGATTGCTGACTGTGTTATATCTTTTATAGCTTGTTGGGGGAGTGGACATGAACCAGCAGCAGATTGCTCTTGCAAGACGGCCTCACATTGTAGTACGTGATCATTCACTTTTGTTTATTGTAATACTTGATTTGAGTTGTTCTAAGGATTTTGAATAAATTATTGTATAAATGAAACTTTCCTTTCTTATGAATCTAATGTTATAGGTGCTACATTACCAGTAACTAGTGGAGTATACCTGTGCATATTGCATGTAGAACTTATTTGGAAGTTATACAAGTATATAAGTGTGTGTGTCTGTGCATTTAAAAATTATGTAGAGGTGTTTAGAAGCATCTATAAATGTGATACTGTCCTGGGTTAGTTTTTCTTGCTGTTATGTCTTCTTTATCCTTTATTATTACTTTTCTATAGGTAGGAACACCTGGACGCCTTATGGATCATTTGACAAATACCAAGGGGTTTTCACTTCGTCCCTTGAAATATCTGGTATTTTTCGCTGCTAATATTTCCTATGTTTCTTTCTTTGGAATGCTGTATTCATTGTTCTCTTTAATTTTTTTGTTTGTGTAATTCCTGCTTAGCTGAATGACTTTGGTTTTATCAGGTGTTGTACTTTCACATGTAACATATACAACAATGAATCAGTATAAGTTTGTTTTAATTAGTAAACAGAATTTAGTGCCTTAAATATAAGGTGAAGAGAATGGGCTTCTGTTTCGTAAATGTAATTCTAGTTTATCCGTATTGGCCTTTAAGACAGAACCTCAGTCATTTACAAGTTGATTGCAGAAAACCACACCAAACTGGGCCGCTAGATTTATTAAACTGCCTGTACAAATTTTTTCTTTCCTTATGTCTTAATATCTATCTAATATTCTAATCAAACATTTAGGAGTTTCCTTTTTCTTTTTTTTTTTTCTGATTTTTTCTAATTGACTGCTAGGGTTATCTCTGAAGTGAATGGTCATATCTACCGTCATTAAAAAGGGTTTTCCCACTCAATTTTCAAAATATTTTTAGCTCATATTTGAGATAGGGGATGTTAAGGCTATGGTACAAAATGTTGGGCTTCTAAGGAGCACAATAAAAAGATGGAGGTTACAAAAATGAGCATGTTAAGGTGGGTGTGTCGAAACACTCTAAGGGATAGAATCAGGAATGATGTTAATCGCAAGAAAGTAGGTGTGATAGGCGTTGGAGACAAACTAAGGGAAAATCGTTTGGTTGGTTTGGGCATGTAAGACGGAGACCCGAGGGTACACCAGTGCAAAGAGTGGAATAGTGGGACCATGGAGGGGTTAAACGAGGGAGAGGGGGACAAAAATGACTTGGTTAGAAGGAGTTAAGAAGGATATGAAGTATATGGTTGCTTAAGGATGAGGTTTTGGATCGTAAGGGTGGGAGGAGGAAGATTTTGTGGATGACCACACGGAATAATCAAATTTGGTTCATGTAGCCTACCCAACTCATGGGATTAAGGCTTTGATTGATTGATTGATTTGAGATAGAGGATGTGCAAAATACTTCTAAACAATCTGTCTTGTGGATAGCTTACTAGAGGATAAGTTGCAGCTCTGTGTTATTGTTTTTGCATTCAGGTTGCTTAAAGGCTTAAGTACTATCTGTTGTTAGGTGACTAATTGGTGCTTTAGACTTCTAGAGTATACTTAAAGTTTCCTTATTTGATTCAGTTTTTGCTTAATGTAACCGTGCTTGGACGGGTTTAAATGTACAGTTCCAAGGCGCCTAAATGGTACTTTAGACCCATGTTTTAACTTTTAAAAATGGTATACATTTTTTTTTTGGGGGCCCAGGGTAAGGGGGGATAAGAAGTTGCATGGGTAAGTCAGCAGGGCATCAACCTAAATTAGCGTGGAGATAGCGGGGCATACAATTATGATGTTCTCAAGCTATAAGATAACTTAAGATAATTTCAACTTTAATAAGGATTAATTAATGGCGATTCAAATCTGGCGCTTGTCATATTAAAAAGCATCAATAAAATAATACAAAAGCTTAACATGAACAAATCAAGCGTTCATAACCCACCCCCAAACACCTAATGCAAGAAAAAGAGTGAAGAGCAAAACCAAATGAAAATAGATTTTTTTTTTTTTAAAATTACTCCTATGGGGTGTTTGTTTTGTACAAAGAAAAGGGAAAGGAAACAAGAAAAGGATGGAACTATGGAAGAAGAAAGGAAGAAGTACGTGTCTAAGTGTCTGACTAGGCTACTAGGCTATTATGTGAGTGTTTTTCATGAAAAAGTTCAATAATGAAGGGTTGATGCGTCCTAGCCGTGTTTGAGTGTCGAGTAGCTAACATGGGTGTAATATGAAGAGTCTAAGTAAGGATGTTTCCCTTTCTCATTTTTGAAACCCCCAAAACAATTGCCCCTAGTCTCCCTTAAACAAAGCTGGACAAGGCAACCTGGTTCGGCTGGATCTTTCCTTGTTTTGTTTCCACCTTTGCCCTTCTCTAAAATATTAATTTGATATTCTATTGATTTTTAGTCAAAAATACATTCTAAAACCAAGACAATAGAAATCATGCTTTACATATTTTACTAAGAAGAAATGCGTGGGGTGTTGACCAAAAAGTTTGTTAAGGATACTCTATGGATTGATGCAAAAAGGAAGTTGGGTGTTTGTAAAGAAACAAAGAGTTTTTCCTTGGATTTAAGTATTGAGTCTTCAAGATGTTTCACGGGATATACCACATTGTGTGGATCGAAAGCAACCTTCTATGCTAAATCCTTTTTTTTCCACTGCCAAATTTTATGTTAAGTATAGTTGATAAAAAAAGCCATGTCGATCTCAAGCTGGCTTAACTTGACTAGACTCGGACTCTTGGAGACAAATTCAAGCTTATTTCCATTAATTACTCACCTTGAGCTTGAGCTCTTAAAGCTACTTGAATACTACTTCTGGCTACAACATTCCTACTGTTGTATTTGGCTTTAATTTTTACTTTGAGAAGTATTTGGTGATATCTATTCTAATTATCTAGTTTGAAGCTCAGAACTCCTTTACTCCCATAAGATACTTTCCTGAACTTACATTGGAACTAATGTTAGAGGACATTTGGAATATTTTTTTTGTTCTTCTTGTTTTATTGATTCAAAAGAAGGAAAAAAAAAAAAACTTTGACCCCCCATCCCCCTCCAAATGGTGTAATATTATTTGTTTAACAAAGACTCTTCAGATGTACTCTTGACAGAGTATTTTTAAAGGCAGGATTGGTGATGACATGGTGTTGCCGATCTATTAGCTTCTAAATGTATAGTTGTAAACGTTAGAAAAAAAAAAGTTAAAAGTTTAGAACTTTGAATCCTTGACATTTGAAATTATGTTTAAGCTTGCTGGAATGTTAGATTGTGGAGATATCAAGTCTATTGCAACAAGAAAAAAGTTCATGTCTGAGTATATAAATGATCAATACAAGAAAGTGAAAATAGTTTGTAGTCATTATGTAAAGAATTTGGTGCTGTGGTCAAATGCATTTTTGTTTTTTTAATTTTATATATATTTTTTTTTCCTATTGGTTGGAGATGAAAGATTCTTTCCATTGATTCTAAGAAATATAAAATGGGAACCAAGAGTTGTTGAATTTGTAGGCGGGTATAATATGTAAATCGCAATTTACACCTTTACCTTATTCTAGAAACGGCATCAGTTTGCTTGAGAATCTTGTTGATCCGTGGCAAAGGATAATTGTTTCTTTTTTAATTTTGTAGCTCATAAGTATGTACTTATTTTCTAGGTGCTAGTTCCATTTATGTACATGTCTTTTTATACTTGTAGTTCGTTGATTTTTCTACTAATACAACAACAAAGCCTTAGTCCCAAAATGATTTGGGGTCGGCCAACATGAATCATCATAAGAAATCATACGATATAAAGAAAGGGACATAACAAGATAATCATTTAAAAGGGTTTGAAAAAGGTGAGTAAAGTGAGCAAAAGAAAATGCATCCATAAAAATAAAGGGAGTTTTAAAAGAAAACCAAAGTATTGAGAAGAATAAAGTTCAAGAAAGTTTTAAAGTAGTGGTTAAAAGTTAAAACGCTGGATAAAATAAAGTTCATAAAGCATCAGTGGGATAAAATAATAAAATTAAATACGAAAATAAATTTAGAAAGTATTTATATAAGCACGACACCTCGTTGACGTGAATTTTCTCTTTCCACACCGCCCTATCTAACACTATATTTCCCTCAATCCCCAAAACACTCATGTCACTCTCAATCACCCTTTTCTAAGTTTTCTTAGGTCTTCCTCTACCTCTCGCTCTCCCAACACTTTGCAAATTTTCATGCCTCTTTACGAAGTGTCAATTGGTTTCCTCCTTACATGGCCAAACCATCTTAAGTGATTCTCCTTCATCTTGTACTCAATCAATGTGACCCCTACTTTCTTCCTAATTATCTCATTTCTCAACCGATCCTTTCTTGTATGGCCACACATTCATAGCATGCATCTCCACTACATTCATCTTATGCACGTGGCAATGCTTTACGGCCCAAAGCAAGCCTTATTGCCGTTCGGTAGAATTTTCCCTTTAATCTATGGGGTATGCCAGGATCACATAAAAAACCTGTCGCACTCTTACATTTCAACCAACCTGCTTTGATCTTATGAGCTACTAATAATTACTTTAATTAATGTGCAGGTATTGGATGAGGCTGATAGATTGTTGAATCAGGACTTTGAAAAAGCACTTGATGACATTTTAAAAGTTATTCCTGTTGAGAGAAGGACTTACTTGTTTTCTGCCACTATGACCAAAAAGGTTAGCATGTAATATGATTGTTTCTGATCTTTTCCCATTCTGTGTGAAGCTTTAATTTATGACATTAATCTACTTTTGTTTATCACAAGTTTTTCCAGATAGTTGACATGGCTTTGACCTGTTTTGTTTTCTCCTTCTCTTTGGGTATTTGTAGCTAGTATCTTTAAAAAAAATTGTATTAGCTATTGAAGCTGATATTTTCCGATAAGAAGAGGGGTATATAATTTATTTTCTTTGCAGGTCAAGAAGCTCCAAAGGGCTTGTTTAAGGAACCCAGTGAAGGTAAGGTTTCGATGTGCTGTGTCATATTTCCTCTCTTTTAACTTATATGTTTCTTCTATTTTCCCTATTGATATATTTATCTCTTCCAGATCGAGTCAGACTCAAAATATTCTACAGTTGACACTTTGAAGCAGCTACATCTTTTTATTGCTGCTAAATACAAGGTTTGTTCCTCTACATGGTTCCTCTTATTGCTGTGTTCGGACCCTGTGTTATGAATGTAGTTTCTGACACTGATATTAGTGAAATACCTTGTTGGCTTGTTGCTGTGACTTTTACCATCTATGATTGGAAAATTTGATTTTCACGGTGTCTTAATGTGATAAAATTGAGGAAGAATTGCCTGAGAAAAAAATGGAAGACTTGAATTAGTTTTGTAGCCAGCGTGAAGAATTGTGGATATCGCGATTTATGTAATCATGATTTTTGCTTCATCTTTAAATTGTTTATAATTATTTTTCGGAGATACTGTACTATTGCATAATTATAGGCGCAAACTACAAACAAAGAGGGTTTTTCCTCTACAACAATCTACAAGTTAAAACGTGAGAAACCCTAGACGTATGCTGATTCAACTTAGGCCTAAGAACTCCATTACAATACTAAGCATCAGTAGAAGGGGAAGGGGCACTTCAGGCAGTTGCATTATGATTCGGTTATTAGTGACTTGAATAATATGCTAGCTGGGTAGCTAGAGGAAAAGCTCTCTATATATAGCAGATTAGAGAGAGGAAGGGCATGTTGATATTGATGAAGTTAGCTTTTAGATTGTTAATTGGGAATTTGTGAGAGAATCAAGCATCTTAAATGCTTGAACATCCTTTAATATTGTTGTTTTCCAGATTTTATCAATCAAACTTCATCTTCTTTCTTATTCTCACATTTAGTCTCTAAATAAATACCCAGGTTTTATCCTTTGTTCTGGGAAAAAATAAAAAAATCATGCCCCAGTTAGCCCTTCGCCGTAGGGAAGGCAACTCCTATATTTAGTTGCCTATTTCTATTGTTGAAAATCACCACCCTTCATTTTGACGTTTTGTTGTTCCCTGGTGCCTGGTCACACCCAAACTCTTTTGAGTCCTTCATCTCAATCTAGCATGTTTTTTTTTTTTTTTTTTTTTTTTTTTTCATGCCGTTCCTTTAGCCTTGTCCTCTTTGGTTTGAGATTTGAGAATGCTTATCCATTAGGCCTGCCTTCATGTTCCATTTTTTAAGTTTATCAAAAGCCTTTACCAATACTCATACCCAAGCCTAACAATGGTTATAAAATGAAAGTAGGACTATAAAAGTCTTGGGAGGCACAAATGCTTTCTCAAGTCAATGGGAAAAAAAATTTATTCACTTGACTGTAATAATACAAAAAAACTGAAGTGGCTTTTGCAATACCAGTGTGAAAAGTTCCCAAATTTTTTATTCCAATTCAGTGATTTGCTCAGGAATTATTTTTTTCTTAGATAGATGTTTCAGCTTTAGATTTCCTATGCTTAATTTGTTGGTGACGGTTGTGCTTTGCTTACAAGTATTCTAAATTTCAGGTGTATCATGTTGATGCATTCTATTTTGTGTACTTCTGGCTAGTTATCTGTGTTCTCTTGTATGTTGTGATGTTCTATTCACAATTGATTTTAAACTGAAGCTATAGATAGATACGATAATCATTTTGCTGCTTTGTGGACTTGAGATCCCATTTGTATGTCTTCTTTGATTCTTTCACTTTTCCTTATAATTATGTTTTACTCATTTATTGGAGCGCTAAGCCGCAGAGCATTAATAAGATTTCAGTGTGTATACTGATATGAAACTTGATGCTCCTTGGATAATTTTCAGGATAATAATATTTTAACCCCTCTGAATCTCTTGTGAGACAGCATTTAACTCTGAATTTACTTCTGAGTTCAATTCTCAATATTATAGCAAAAAGCTATGCACCCAAACTCAATTCTTATTGTCCATCTTCTAATTAGTGTTGTTATCTTTACTAACAAGTTATAACCGAATAATATATCCTCCTTACCCCAACTAGGAATAGGAAACAACGAAGTTTTGGAGCCTAACTAAACTTAGAGCCCAAGCTAAGCTGCCTAATTAGCTTAGTTAATGAACCCGATCAGCCCAAATAACTAGCTAACACAAACCAGAACCATTAGGCCAAGCAAAGTATTAAAGGATAAACACAAGTAACAAGTCTTTCCATTCCCTTCTACAAGGCACTTTGAAAGTGTGGAAACAAGATGAGACTTCCCGTTATGATCCAAACCAAAACCCATAGTATCTATCATGATAAACACATGCTTGTAGGATATTGCAACATCAACCACCGTACTAACATATATGCTCTCGGACTTTGTAGTCTTTTTTAGTGATATATCATATTATTTGAGATTTCTATGAAGTTTTATTCTTTGCTGTACTTTCATATTTCTCAGGATTACTATTTTGTATATATATTGACGGATACACCTGGAAGCACTATGGTTTTCACTCGTACATGTGATGCAACTAATCTGCTAGCACTCATGCTTCGTAACCTTGGTTTTAGGGCTGTTCCCATCAATGGGCACATGTCTCAGGTTTGCTTTCATATATCACCATACATTTTTTCTGACATTTTTTTTACACATTTTATATATGAAGCCTAATATGTAGATTGTTGACCTTCTAGTTGAATCTTATTGTGTATGTGCTTGATTCTGAAATAACCTTGCCTTGTTTGGTAGGCAAAACGACTCGGGGCGCTGAACAAGTTCAAATCTGGCGATTGCAATATCCTCATTTGCACTGATGTAGCTAGTAGAGGGCTCGATATTCCTTCGGTGGATATGGTGATAAATTATGAAATTCCCAGTAACTCTAAGGTCAGTTTTTGCTTCTCCTGCAGATTAGCTAGTCATCTGAGAACTTGGTTTGCTTAATGCTTCTAATGTATACTGGATGAAAACATTTCATTTGTTCCATAAATGAAACTGTGAAAGTGCTTACTGACAGTGAGCAAAGTTCAATTTGAAGTAATACAGAGAGGACAAGTTGTTCTTGTGCTCAAGGCATGGGTTGTGAGTCTTGTGACCGTGGTTTAGTTAGTATGCTTCCATTGTATTCATTTGACAATGTTATTATGGTTTCAGGATTACATACATCGGGTAGGGAGAACAGCTCGTGCTGGAAGGTCAGGGGTAGCCATCTCATTAGTAAATCAGTATGAGGTTGAGTATTATATCCAGATAGAGAAGTTGATAGGTGAGCAGCATTTCGTGTTCATGATAGCATTAATTTGTTTTCTTTGAGCCCTTCATTTATTATCTGAGATGCAGGCAAAAAGTTACCAAAGCATCCTGCTGAGGAAGCCGAAGCACTGCTCCTGTCTGAACGTGTTAATGAGGCAAAAAGGATATCATATATGGTATATTAGCTTAAAATCTATTGTGTTCTTATGAGTTAGGTTTACAGTTTCCTTTGTGATTTAGATTATTCTCTGTTTGCCTTCTTGTATGTGTCAAGCTAGAATAAATCTAACATAATACATTTTTGATCTTCTGATTACATTGAACTTTAACGAGTTTGTGACTAGGTTGAATTTACATTCATGGTCCCTGTACATTGCCTGCTGCCCTGTATACTCGTTGAGATCATAAATAAGTGTAATGCTAAATTCAAGACCCAATTGGACATTGTTAGATGTGGTGTTTGACCTTCTGTGAACCTTGCTATTGGCATAAGCAAAAGATCCTTCTGTAGCATTGCTATGCTCCATCTTGATGCTTAAATTGGTTTTATGCTCTGAATGGATCTTTAATACGTACTACATATCTTGTGGCTTCTTGTTTAGCGTGGTCTCTACTCTCTAGTCTACATTAAATCCAGGTTTTTTAAAATTACTTTTAACAAGTCTACATTAAGTTCAGGTTGGTGTTTTTAATATTGTGCTTTTGCATCCACAGAAAATAAAGGAATCTGGCGGGAAGAATAAAAGAAAAGGCAGGGGAGATGATGATGGAGAGGAATTTGAAAAATACACGAGCAAAGGCAACAAAGGCGGTGGTAAAACATTCAAGAAGTCGAGGAGATGATGCTTTTTACTTGCATAGACAAACATGAAGTATTAAAGTAGGGTTTACAATGATTTTGTTAGATACACTCTTCCAGGATAATATTTTTTTTTTTTTTTTATTTTTTTTTTTTGCCTATTTATTGAACACTATTGCTGAGATATACGACTAATACAAGCCATCTATAAGAAAAGTCTATCTGCATTTTGTTGTCCATGGAGTTGCGTTCTCTTGTTTTTATTTGTCTAACTCTCTAAAATTTCTCAGTTATTGGAGGCTAGTTAGCTCTACTTCAAGCTTGCTAACTCAACTCCCATCAGTCTAATCAGGTTCTTACCGAGTCGTCTCAATGGACAAGTTTAGTTAAACTCATTTGACTTTGTTTTTGTAGATAAAATGAACTTTAGGCAAAACCCGAAAAAATAAGTTTTCAAAGACTAAGTAACACCACTTCTATTAAAGAAATACATTTAATAAAAATGTATTCCTTTAATGAAAGTGGTGTTACTTATGTTTGTTGGGAGATGTAGCAAAATTTTAATTTTAGATTTATATAAACCCGTAGTAGGTGTTGTTAAACCCATTTGTATGTGATATCGGTAAAAGTCATTATAATATCAGGATATTGTATGAGAATATATACTCCCTCCGTCCTACAAAATAATTTTTGTTTTCTTATTTTAGAGACCCAAAATGTTGTTCCTATTTCTATTTTTGAATAGTATGTAAAGATCATTATATTCTTATTTTTACTTTATCGTTGAACTTCCTAATTTACCCTTAACTTATCCACTTACGTTGTATTTTTTTCACTTTCTCTCTCTAACTTTTGTCTATAAATATACTTTTCACTTTTTTTCCCTTAAATTATCCACTTACTTTGTACTTTTGTTAGTTTTTTTTATCACTTCTCCTCCCATTTTTTAAATATTGTGAAAAAAACACAATAGGAATTATGTTATGGGACGGAGGGAGTATAAGATATGGTTTTGTCAGATCACAATGAAATGTGATTGACATGTATGAAACATAGATCTCAAGAGGATTTTATATATTTGAATTATTGTGGTCCTTTAGGGTAAGACAAACTGATTTTGGGTTGTCTTCGTCATCACACATTCATAAACTTTTAATTGTATGTTAGAAAATATCTTGCATAACACAAAACATCATCACCAACTTCACTCGTTCTATCAATAGTCTCATCGCATGTTTAAATATATGTTGGTAAGCCTTATATGCGTTATCCTCATTCGTTGTAATACCTAAAAGGTAAATATTGTTAATGACCTTAATTGATATTGTGTAAGGGCTTCTTATGCCAATAGTAACTTATGTTACTTACTGTCCTTTTGTTTGTTGTAAACTCAGTTTAATTAATATAATTTCAGCTGTTGTTTTAAAAAATTACAAAGAATCGATACAAGCTTTGGTATATGAAAATATTAAAAATATTTAAAACATGTTTACATAAAATATTTATAAAGCCCACCTATCACATAATTAGACAAATAAAGACCCGTCCTATTTATTTATCATACGGATCTAACCAATTTATAACTACGCCGGGTCATGGCTTTTAAAGGCCTCCATCCTATTTCCTACCTCTCTGAGTTATTTCATTGAAGTGCACTCAGCGTTCTCCATTGAAACGTTCTCCGTTGAATCTATTTCTTCTAAGGTAAGTTGTTTGTTGTTGTTATCATCATATCAATTTCACAATCTAGGGTTAATATTTGATCTAACCTAATTTAATTATCAGTGGTTTATGTTTAGGGTTCGTAAATTCTTAGATTATGAAACATCATATCCAAAAGAAAAGATTTGATTATTGAATCAAGTACCCCCAAAATTATGTATTTTTCGAAAAGTAATGAGTGCATAACAGAGATTAAAACTGAAGTTGCCCGTCTTTCAGCTTTAACAGAAAGGTTAGTCCAAGAAGCTGGTGCTGTCTGTGCTGCGACCTAATTACAGCATTGATTATTTGATTTTGGTTTTATGGTTGCTGTTTGTTTGTAAATATGCATATTTACTATAAATATCAGATTGATTAGTGGCTAGAAGTTTGTGGTATGGCAGTGTTGGGTTTTTTCTTGTTCATGTACTATAAACACTCAATACCTATGCCAGTTTTAGCTACCTGGTTCTGTTGTAAGTCTGAAATTGATGAGATTAGGCAATACATAATCTGATAGGAGTTTCAAGATTTCAGTTTACTGGGGTTTGATGTAAGAACTCTGACATACTATTGTCTCTGATCTCTGAGCCATGAAAGAATAGTTTGTCATAAAAGCAGTATATTGTTTCATGTGGCTTCTGGAATCTGCTTTGCACCGCGAGGATCTTTTGTAGCCAACTTCAGTTTTAATCTCTGTTATGCACTCATTAATCTCTGTTGAGTATTTGATCCAACACAAGTGTGGGCATTCATATGTCCTTCCTTTTCCTTGTTATGTGCTTGTCTGATTTAATATCGACTACTGGTCTACTTTTCTGTTTACTTATCTGTTATATATCTGCTGATTAATTTCAAGCATAAATTTGATGCTGAAAAAAAATAAAAAAAAGCAACTTAGGTACTACTACTCATTTCTGATGTAGGTCCAAGAGTTATTATTATATTGGGGGTTGAACAAAGAGGGAACTGTAAACATCCTTGGAAGAACAGCTGATTTCGCTTTCAATAGGGAAGGCCAGTGACCCTTACAATGATCACAGTGTAGCCTCTTTGCCAGATTGCTCAAGGCTGGTTTGGAGGTACCATGAAGGGTGAAGTTTGCGTGTTTAGAATTCTGTTCACTGTTCAGAGTATTAAAGTTGATTTGCGTAATTATTATTGTCATACAAGTCCTTGTGCAAAAGCTGGTTTTTTCTCGACTACTACTAAAAGTTCTAGCAGATCATCTCCACTTGTAGATGAAGGGGTGCAGGAAGTAAGAAAGTTAGTACAGTTCCCAAAATGTGCTGCTGAAGTTTTGAGCAACTATGGTTGTAGTGAAAGCCAGATAAGTACTATTTTCTCCCGGGTGCCACCATTACGCAATGCTATTCCCTCTTTACTCGATTCTAAGCTTTACTTGCTTCGTAAATTGGGTGTCTCATCCTCTGAGCTGGTCTCTATGATCCACTGTCGTCCACGCCTTCTGAGGTGCCAAATTAACCGACACTTTGATGAACGTCTAAATCATCTACTATCTCTATTTGAGTCAAGGGATCTTTGTGTTAGAGCTATCATTAGGAATCCCTCGCTTCTGATCTACGACTTTCATAAGACACTCATACCTACGTTCTCAATGTATGAGAAAATGGGTCTCAGTAAAAGCGAAGTGATTTCCATGCTCTTGCTTAGACCTACGTTGATTCAGAGAACCAATATGAGCTCAGAGAAACTAGATTACATACGTAGGACTGGAATCTGCAGTGATTCAAAAATGTACAAGTATGTGGTCACAATAATTGGTGTATCGCGCTTTGAGACTATCCGTGAAAAGGTTGCAAATCTTGAGAAGTATGGTTTCTCAGAGGATGAGGTATTGGCATTCATTGGTCGAAATCCATTATTGATGACTCTTTCAGTGGAAAAAGTTCGACGACATTTGACCTTTATAATGGGTACTATGAAGTTGCCACAGAGCATTATATGTCGTTATCCATTTCTGCTGTTCTGTAGTTTGGAAACTTTACTAAGGCCCCGGGTGCTCTTGTTTAGTAAAATGCGAGAAATGGGTCTCGGTCCTGAAGTAAATCAAGCTATAATAATAACGGCATTGAGGATGTCTGAAAAGAAGTTCTTGAAGAAGTTTGTTGGATGCCAAGAGGAGGAAGTCAGAAAAGAGTTATTGTTGTATTATGGAGCTTCAAAAGGCATAAAGCGGTTGGCAGAATCATCGAAGAAGACTTCTTATACCTCTGGGTTTCCCTTCTGAGATCTTTTTTGGATACACCAAATTACAGTTTTGGAAGGTTAAATGTAATATTGTATTGTAAGTTTTGTAACAATTTCGTTTATCTAATTTCATAACAAAAGAAACTATTTGGTGCATAGTCCTTCATTGCTTCTTGTTTTCATCAAGAATTTTTTAATCTTCATCAATACATGCTAAGCTGCTACCTCCTAACCATGGAGGTGCTGGTACTGTGGCTGTTGATTGAAAACAAACCAAACATTCTGAATAACTGTTGTGTATCTTTCTCTTTTCATCCCTGTTATCGATTGAGCGAGAATAGTGAGAAACAACTTTTTTTTTATTTATAAAATTGACAGGAAGAGGGGAGTATTATTAATTGGGACTCATAATGTCACTATTTACAATCGTTTGAGCTTAATGCCTTCATAAGGGAACTTCCTCAATCCACACTCTTAGCTAATCGTAATTTCTACTCACTTGTGCAAGCTTATGAGCAAAACAGTTAAAACCAATGTAATGCATGCCAAATGATACAATTTGGAAATTAAATTATACTGTAGTATAATGACTACCCAACAAAAAATTTCGTAAGAACCTTAATTTTTTTAGAATATTTCATGTGCTAATTGTCATACCTCACACATTTAGAGAAATAAAAACAAGCTTACTATGCTTGTGGCATATTGTATACTTTAGTTTTCTACAACAGGAAAATTTGACAGATTTTTTGACACACAAGGATTGAAGTCCCAATACTATATGACTTGTATACTAAAGTTGAGTCCACTGATTCAGATTGTTTTTCATATTTTTCCCTCTAAAATAATTACTCTGTAATGAAGTTAGAGTACATAGATAATTACACTGGAATTTCAAAGCATATATTATTAGATCGCAAGGTTTTAATTATAAATAGTTAAAGAGTATATGAAAACCCTTGACCCAAGTAGGAACAAGGCCTTTGATCAGGACAATGGGATTGAAGTTGCATGGAATAAAATTGATTTGTCAGAAGATATCCTCAAATCAGAGAAACAGCTCCAAAGATTGTACGCCGAAGCCAATCTTTTGAAGTCTTTGAAGCATGAAAACGTAATTACATGTTATCATTCGTGGATTGATGACAGGAACAAGTCCATCAACTTGATCACATTGCTCTTCATCTCTGGGGATATAAGAAAGTACAGGAAGAAACATAAGAGTCTTGGCATCGATACTAATTGGAAGGCGATCAAGAACTGGCGAGACAGATCCTTAAACGGTCAGAGTCATAACCCACCAACTATTCACAGGGATCTCAAGTGTGAGAATATTTTTGTTAATGGTTATTCAGGCAAGGTTAAAATTGGTGATCTTGGACTTGCAACTGTTCTGGAACATGGTACTGCTTTGAGTGTTACTGGAACCCCGGAATTTATGGCACCCGAGTCTTACTTGTGATAATCAACTAGTGGATGTATATTCTTTTGGGAAGTGCATGCTACAGATGATTACTTGTGATAAGCCTTACAGTGAATGCAGTAACGCGACCCAGGTTTACAAGAAGGTTAGCTCAGGAATAAAGGCTGCTGCTCTCAGCAAAGTGACTGATCCTCTGGTGAGGAACTTCATTGACAAGTGTCTGGCTTCAGTATCAGAGAGACTGTCTACAATAGAGCTCTTGAAGGATCCGTTCCTTGCATCCATGTCAGACTATTTGTGCACACCCAGATGCAGTCCCTCTCTGTGTGCTCGGGCAGTTCTCTTCTTACAATTATTGCTCATATTGAAGTTTTTCAGAAGGTTATAAAAAGCGACAAGAATTCCTTGTCTGATCAAGAAAAACATGATTTTCAAACCCAACAATTACTTGATTTTGAGATTGTGAATTAGAGTATGGTGATTTAAACAGAAGAGATCAGATAGCAGTGTATGTCATGATCAAACAAGTTTGGTTAGCATATCTTTGGTAACAAAGGGTAACCTAAACCAATAACAGAAGCGAAAGCAAGGTGAAAATTTTGACAAGATTAGAGGCAATGGGAGCTGCAGTAAAGAGGTCTGCAAGCCCACGTTCTAATTTTCTGTTGAAGCTATTTGTACATTGTTGGAACAAGTTCTAGCTTCCATTTAAACCTCCAGTGTCAATATACAATACAGTTTCATGCTGTGAATATACAAAAGATAAAGAAACCTAACATCAACAATATTAAGATCATGGTGTCAATATATCTAAAGATACTAAGGATACATTCCGGGTCTTATAATGTCGTTTGCAACCATATATGATAATTATATGTTAACATAAATGCCAGTGTTGGGCTTGAGGTATCGACTTCAGTTGTAAACGGGTAAATTGATAGTTTTAAGCCAAAGTGGATGGTTCCACCCCTCTAAATGGACTCCCAGAGTGTATTGGGGTCTATGGGAAGCGTCTTGGCAATTTTTTTTCCACGTCAAAAAAAGTTCATAATTGTCCAAAATTAAAGGCTATTCACGTTTTTGGAACAATTTTAGAGGTTTCGGGACCCGGTGTAAAAAAATATTGAGATGCTAGGGGATGCATCCAGGGTCGTATAATGTCGTTGGAACAATATATATATATATATGATCATTATATGTTGTCATAATTGTCCCAATTGGCCATGAATTAATGAAATCAACGTAAGTCGTAAACGAGTATATTGACGGTTTAAAGACAAATTAGATGGTCTTTCCCACACAAATGGACTCCTAGAGTGTATTAGGGTGTATGGGAAGTGTCTCAACAATATCTTTTCCAGGTTTAGAAAAGTCCATAATTATGCAAAACTAAAGGCTATAATTCACGCTTTTTGAACAATTTCAGAGGTTTTAGGACCCGGTGTCGAAAAATCTTGAGATAATAGAGGATGCATCCCGGGGTCATATAATGTCTTTTGAAACCATATATGATCATTATATGTTGTCATAAATATCGGTTTTGGCCTTGAATTGATGAAATCGGCGTAAATTGTCAATAGATAAATTGATAGTTTAAAGACAAATTATATGGTTTCACACACACAAATGGACTCTCGGTGTGTATTGGGGTCTATGGGAAGCGTCTTTGCAATTTTTTTCCAGATCCAAAAAAGTCCATAATTGTCCAAAATTGAAGGCTATCATTCACTCTTTTGGAGCAATTTCAGAGGTTTCGGGACCCGGTGTCGAAAAATCTTGAGATAATAGGGGATGCATCCCGGGGTCATATAATATTGTTTGGAACTATATATGATCATTATATGTTGTCGTAAATGTCCGTGTTGGCCTTGAATTGATTAAATCGGTGTAATTTGTAAACGAATATATTGACGGTTTAAAGACAAACTGGATGGTCTTTCCCACACAAATAGACTCCCAGGGTGTATTCGGGTTAATAGGAAGCATCTCGACAACTTTTTTTTCCAAGTCAAAAAAAGTCCATAATTGTCCAAAATTAAAGACTATAATTCACGTTTTTGGAACAATTTTGGAGGTTTCGGGACCCGGTGTAGAAAAATCGTAAGATAGTAAGGGATGCATCCAAGGGTCACATAATGTTATTTGGAATCATATATAATCATTATATGTTGTCATAAATATCAATGTTGGCCTTGAATTAATGAGATCGGAGTAAGTTGTTAATGGGTATATTGACATATTAAAGACAAATTGGAAAGTTTCACCCACACAAATGGACTCTCGGGGGTGTCTAGGGTCTATAGGATGCATCTCTGCATTTTTTTTCCAGGTCCAAAAACAAGTCCTAAATTGTCCAAACTGAAGGCTATAATTCACACTTTTAGAGCAATTTCGGAGATTTCGGGACACAGAGTTAAAAAATCTCAAGATATTAAGAGTTCCATCTTGGGATCACATAATGTCGTTTGGAACCATATATGATCATTATATGTTGTCATAAATGTCCGAGTTTGCCATGAATTAATAAAATTAGTGAAAGTTATAGATGGGTATATTGACGGTTTACAGACAAGTTCGAGGGTCTTTCCCACACAAATGGACTCCCAGAGTGTATTGGGATCTTTGGGAAGCATATCGGCAATTTTTTTTTCCAGGTCCAAAAAAGTCCATAATTTTCCAAAATTAAAGGCTATATTTCATGTTTCGGAACAATTTTAGAGGTTTCGGGACCAGGTGTAGAAAAATCGTAAGATACTAGGGGATGCATACCGGGGTCATATAATGTCATTTGGAATCATGTATGAGCATTATAAGTTGTCATAAACGTTCGTGATGGCCTTGAATTAATGAAATCGGTGTATGTTGTTAATGGGTATATTGACGGTTTAAAGACAATTGGAAAGTTTCAGTCACACAATTAGACTCCCAAGGGTGTATTGGGGTGTATGGGATGCATCTCGGTAATTCTTTTCAAGGTTCAAAAACAAGTCTAAAATTTTTCAAACTAAAGGCTATAGTTCACGCTTTTGGAGCAATTTCAGGGGTTTCGAAAGCCAGTGTCGAAAATTCTTGAGATACTAAGGGATGCATTCTGGGGTCATATAATGCCGTTTGGAACCATATATGATCAATATATGTTGTCATAAATGTCCGTGTTGGCATGAATTAATAAAATCGATGTAAGTTGTGAACGGGTATATTGACAGTTTAAAGACAAGTTAGAGGGTATTTCCCAGACAAATGGACATCAGAGTGTATTGGGATCTATGGGAAGCGTCTCGGCAATTTTTTTTCCATGTCCAAAAAGGTCCATAATTTTCCAAAACTGAAGGCTATAATTCACGTTTTCGAAACAATTTTAGTGGTTTTGGGACCAGGTGGAGAAAAATCGTAAGATACTAGGGCATAAATCCGTAGTCATATAATGTCTTTGGAATCATATATGAGAATTATATGTTGTCATAAATGTTCCGTTGGTTTTGAATTAATGAAATCGGTGTAAGATGTTAATGGCTATATTGACGGTTTAAAGACATATCGGATGGTTCCACCTTCACAAATGGACTCCCGGAGGTGTATTGGGGTCTATGGGATGCGTCACGGCAATTTTTTTCCAGGACCAAAAACAAGTTCAAAATTGTCCAAACCGAAGGCTATAATTCACGCTTTTGGAGCAATTTCAGAGGTTTCAAGAGCCAGTGTCGAAAAATTTCAAGGTACTAAGGGATGCATCCCAGGGTCATATATTGTCGTTTGGAACCATATATGATCGTTATCAAAAATGTCTGAGTTTGCCATGAATTAATAAAATCGGTGTAAGTTATAAACGGGTATATTGACAGTTTAAAGACAAGTTCAAGGGTCTTTCCCACACTAAAGGACTCCCAGAGTGTATTGGGGTCTATGGTAATCATCTTGGCATTTTTTTTCCCAGGTCTTAAAAATTCCATAATTGTCCAAAATTGAAGGCTATAATTCACGTGTTCGGAACAATTTTGGGGTCATATAATGTCATTTGAAATCATATATGAAAGTTATATGTTGTCATAAATGTTCGTGGTGGCCTTGAAATAATGAAATCGGCGTTTGTTAATGTGTATATTGGCGGTTTAAAGACATATTGGAAAGTTTCGCCCACACAAATGGACTCCCGGGGGTGTATTGGGGTCTATAGGATTTTTCTCGGTAATTTATTTTTCATGGTTAAAAAACCAATCCAAAATTTTTCAAACTAAAGGCTATAATTCACGCTTTTGGAGCAATTTCAAAGGTTTCAGGAGTTGGTGTAGAAAAATCTCAAGATACTAAGGGATGCGTCCTGAGGTCATATAATGTCATTTGCAGCCATATATGATCGTTATATGTTGTCATAAATGCTCGTGTTGGCCATGAATTAATAAAATCTGTGTAAATTGTAAACGAGTATATTGACAGTTTAAAGACAAGTTCGAGGGTCTTTCCCACACAAAAGGACTCCTAGAGTGTATTGGGGTCTATGGGAAGCATCTTGATAATTTTTTTTCCAGGTCTTAAAAATTCCATAATTGTCCAACACTGAAGGCTATAATTCACGTGTTCAGAAACAATTTTGGAAGATTCGGGGCCGGTGTAGAAAAATCGTTAGATAATAGGGGATGCATCTCGGGGTCATATAATGTCATTTGGAATAATATATGATCATTATATGTTGTAATAAATGTCCGTGTTGGCCTTGAATTATTGAAATCGGCGTAAGTTATTAATGGGTGTATTGGCGGTTTAAAGATAAATTTGATGGTTTCACCCAGGCAAATGGAATTCCGGGGGTGTATTGGGATGTATGGGATCTATGGGATGCGTCTCGACAATTTTATTGTCCAGGTCCAAAAAAGCCCACAGTTGTCCAAAACTGATGGCTATAATTCTCGTTTTCGGAACAATTTTGGAGGTTTCGGGACTCGGTGTAGAAAAATCGTAAGATACTAAGGGATGCATCCCGGGTCATATAATGTCATTTGAAATCATATATATGATCATTATATGTTTTCATAAATGGTCGTGTTAGCCTTGAATTAATGAAATCAGCGTAAGTTGTTAATAGGTATATTAACGGTTTAAAGACAAATTGGTAGGTTTCACCCACACAAATGGAGTCCCGCGGGTGTATTGGGGTCTATAGGATGCGTCTTGAGAATTAGTTTTCCAGGTCCAAAAACAAGTCCAAAATTGTCCAAACTGAAGGCTATAATTCACGCTTTTGGAGCAATTTCGGGGGTTTCGAGACCCAATGTCAAAAAATCTCGAGATATTAAGGGATGCATCCCGGGTCATATAATGTTGTTTGAAACCATATACTATTTAGGTTATTCGTTGAAGAGTGAACTTTTATGGAAATGCTCTTTGCACTTTTGCAACACTATCAGCAAATTTAACTGTCGCTACTTTCACATCACCAATCATTGTGTTATTTGTGTAGGTTATTCGTTAATCCTTTCATCCATTAGCCTAGCTAATAACGCTTTACCAAAATAGATTAATTGTGAATATAGTACTTATTGGTTAATATGAGATAATAATGTTTAAGAAATACAATAAGTAGTTTGCACAATATTTCCTAACAAAGCTACTCAACCTTCATTAGTACATTTTTTTTTTAGAGGAAACCTTCATTAGTACATGGTTCAAAGGTAGCAAGAACTGTAAAGTTTGAATATTTGTCTGTTGTCTGCTTTTGTCTCTTGAATTAATTTCAAACAGGAATAACAAATAAAGATAAGAGAGTAATAGAAATTAGTTAAAGTTGAAAGAACGTAGTATGAAACACCTCAATTTGACAGACATTGTCAACATCACCACAATTAAGGTAACAAACCACATACAGCAGGATTGTGTTCTTTGGTTTGGTGGGGAACGGGGGTAGGGGATACAGTGAAATTGTCATTGTAAACAAACATGGCAGTGTTCAACCAATGCTTTTAATAGACATTTACATATAACAAACGATAACTAAACAAACAAAAAAGTACTCTACAAAAGAATCATAGGGAACTAAAGTGTCATACAAAAGAACCTAGCTAGTTGGATGGGCCCGTAACTTGTTTGCAACATATAGTAGATGACTAATATTTGTTGACGGGTAGTTTTGCAAAAGCTTGAGATTGGAAGTAAAATCACCAGCAAGCAACCGTCTCCGGATTAGAATAAGCATAGCACAACAGATTCTTAACAATGTTTCCTGCCACAACATAAGCAACAATCAGTTGTGAAGCGAAGCAGCCAATATTAGCATGAATAAAATGTGCAAATTTCCTTAATGTTCTATGACTATTACATACAATAATCTTCTCAGGGAATATATCCTCAATGCCGCGTTTTTAATATTAAACATTACAGACATATAATCTAATTTTTACACTTACAATTATTGCCATAAATTCCACAAGTATATTGCCAGTATAAGGGATTAAAAAAAATACTGCAGTAGAGGCATAGTAGAGCAGTAACTACGAAGTATTAGCCTTTACAGTCAAACCACATAACTTCCAAGCTCTAGTACAATTCCAACAAAATTTTGGCTCCTAACACTTTGGCTAACTGATGGGCTTCTTCACCCAAAAGTTAATGCAGTTTATAATAATTCTGCTGCAGTACATGATAGTTGATATGTATATAAAATTAAGAGCATAATACGTGCTGCCTATATTATATTGTCAACAAGTAACATAGCCCAATCCCCATACTTAGCTCCAGAACCAAAAAAATTAAAAATAAATAAATAAATAAAAACTTACACACACCTGTGGCCCCTCAGGATCACTTAATAGAATGTCCCAAATATGAAGGCTGTCTGTGAAGCTGAATTCTTGAGTCAAAAGAAGAGTTATCCATCTGAATGCATAAAATTGGGGATTAACCTGTCACCAAAGAGCAGGAAGTTAAGCATTCAGTAACAAGGCCTTGGGTGTACAACAAACATTTATGTCAACTTCACATCATTGGCTTTCCTATCAAATCTGGTGTGTGCTCTGTGTAGTTCATCAGCTGAAACAGCAAGGGCTACCTCTTAAGAGGCACAAGGTTGATATTATTCTATAATGTCATTTGAGCATAACACAAACATACAAGATTGCAGGAAACAAGTATAAATGTTTACAAGTGTGCATTATTAAGAGGCCATCATATAAATTTGAGTCACCAATATGACCCTAATCAGCTGTTTTATTAGGTACGTGGAAATGATTAGGTGGCCATGGAAGTGATACGCAAAAAATTTGAATGAGGGACAGTGAATAAAGTGCAATGAAAACCAGAATCCATTGATTTGGTAAGTGGTTATACAAAACCTGGATTGCTTTTTATGTCTTTGGCCAGCTTTTTTGTTTGTCGAACTCTTTCCTTAAAATTTTGAAGACAAGCTTTAAACAAGCATACAACAGTTATTTTTTTTTAAAAAAAAAAAATGTATTTGCCAACTTTTATTTATTTATGTAATACTGGCAATAGGTACGGTCGAGGTTTCAGTTAGTTTTCCAGACATTCCTACTTTACAATGAAATAATGAATAAATCTTTCATTTTTATAAAAATGTATTTGCCAATCTTGGGATGAGAGGATATTGTCAGTCACTTTTTCCTTTAATAGTTTATCAGTCACTTGTTATGTGGCATTTAAGTAGTGGCCAGCAATAGAGTATACATATAGTCATTCACCAGGTACAAAATCTTGGGAATGAGAGACTTTTTTTTCCACTCAAACCTCACATCTAACTCCAATTTGCTCCCAGAATACGCATACAGCAGTGAGTGAGAAAGAAACCTTCAATCCCATTCTCATTCTTACTGCAGATGTGCCACTACTGTCATTCTACATATCTAGCTTCTTTGTGCAGTCTTTGCTAACAATAACTGTAATTAAAATCAACTGCAACACCACCACCACCCAACATTAAAAGTTCACTATGGATCCCACCTCAGACAAGTACATATATGATGCATCATGATAATCCCAAAATTTATTTACTCGATACATTTTTTTACATCCACAACCTAGGTATTTATTTGTATATGATTCACTAATAAAGAAGACTAATAAAGAACTGATATAGGCTTATACCAGAAGATAATAACTGACAAAATAGATACAACTGAAGGTGGCCAGATAGCACTGAGAATTAAGAGCTATAGGAAGATTGGAGCAGAAAATACAGCACAAACAATACACATTACCTTACAAGTGACCTCCAAGTGACGCCAAAGTTCTTCATCATGTTCTTTTAAAAGCATTGACAATTTTGTGATCGTAGAACGGATTCCGACAACACTATTATCAAGTTGCTGACAGAAATTATCCCTGAATCCACTAAGCAACTCAACAAAACAAAAGAATGTATCTGCTTCAGCAGCAGCCTGCAGAAGAGAAATTATTCACATGATTGGAAACACAATAACTTATGGGGAACATCTATAAAAATTTTGCAGACAAAAAATCAAACGACTATTAAAAGTTTTACCATATTATCAGAAGTAAACAATGCAACATTTTTACAGGGAAATCAAGTATACTATCTCAAATTCTCAATTTTGTCAGTATCCTCAATGGTGGATCTAAGAAATCTTTTGAGCATGCTTCACCAAATAAGTTTTTTCTAAAAGATCTGAAAATGACAGTGAAATGGGTTGCTCTACATGTTAATATACATTAGTATTTATATGACTTTCCCTGATTATATGGCCTCCCCAAGATTTGAACTAGTGACCGCTAATTTCCTATGACATACTAATACCACTAGGTTACTTGCAATTAATGATGCATGAAGTGAATTACAGTATCCATGTCTTAGCCTCCAACACTTCGATACATCACATTCAATACCCAAAACTTCAATCAACTACCACCCCTGATTACCAACCCTGGTTACCAAAATATTCTTACCACCCCTGATTGAACTTGACTGGACCAATCTTGAATTTTATAATAATATTTCATCAAGTCTGCTATGTTGTAACACAGGTAAGACACTGAAGCAGAAATACTTCATGAAAATCAGTAAAAGTATGCTCTCTTTTTAAAAATTATGGGCAAAGGATAAAAAAGGAAGAAAAAGAAATAATCTAGAGAAAGTCATTCTTAAGGCAAGGAGAGGCAAGAGGAGCAAAGAGATTTAAGATGGTACAGTTAAGAAATTCTCCGTCGTAATGCCACATTTAATTCAAATTATTAGGGTGAGTTAGGACATGTGGAAATTTAATGTTGCAATGACATGAGAAAGTGCCAAGTAATTATATACTTGATATTACTCAATTAATTCTCAAGAAAATTTTGCAAAATAAGATAGCATAAAAGTGGCACAGTCCAACTTATTAAGAATGCACAATATCTTCTACTTTGAGGGTGCAGTCCAACTACCAACAAAAGTAGGGATATCAAGAAACAACAGTGCTACACACTGAAAAAGGAAAGTGAAGAAAGATAATTAATAGAGAGAAAAATCTAGAGCAGAGATCTTTAGAACTGAATAATCCATAGAGCAAAGGAAAAAAAGGTACCTAGAAGAAGAAGATGATGTAATTGAAGCAGGAAATCAGCAGTGCAAAGGAGAGATCAAATCAGGGAGAAGAAGAAAGATTCCAAGACAAAGAGAGTCAATATATTGGCTAGTCACCGCTATTTATTTATGGTTTGTATAGCCTTTTGCCCTAAAGATGTCACATAGACTGACTAATGAGATCATTTTAAATTTCCCAATATTTATACAAGTTTCCAAAGTACAAGCATCAAAGAATGTAGGTAACCAAGAAAATGGCACTATTGAAAGATTCCAAGATTAAGAGATCCAATCTATTGGCTAGTCACTGCAATGACTGATGAGATTATTTTAAATTTCCCAATAATTATAGAAGTTCCCAAAGTACAAGCATAAAAGAATGTAGGTAACCAAGAAAATGGCACTATTCATCACATGCCTTGATGGAGACACCGCAACGTATGTGAAGCAAAGAGGCCTTTTCCTAGTAGCTAAGTGTGCCTCAAAAACAATTTTACTTATAGAAACTAGGATGACAGGAAGTCAGGAAGAAACATTCCAAGCGTAGAGCAATCATATAACTAAAGATAGTGAGAATATCACCACTTTACCAGGTTTCCTTTTACTTGGACTATATCAGGCTTAAGGATAAAAGATCAACATGTGAGTGACATAACTAACATGCAGGACTTATTGGTCTATAATAAAATGCAGTAAAAGTTTAAATTAAAGGTAGATGAGATCTCTATGTTCAGGCATCCTAGGTCTCATCTCTCACAGACAAAAAAAAAAAAAAAATCATATATAGCATATACACAGTGATACATATTTGTCCACACATTTTATTAACTTACAGAGTTTTCCTCATCTGGATCATTCCTAAAAACATAGAAGAGAGGTGCCAATAACTCATTCATTCCTTGTACGTATCTTATGCCGGGGTTTAGCTTAGCGAACACAATCAAAATGTTCCTCAGAGCCTCCTACAGTAGTAAGAATGTCATTGATAGCAAAACTACCACAAATAGAAGACAAAGATAGCAAAACTACTAACCTGATTTAATTTTGCAGAAATCGTATCCCCGGAGAAAAATTGCATATCTGGGTGAGTTCTTTTCACATCCCGATCAATCTGCTCGATGATCTCTGTGTCCTAAGCACGCATTACAGCATTCAGAAATCTTATATTGTTAAAGACTTATCAAAAAGAAAATTGATTTAAGAAAAAAGAACTGAGAAACTCCATCCCCCCCCCCCCCTCCCCCAAAACCCTTCCTACAAAATGATACTTATGAAAGAAAGATCTGCATAAGAAAGAAGAAGCACTGTCAAAGTCTCAATTCATCTCTCCGCTCAGAACATCAGATTCTCCTTTTTAATTTTAACAACAGTCAGACATAATAGAGTAACACCAGCCTCTTTCCAAAGTCTCAGACTTGTGTTCCAGGTAAACATTTACATAACAAAACATCTAATATTGTTTCATTAATCATGACAGCAACCAATATACTTAGCAAACCTAACATTAAGATACCAAAGATAAAAGAACATTTACTGAAATATATGCAAGCACGTCAACTATCTAGGTCCACAACAAGAGCATAGTCTTTCAAAAATAAAAGAACAAAACTATAAGGGCAACATATGAATAAAATTAAACAACACATAAATTAATTTACTTTTCCAACAAACCATAGGGAAACCCCCCCCCAAAAAAAATGGCCTCCTAGGTTCTCGTGGGTTTCATGAGCAAAGATTGTCAAAATCTAAAATCTATAATCCACGTTTCGAACCGAATTTTTATGAACATGTACGGTGTCCCCTGAAGGTCTTAAAAGTTGGTTTGAAGCTATAGCAGGCCTATCAATAGGTGTATAAAGTCTCGAAAATGAGTTTTGCTATAGCACGTCAATTTCAAAAGCAAGTTTATAGTGGTAGTCAAAAGCTGCAATAGTTGGTTGCAAACACCAACTTGAAATCCCTGACGTAGTGACCATGGGAAGCACCTTGTCCCTTTTTCTATCTGCTTACATAACTCCAAAAATGTCCCAAATTTTACACTTCATTTCTATCTGCTCACATAACTCCAAAAATGTCCAAATGTTACACTCAGACCATAGTATAAAAATGCAGTTTCGGTCACGATCGTGGAAACGGTTGCGGTATCACGGTAACGGTATTGATGTATTGATCACGGACCGGGTCGCGGTTGTAGCGGTAGAATTTCATCAAAAATTTATTTATCTAAATATTATAATTTACAAATTTTAATTAATTTTTATATGGGTTTTAAATTGAATTAGTATACTTTTATGACCTTTAAACCAAAAAACCATATGTCCGTAGTACTCCAAAGTATGTTTTATCTTTTATTTACCCATTGACAACAATTTAAAAACAAATAACAAACATAAAAGGCCAACTGTCGTAGCAAGTGACTATTGGCCCTATTGTCCCACCAACTTACTACAATCAATCAATCAATCAATCAAAGCCTTAATCCCACAAAAGAGGGTTGGCTACATGAACCAAAAGTGATTATTCCGTGTAGACATCGACAAACTTCTTCCTCCTCCATCCCTTACAATCCAATGCCTCATCCTCATGCAAATCAATATACTTCATATCCTTCCTAACAAGTCAATTTCGGTCTCCCTCTCCCTCGTTTAAACCCTTCATGATCCTACTCTTCGTACCGGTGCACCAACTAATTACTACACAATAAAATAAATAAATAAAGCCTACCAAACCCATTACTTCAATGTGACTGTCTCTTTACAACTGTCCCACTATTTACTTTCTCTTTGTTCCTTTGGTTCTAATTTAAGAAACTCATCGGTTTCAATGGAGTTTCTCAATTTCTTTTCTTTTTTCCTTTTCTTTTTGTCAATAAAATGAGTAATTCTAAAGTCAACAACGTCTATGCAGGCAAGATTCATTTCATATTGGGTGTATTGGCCAAAATCTCGGTCTTTTGAAAAATGGCGTGCTAAAACGGGAAATATCGGATCGGTAAGTTTGAAATCCGTTACAAACTAGCCGGTTCACGACGTGACGGCCGCATTTTTATATCATGCTTCAGACCAGTTTCTAATTTTTTTTTTAGTTAAAAGTATAAAGGAAGAGTCGGGTGTCTTGTGAGAACATAAAAGTTTATTTGGAACCATAACATGCATATCAATATATCTATAAAGTTTCAAGAATGAATTATTTGGTTTTTTACTACTATTTCGAAAACATGATAATAGTAGAGCTAGTAAGAAAAGGTTCCAATCGCCAAATTGGAATACAAGGCCTTGTGAGTACACGCTTTCTGACCAAATTCAGGGGAAAAAAAACCAAAATTATAGTAAAAGTGTAAGGAGTCCCCTACGATGATAAAAATTGGTTTGGAGCCAACGAAATCCTACCAATAGGTATATAGTCTCAAAATTGAGTTTTGTTCACTTATGACTTTCAAAAACACGTAAATAGTAGTCAAGAGTAGCATGAGATGACATCGATAACCAACTTTGAATACTTGGGTATCCTAAGGTCCACGAGAATCACCTCGACCACTTTCCTTTCCCAACTTTCCAAGCTCGGAAAAGACAAAAAATGTACAAATTTAAACCATACCAGGCTACCAATAGGCCTAAAAAGTATGTAAAATAAGTTTTGTTCAATGATTTGAGTATTTTTAAAGCATGTTTATAGCGAAAATAAAGAGCCACAAGAAATAGTTCCAATCACTACAATGAATCAGACATTTTTCTTTCCTAGTACATAAAATTCAAAATTGTCCAAATTTGAAGGATTAATCCACGCTTTGGAACCAATTTTAGAAATTTTTACCAAAATTGAAGTGAATGAGGAATTTGAACGCAAGGGATGGAGGAGTACGGAATAATCACTTTTGATTCATGTAGCCGACTCCACTTATGGGATTATGGCTTTGATAGATTGATTGAAGTGGATGTTTGCCCCAAAGGTCATCTAAGGTTTGTTTAAAGCATAAAAAGCCTATGAATAGGTTTATAACGTCTTAAAGAATAAATTTTGTTCAGTTATATGACGATTTCGAAAAAAGTTAATAGTGGTAGTTAAGAATTGCAAGAGATGGTTACCTTCACGAGGTCCCATCAAATATAGTTGGTTAAAAACCATGGCATATTTACCAATAAAGCTATGAAGTCTCTAGATGAGTTTTGTTCTATTATAGGACTATTTTGATCAATCAATCAAATTTTTAATCCCATAAGTGGGGTATATGACTATTTTGAAAACACGTTAAAAGTGGTAGTTCATAGCTACAAAGACAATTAAAATCACCATCTTGGAATCCCGTGGTCTTGTGGAAAGAAGCACTGCAACCTCAATCAGGCCCGAAAAAGTCAAGAATTGTCCAAATATGAAACCTATAATAAACGTTATCGAACCATTTTTGGAAAACTTTTCCAAAATTGAATTTGGTGGGTGGGGTGCCTCAAGGTCATATAAAATGGTTTTAAACCATAACTAGCCTAAGGAATCTATAAAATCTATCGAATGAGTTGTGTACAATTATATAGAGATTTCAAAAACATGATTATAAAGGGGAAAAAATAACAAGAAATGATTCCAATTGACAAACAAGTCCATAGGAAGCAACTTAGCCTCTTTACTTTCCCGGTGAGTAAAAGTCTAAAATTGTCCAACTCCGAAGATATACACGCTTTCAAACCAATTTTGGGACTTTTTCTTAAATTAAAGTAGATATTTGTTGTCTCTCCCAAAGCTATAAAAGTTGATAATGAGCCATAACTAGCTTGCCATAGTTCCAATCAAAAACATGTTTGTAGCAAAAATAAAGAAACGAGAAATGGTTCCAATCACCGTTTAGAATATCATTTAAGGTGAATGGGAAGTACCTCAACAACTAGAAGGCTATAAATTACACTTCGGACCAATTTTGAAAAAAAAATTAAACTTGAAGTGGATGTTTAGGTGGTAAGGTCATCAAAGGTTGATTAAGAAGTATAAATGGCCTACCAATAGGACTGTAACGTCTCGAGATTTTGTTCAACTATAAGACGTTTTCTAACCAAATTGGGGATTTTTTGTTTAAATCAAAGTCAATGTGTTGCTTGTCCCCTTAGATCATAAAAATTAGTTTGTGACCATGAAAGGCCTACCAATAGGTTTAAAAAGTTTAGAGAATGACGTTTATTTGATTATATGACCATTTTAGAAACATGTATCCAATCCTAATCAACAAGATCTTTGGGATCCAAGGGAAGCAGTTTGGCTTCTTCACTTTTGAGGTCTTAAAGACTACAATAATGTTTTGAACCAATTTCGGGAAATGTTTCCAAAATTGAAGTTGATGTGTAGGATCTCCCGAAGACATAAAAGTCTATTATAAATCATAACTATCTTACTAATAGTTTTATAAAGTTTCAAGAAAGTTTTATTCAATTATATTTTCATTGGGTCCATAGGAACACTTGGCCACTATCCTTACTAAATTCGAAAAAGTTGAAAATTGTCAAAATTCGAAGACTATATCCATGCTCTTGGACCAATTTCAGGATATTTTCTCAATATTAAAGTGAATGTTTGAGGTGTCCCCTAAGGCCATCAAAGTTGGTTTAAGAACATAAAAGGGCTACCAATAGGTCATTAAGGACTATAACTTCGATTAAAAAAAAAAAAATTATTCAATTATATGACATTTTAGAAAAACAAGTTTTATGTTTATAGTGGTATTTAGATGCAAGAGATATTTCCAATCACCAACTTAAAATCCTAGGTCTCATAGGGTCTAGGAGAAAAACCGCAACCACTTTCCTATCTAAGCCCACAAAGGTCAAAATTGTCCAAATATAAAGCTTTTCATCTAATTGCAGGAAATTAATTCTAAATTGAGGTTAGAAGGTCATAAAAGTTGTTTTTGAACCAAAATTAGCAAATAAATAGGTCTATAGAATAACTTTTGTTCAATTAAAAAATATTTCAAAAACATGTTTATAGGGATAATAAAATACGGTTCAGGGATTTTGACACTTTCGACCTAATTTCAGGGATTTTGTGGGGTGTCACCCAAAATCATAAAAGTTTATTTTGAACCATAACTAACCTATTAAGAGGTCTATAAGGTATATAGAATGAGTTTTATTCAATATGAATATTTCAAAACCATGTTTATAGTAGTGATAAGGAATAGCACGAACTAGTTTCAATCACCAAAATGGAATTCTAGTGCCTCATGAGGTACACAAGAAGCAGAGAAGCTTCTTTACTTTCTAAGTCCAGTAAAGTAAAAAATTGTCCAAAATTATTCACGGTTTTGGACCAATATCAGGGAATTTTTCCAAAATTGAAGTTGTTGTGTGAGGTGTCTCTTTGAAGTTCTAAAAAATAATTTTGAACCATAACTAGCCTACTAATATGTCTATAAAGTCTCTAGAATGAGATTTATTAAATCATATAACTTTCAAGACATAATTATACCGTTTGAATATAGAGAAATGGTTGCAAACTTGCAATCATCAACATGGAATACCAAGGCTTCGTGTCACAATCCGAGTGTTTTTAACATTGGGTCGTGCGGCGCGTTCTTATCTTTTGGCAACAAGGACGCAAGCCTAGAGCGAAAAGGGTACGTGAACACACAGCGACACGGACTAAGGGTATCTCAAGGAAGCACACGTCTACAACGAGTGCGGAGTCGGGGCTTGTGACGGCCGACATTTCGAAGCGGGCACAAGCGGGACAGACGACAACAAGGGTGTCGTTTGGAGTTCTCTTGGTTTGGAGGGGATGCTTTAAAACAAGGCAAGCACAATATCTATAAAGGCTTAAATCAACACACAAGTCTTAAAGCAATGCAACCCGGTAGGGAGCTTTGATTCATTCAACCAATCGCTCCCATCGCTCCCTATAGAGCTTTAAATAGGATTTACAATGGAAATCTAGTGAACACTAGATTGACAGTAACACAATAATTCTACTTAAAGCCTAGAAAAACTTAAAGAAGAGCCTAGAAAGCTAAACATAAGCAAAATACAAGTAAAAAGAAAGAAGAATACATAAGAAAGGAGGTGGATTATAACACTTCGTTAGGTACATGTGAAGCACTTAAATTCTTTACTTTTCGAGATTGAAAAAGAGGAAAATTGTCCAAAATAAATCTGAAGGCTATTCATGCTCTTAGACCAATTTCGAGAATTTTTTCCAAACTTTGTTTGAGGTATGCCACAAGGTCATCAAGATTAGTTTGGAAGCATAAAAGGTCTAACCAATAGAACTATATCAAGGATAAATATTGATTAGTTATAGAACAATTCCACAAACATGTTTATAATGGTAGTTAGGAGTTGCAAGAGATGGTTCTGGTTCCAATCCTGGTATTATGGGCGGGCACTTTCATATCCAAGCTCACAAAGGTCGAAAATTGTCCAAATATAAAGCTTATTTAATGAACATTTTCTAACCAATTTTGAGAATTCCAAAATAGAGGCTGATGGAGGGTCTCTTTAGTGTCATAAAGTTGGTTGTGAATCATAACTAACCTACCAATAGGTAAAAAAATGTCTCCAAAATGAGTTGTTCAATTATATATTACAAAATGCTATATAGCGATAATAAAGAGAAGTAAGAAAGGGTTGCAATCACCAAGGTCCATGGGAAGTAGCTTAATCTTTTTACTTTTTGGGTCCTAAAAACTCTTAAATTTTCCAAATCCAAATGTTAAAATACATGCTTTCTAACTATTTTCGGGATATATTTCCTAAAATGGATGTTTAGTGGCCCTCTAGGTCATCAAGGTTGGTTTGGAAGCATAAAAGACATACCAAATACCAATGGGTCTATAACGTCTCAAAGTTACATTTTGATTAATTATATAACAATTTCAAACACATGCTTATGGTGATAGTTAAAGCTATAAGAGACAATTCGAACTTGGAATCTTAAGGCCTCGAAGGATCCACGAAAATCACCTTAACCACTTTCCTTTCTAAACCCACAAACCTCGAAAGATGTTTAAGTCTGAAAGCTATAATTCACACTTTCCTACAATAGTAGGAAAAATATTCCAAAATTAAAGTTGACGTGTGGGGTGTTTTCCAAGAGCACATAATTTGGTTTGGAACCATTGCAGACAAACCATTAGGTCTATAAAGTCCCAAGAATTAATTTTGTCTAATTATATGACTTTCATTAACAGATTAATAGTGGTCGTTAAGAGCTACAAAGATGATTGGGGTCGACAAGAAGCACCTTGGCCCAATCCTTCAGTAAATTTGTACAATTATGAAAGCTATAATCCATGCTTTCTAACCAATTTAGGAATTTTTTTTCCAAAATTGAACCAATACCATAATACAATAAAAAGCCTACCACTAGGTTTATAAAGTCTATAGAATGAGTTTTGTTCAATTGTATGACTATTCTAAACACTTGTTTACTAGCGGTAATAAAGAGTAGCAAGAAATGGTTTCAATCACCAACTTAGAGAATTTTTTCCAAAATTGAAGTGGATTTGTGCGGTGTCCACACGAGTTAAGTTGGTTTGAAACTATAAAAGGCCTGCCAATAGGTATATATAGTCTCAAAAGAGTTCTGTTCAATTACATAAGACATTTTTATAGCGTTAGTAAAGAACGACAAGAGATATTCTAATAACAAACTAGGAAACCCGAGGTCTCCGTCGGATCATGGGAAACACCCCTCCTTACCTTTCCAAATCTGAAAAATAAAAAATAAAAATGTCCAAATTTGAAGGCTAATCCATGATTTCAATATAATTTCAGGAATTTTTTTCAAAATTGAAATGGATTTGTGGGGTGTCCCCAAGGTCATAAAAGTCTGTTTTGAACCATAAAAGGCGTACTAATAGGGCTATATTCAATTATATGACTTTTGCAAATGCATGATTATAATGGTAGTCAAGAGAAGCAAGAGATAGTTACCATCATTAACTTGGCATCCCGTGGTCCTATTAGTGTATCGACTATTCCTAATTCATAGAGCTACCAAACCCAAACCCACCCATTCCTTCACAAACCATTAAAAATAGTTTTTTTTTACTATGATTATTTTACAATTCTCCATAATGAAGCCTCTGTTTGATTATTTTAGCATTACCTTTGAGTACAGAAGAGGATATGTCAATAAAAATGTAAAATTGTAAGAGTATGAAATTTTGTTGTAGAGGATCTTTTTCTAAGTCTCATATAGAATATTTATTCAAGAAATGTATAATTATTAGCAATAGTTTGCAATTTGGATTATAATACACCTCTTCAAGCTTAATCCTTGAGGTTACCAATGGCTATGTGATTTCCCACAATTGTGATGAACATTATGATGATTGATGATCTCAAATAGATTGAAAATTTCTGGTTCGTCTCCATTTTGTGAAACTATTCCTCAAACAAGGCAGCACATGAACATGATCCGGTTAAATAAACAAATCAGGCAAGTTAGGTCCGTGTTACCAGTTTATTAAACAAGTTGTGTTCGTGTTTAGCCTTCCTGACTCGTTTAAAAAAAATGTTGCATGGCCAAGTTGTGTGTACTTTTCCAACAAAACATAGGAAACCCCTGCCCCTCCAAGGCCCCAACACACAGACACATACAAAAAGAGAGTGAAAAGTAAATAAAAAAGTAACATGAAACAGTGTCAAAGTATAATATTTAATATTTTCAATAGAAATCAGTGATCAATTTGAAAAGAGCCAATGCGATACTTGATATTGTGGGTATTTACCTGAAAAAACTGATTCCATAAACTGGATTGTCCAAGGCTAAGAGGATGCTCATCTTGAACAATCTCTGATCTTGAGAGTACGCAGCGACTTTCACCTTTGAGTTCATCCTTATCAGCAATTGATGACTTCTCCAGCTTCCTCGAAATTTCTGACTGACTAGCCACATAGACATTCAGAAATGCCAAACTTTTTACAAAAGAAAATAAAAATAAAAATAAAGGTAGGGCAACAACATTTTGACATTGACATGGACATCATAGAGTTTAAACCAGAATTGACATGCGCAAGCAATATAAAATGGCAAGCTCCAGAATAGCATTATTAGTACATGTAGTTTGAACAAAACACATCAGGAAAGAAAACTTGATAAATTGTTTTGTGTATAAAGACTATAAACAATGGAAATTGAATGAGTAATACAAGAAACAAGTTAAGAACAGTAGTCCACGAGTTTGAAACATGAAAGAAACGCGAAGCAAAATCGAAAGTGAAAGGAAACAAAGACAAAAAAAGAAAGAAAAGAGAGAAGAGGACATACGGGAGACATCAAGAGGTCATCCTTGAAATGGTTGTATTGAGACCTCTTGTTGGCTAATTCAGAGGGCCACATTACTCGATCACTGGGCAAATACCCCAGCAGAAGCTGCCAATTGCAATTGAAATTCATATTTTTAGGGATTCCAATTCCGATTAAGTAAGTAATCAACTCAAAGTATGAAATAAATAGAAAGTGAGAAAGAAACCTTCCAGACAGTAGAGCGGATGGCAGGAGCATCAGGAAGACCCATGGATGCTAACCTCCTGATTTCTCTGATGTTGATGACCTTCTTCGACAGCTTTTACAAATTCAACAAATTAGGTTAGGTTAGGAGTTGTTGGTGATGAATTGAATAGAAAAAGAAAGAAGAGAGAGAGGAACCTCGAGTGAGAGCTGAGCATGGCGAGAGATCTCCTCGGCGGTAGGAGGAGGAGAAGGAGAAGGAGAAGCAGAGGAAGTGGAAGTGGAAGTGGAAGTGCCATTGGAATCCGGCGGCGGAGGAGGTGGCGACGGAGGTCGAACCGGCGACGGAGGACGGACGACGGGTGGAGGAGAGAGATCTTGAGTTTGAGTGATGGTGGTAGCAGACGAAGAAGGAGGAGGCGTAGACCAGAGTGAAGAGTTCAACCAATCAGGTACTTTCTTCTTCTGCTTCTTTGAGTCTTTCTCATTTTCATTCACCATCTCAGATTGTGCAGGAGAGAGAAGGTAGAAGAATATCGAAGATGATCGCAATAATGAATGTTGAAAATTGAAAAACCCCAGCAGGTCAGGGCAACGTTGGTGATTGAGGAAGAACAAAAGTAAAGGAAGGTGGTGGCCAAGTGTTGCTTTGTATTTCGAAGGAACTACACGTGTGGTGGGGAATGGGTTCTTACGCTCAACCCTCCAAGCCCGCATAGCTATACTTTACTACCATATTTATTCAAGTGAACTTATTTTTTTATAATTTAAACCTTTTTATTCGATATTACATAGTATTTTAAAAGTATAAAAAATTTATTGTAGTGTAATGTACTTCCTTAGTTTCAAAATAAATGTCTCAATTTGACTTATATAATACTCCGTATTCATATATAATCTCAATTCATACTTAACATTCACGCACTGATAAAAAGAAAGTTTAGCCCATATCAAACCTTTATTCCCTCTCATTTTGATCCTATTTTCATAACCGTCTAGCATTTTCTAGCTTAGTTTGCTTGAAATTTGCAAATTTGAGGTATGCCTCTTTTTGTAAGCATTAGTTATTTTTCCTTCTTTTGTAGGACTTGTAAATCCTGCTTTGTGTTTAATTTGATAGGTTTGTCCTTGGGGATCCTCATCCCACACACAAAACATAAAATAGCTAGTAGCGATATTAGGCCATTTGGAAGAGTTTTATAAAGATTTTGCACAGCCGTCAATTATAAGTGATCACAAAATTTTTAACTCAAACATTTGAATTAACTTGGAGATGAAAATATAGTTCAACAGTTGTACAGTGATGGGGAAATAAAAGTGATGCCCATCCAAATAAAGCAATAAAAGTGTATACTTCGTATAGGTTGGTATGTCATTTACGTTTCAAATCAGAGATCATGGATCCAAATTCTTCATGGACATCTTTTTTGTGTGTGAATGAGCCACAAGGAAATAGTAGAAATTGAATAAACACAATGTTTTCTTCTATTGACTACGATATTGACATACAATCCATTTTACAGTATTTCTTTTCCTGTTCATAGCAAAGTAGGCACGTAGCTCGTTCTACTAGAGGTTTTTTCCACTCCCAAAAATACATCAAATGTTGGATCTTGAGTTTTGGTGGACATGAATTTCAATGAGTTTATCTTACGACTCGTTATTGAGCAAGTTCAGCTCCCAGTGATGTCAGCTGAACAACGTTGTGCAAGTTGGTTCCCAACTTCCCACGCACTTTAAACAGAACATCACAAAGCATTAACCAGTATAGACACCATCAACCAATAAATTCACGAAATTCTTATGAGCTTTGGCTTCTGAATCCATAGCAATATACGAAGTAGCTCATAGTCTCATACGCATTATTCCAAACCAGCAATGAGGCATAGCTAGTTGAAAAAAGTAGTTTAACAAACAAATTACCCTAAAAGATAATTTTGCGAAAGTGAAATTAAAATGGATATATTTCAGGAACAATTGGGATCAAGTCATAAGAAATAAAAGTTTGCAAGATGGAACCCAAATCCAAGCTAACTGCAATTGCATATATTGGGATTATCCACTCAAACCAGTATACAAAGCCATATGAAGAGATAAATAAGGTTTGGCTCAAGAGATGTTTAAACCTTCAGAGAACACCAAAGTGAGGATTCTCAATGGCTGATTGCAGTTCTTTACCAGCTGAATTCAGCACAGCAGTATCAACCTTTTCCCTGGGCATAAATAAGAATTCTCCGTCTTCACTCTTCTCAAATCCACACAGCTCAAGAAATTCAATGCCTCCTTTCAATCCACCAACTCTATCCTGCAACAAAACATGGCATAAAACAGGTTGATATTAGACTATTGAGCTATGTTCTTTGCCATTCACATCCAATAGTAAAAACTCATCATAAAGCCATTATCTTCACCATTCAACAATATGAGAAATTACCAGACATTTTGTAACATGCTATTAGACCATTAGTATAGCATGTCAAACCCATACCTGAAAAGCCTGGTTAGTAAGTCTGATTTTCCTGAATTTCTCCTCATCTGGATTCTTCACCACATTGCCTGCATAGGTAAAAAGAGTTTGGAATGCTTTCTTTACCCTGGCATCCTCGTCCTGGTTCAGCAATTGACAACAAACAGCTATAAGAATTACGGCTATGTTGTGAACCACCCAACCGGTTGATATTCATAAAACATGTAAATTCAAGAATTAGAGTGCAAACAAGCAAAAAGCATTGAAGACATGATTCACCTTATGATTCTTTTTTAAAGATCGAAGGCACTCTCTCATTTGCTCTGCTTTTGTAATAGGCTTAACTGGCAAAATACTCTGCAATTCATATATAAATACATCACAATAATGGCAAATTCTAAATTTATAGATTAACTTCACAATTATGCCCATCTTAACAAATATCCACCTTTTTCTCCTCAACAACGGGTTCAGAAGGTTTTGCAGCAGCAGGATCTTCTGGAGGCAACCCAAGTTTGCGTCTTCTTTCAGCCTGTGAAACCAAGGGAAAGAAAAATGTCAGATTACCACTGGTCCTCAATATTCAACTAAATAGATCCACTAATTTTCAGGCCACAAACTTCAAGATGGCACTCAGAGAGGTAATAGAAAGTACAATTAAAATGTAATACCCTAATATTTTAGTAATCTATCTAATAATTTATAAAGAAAAGTTTGGTTTAGTTTTACTCTCTCTCAAATTTACGAGTAAGTTATTTTTTTTATGTTTTAAGCATATTAAGTTTCGGGGACGAAACTTGTTTTAAGGAGGGTAGATTGTAATACCCGTAATTTTTCTATTTTAAGTTTTGGGGACGAAACTTGTTTTAAGGAGGGTAGATTGTAATACCCGTATATTTTACAATGTGTATTATTTTGATAAAATTTATATTTTATTAAGGATTTTTAATCTCTTTTATGAGAGGTACAAATACCCCCTCACCCTAATAAGCTTCACTAAGAAGTGTTTAGCTTTATTTTTCTCATAGTGCTGTCATATGTAATAAGCCTACATGTATGATCATATTTTTGGTTTGCTCAATCGTCAATCGCAACCATCGTTTATTATACTTGAAGCTATAGCATAGTTCGTTGTTTCATGGATCTTTGACCGTGTTTCAATGTCCGAGTACCGATCATAAGGTAATCACACGAATTTATTAATTCTTGGAGTTGTATGTTATAGTTTATTGTCTCGTAATCACACTTAGTCGTTTTGGAGTTGTTTGCCTTCTCGTATTATTATACGTAATCACGCCTTAATTCTTGGAATTGTATGATGATATTGTTTGTATTGATTATACTTCGTATTGTTGTGTGGTAAATTTTATAATTTCTTATTTGTATGATCAAGATTTATATATGTGTGATTAGTGTGTTGCATTATATGATTTAATTTTCTTGTTGTATATGATTGATTGTATAAATATATATATTAGGGTTTCTAATGATGTTGCTATAGGGAGTTTGTTTTATATTATTGAGGTTTTAGGGTTATTAATGCAGAGTATTATTTATTTTTGGGTTGTGAGTTAATTACATTTGGGTATTAGTTTTATTACCCTATAAGAAATGAGATACATATGAATCGAATTGTTATGTTATTTTGGGAACATGTGCCATTGTTGAGATATTATTATTAATCCGTGAATGGTAATTTGATCAATGTATGAGATCAAAAGGTTGAGAATTATTATTTTTTTCTTGGTTTGAGGCTCGGCACTATTAACCTTAGTCCTTGGCATGTTGGTAAGGAGATAATAATCATGAGTTAAGAATGAGGTACAATCTTTATTTATATTTTTCAATGGTTCCCCTATAGTGGGATTTGACCCATATTGGTCATGGTTAGAGGTGCTTTCTGGTTATTGGTTATTGGTTATTGAGAGTATTCAAGTATTTATACTTGCTGGTTTATGTATTCGAATTACTCATTTCCAAGGCTAGGTATAAAACAAAGAGCATAGCACACTTATGGGATAGATGAATTAATTGAGTAAAAGATCGTATTATTATTCGAGGTTGTATTTGACAAAGGTTATTTCCAGAGTGCAAATGTGTAATGTAGTTTTAAACTACATTGTTTAAGTGAATTAATTATGTTAATTATTCTATTGTTCTTTGTATTTTGATCAATGGTGATTGTGTTGTTTGTTTGCTTTGCTACTTGTTTGCGACCATGTCTTTTTCTTATGGTGGCCCTGCAACGATCTATTTTGGAATTTGTCCTTAATGGTGAGCAGTGAAGATTGTACCAGGTTAATCAAGTGATCGTAGCTAAAGGAGTTCAAGTGTTTCGATTAGTATTTTATCACGAGTTTGTAAAGGTTAATTAATAGTTCGCTTAAATTATTGAGTTGTAATTATTGGGATTTTGTAAGCCTTAACACTTGACAAGTTGTTGAGTGTGGCGGTGATACCTCCGATTTAGGTGTATGCTTCCGCAATTTTATTTAAAGGTTGTTTATTTTTCTTTAATTCTTGTTTATTATTAGTTAGTAAATCGGGGGTGTTACAAAGAAAAAATGTTGCAGAGATATTTAAGCTTGAAATCTTGCAATCAAGACCTTCTAATCTAACTAAACTAATCATAAAGGTGTACAACAAGGCAGAAAAGATATTAGAACCTTGTCTTCTTCCAGCTTTTTTCGAATTTTTTCCAAGGCTTTTTTCTCTTCTTCTTTCTCTGCCTTCCTGAAGGCTATCAAACTGCCAAAGCAATACACATTAATACAAGAACCATGTCCTTTCTGCAGTGAAGAAAATTAGAAAGCATATTCAAGTGCACATTGATTATAGAGATACTAAAAGAAGCCAAACCGTTTTCTCTCATTATCTTCTTCAATACGCTTTGCCTCAAGAAGTTCCTTTCCAATTCGAATCCTCTCCTACATAAATTCCTAACAATTGTAAGAACTACAACATTGAATAAATTAACTACTCGCTTTGCTAGAGGTTTTATACTCTGTTTTTCAAGAGATGGTGAAATAACAATCTACGTTTTAGGAGTTATCAAACTTAACCATAAGATATTTTCAATTTTTTTGCATGAAAACGCTTAACATAGCATTAAAGAAACTCCAATGAAATAATGTATACAACTATACAAGAACCAAAACACATAGCATTCAATGTGCATAAGATTTTAATTGCATGGATAAATATGAATCTATCAAGCACAAGAGGGACAAAAAACAATGTGTACTCAGCTTGCAGTTCTCTTTTCTGACCATTTTTTAGCAGATTAATTTCTCCACTTGCTTTAGTAATATGGCCTAGTGCCAAGATGAAGTGGTAGTCAATTATAATAAGACATTTCAGCATTTCTTACTCCAACTTTAGGTTTTACAAAGATTGTATAAAATCTGATAGAGTAGGTAGCGTTATTAGACCAATTATAAGGTAGCTTCCCATATCTCAATAGGTGTAAGTGATAACAAAAAAATAATAACATAAGAAATAGCTTGAGTTTAGCCAACTGATAAGTATAGCAGACGTGCAAATGCTTCTTGTACATAAGCTCTGTTTAAACAAACATTGATATGCACATCAGCAATTCAACTTAACACGACACAACTAATGGTTGTACCTTTTCTTTCTCTCTTTCTGCCCTTTTTTCTTCCTCTTCCTTCTTTTTGCGTGCTCGCTCTCTAATTATTTTCAGAGAAGACATCAAAAAAATTATGAGGTACAACAATAACAAAATAGGATAATACATCAGCTTTTAACTGACTAAAGTCAATTTTGATCTTATATATATAAAAAAAATATCTGTATCAAGTACAGAAGTACAAAAAAATTAAAAAGAACACTATAGATAGCAAGGTGATGAATACTACCAGACCAAATACTACCTCGATAATTTTATTTTAAAAAAGCTGTAAACAAACATAGATCAAAATCATCATCCAGACAGTGAAACGACTGAACAGCTCTAAACCTATGTTTGGATAGCAATCTAGAAGGGAAAGGGTGGGGAGGGAAGTATAACGAAGGGGAGGGAGAGAGTGAGCTTTTATTTTCTTTCCAAATCTTTCTAATATTGGAAGGATTTGGTTTATTAAAGGAGAAGGACAATGGGTCCTTCCAATTCCCTTCCCATCCCTCCTTCCATATGTTCCAAATAAGGGATGACAATTCCCTCCCTTTCTCTTCTCTTCCTTTCCTTCCATTTCTATCTATCCAAACAAGGTGTAACAAACTAGAGGGGATTTGGGCAAATTGACTACCCTCACCTCTCAGTCCTGCCTTTGCCGCTCAGTTTCACTGGACATTACCCTTTATTGGAGACACTCACAAGTCATATGTCATGAACAACTAAAAATATCCTGCTCCTGTCTTAAACTTCTAGCACTGTGAAGTCTTTGAAATAGCCAGCTCCAAATAATTTACCCGCAAAGAAGGCCTTTATTAAAAATTTCCTTGCACATCTCTTTGTTTTCCAAATTCTTCATCTTATAAATACACAGTTTTATATGCACAATAAGGACTCTTATCCAAAGGAAAAAGCTGCAGTCTTTAGACCCAGGTGAACTAAACACAAACTTTGTACAAAAGCTTTTGGCTCACTAATTTGGTTCCATCCTTTCAATTAGAAAGTATGGAGTATAATAAAGTGGCAAGCAGACTCAGCATATAATTAAATCAACTATTCTTGTTGCAGTTATGGGGAAAAGAAAGAAGGTTAAAATGTATAGTAAATATGAATTATCTAAAAATAAATTATGAACTCGAAGTGGTAGAGACTTATCGAGGCTATTCGGACCCCAAAGGAAATGTTTAGAACCTGATACAACTGTATAGTTTATTCACATAATACTACTAGGGGTGAGCAAAACTTCCAAGTACGCGGAATTGGAACCGGAACCGGTTAGGAACTGGCGGGTCCGGAACCGGAATTGGACCCGGTGATTCCAATTCCGCCGTAATAAATTAAGGAACCGGTTCCAATTCCAATTCTCAATTTTTTGGACCCGGAACCGGTTGGGTACCCGATTACCCAACATGTGTTACACTAAATAAGTTTTTTAAAATAAAATTATGTTAAATGTATCTAGTTAATAAAATAAATAAAAATATTATTAATACCTAACATAAATAAAATAGCTTAATGTATATATAAATACAAGTGTTAGACGCTAAAAATGAAAATAGACTAAAACAAGTATTATAATATATATTATATTTTAACAATTATATACATAAGTGGGTACCTGGAACCGCAACCGGTACCCAATGGTTCCAATTCCAAGTCTTAAATTTTAGGAACCGCTAGAACTCATTCCAATTCCGGTTCTAGATTTTAGGACCCGGTCCCAACCAATTCCAGGTCCGGGTCCTGTAATTTTGACCGGGTACCCAGTTTGCTCACCCCTAAATACTACACTTCACTTCGTTTTGGTATTTCTTAAGTATGCAGGAAAAGAATAGCATTATATCTATACACATTTTATATACACATAACTTTTTATTTCTTTTAGTGGCTGAGGCAGTACAAGAAGATGCAGAATGTTTCAGAAATATAGCATAAAGGAAAAAAATATACATATATACCTTAGCTCCAGCAACTTAATCTTCTTCTCTTCTTCGGTAAGGGAAGGTTTAGGAGGATCATTTTTACTGCTGGCTGGAACCTGGAAACAAATGAAGAAACAACTTTTAGTCATAGATGATAAGTTTGAAACATGATAGCTGCTGCTGTTGACAAACAAAAAGGCATTCCATGCTCCAGCATTGGAGGATGAACAAAGCCCAAGGCCCAAAAAGACAATCAAAGTTTGAAAAAATAGTATTGATAAGAGCATGAGAACCATTGGCATCTGATCAATGTCAGCATCGTTCTCGTGTTCAACTATCCAGTTGACAGCACCCTCAAGACTGGAATTACCTGAACATAAGAGCCACATTATATGATAGTAGTTGCGAATAAAAGTGGCAAACTTGAATAAGAAAAGAAAACAATGTAAGTACCAGAGCAATGAAGTGCACGGGTAGCCCGTGCAGTTGAGAATCCCATTCCTTCAAGTTCCTGAAGCAGGGCTTCATCAACCTCAGGGACAACCATTTCTACGAAATACAAACCCAAAATTGACATGTATAATCATGGTTTTGAAAAAGAGTTGAAAAGTACATAAATTTATAGAAAAAGTGGAATACCGACCTTGAGAATCAACGTCCATAGGAGCAGTAGAAGACGGTGATTCTAGATTAATAGGTTTAACGGATTCAGAAGTCTTATCTGAAAATTCAGTGTGGCCAGTTCTTTTGGTATGCAAATCACTCTCCTGATAAATCAAATTCAACAAATCAAAAAAACCCTAATTTGACATTGAATTAGAAAAATGGAAAAAAAAAAAAAAAGAGAGGAGAATACAGTTTTGGAGCGGCAGGGTTTGCCGCAGGAAGAGCAGACGAGATTGAGAACAGGCTCAGTAGATTCGGAGAAATTGGAGTGAGAAGTGAGCTCCGCATGTTGTTGAGCTTCTTCTACGGATTTCAGAAGAGCTCCACAATCTCCGCACTGCAACGATACGCCTGACATCCTCGATTCTCGATTCTCAATTCTCAATTCTCAATCCTCAATCTCATCGATCGGATTCAATCAATATTCTCTGTCGAGATTTCTTTCTTTTATACTACTCCTACTCCTCTCTAGGGGTGAAACTAATGCGGTTTAAACCGGAATCAAACCGAATTAGAAATTTGGTGCGGTTTTTTTTCTAATATGTTCGGTTGGGTTTGAGGAATCCCAAAACTAAATTAATATGGTTTGGTTTCGGTTTTAAGATTTGAAAAACCGAAATCCAAACCGAATTATGGCCCATATCCAAATTGTAGCCTAACCCAATACAAATTTCTACCCTACATATATAAAATCAAAAAAATAATAAAACTTGTGTTTTTTTATGTCTTAGAATGTCAACCAATGTGGGCGATGTTGGAGTGAATGACCAATTAGATGGAGCAAAAAAGAAGAGGATGAAAAATTTCAGTGTGGTTCGGTTTTTTTTTAAAGTTCAGATCAAAAAGTTCAAATCAGATCAGAAAATATAAGTTCATATCAGATCAGTTTAGATCAAACCAGATCAGATCAACTTAAATCAGGTGAACTAAACAAGGCCTTACACTTCAAATCAAATTCTCAATTGCAAAATTAATCTCTTACCGTATTAGTTATTACTCATACTATGCATTTAAGGTGTGCACAGAAAATTTAGTAGCCTTAAGTGTAATCATGTTACAATTAAACTTTATATAAAACAAAGAAATTAACTAAATAGTCATTTAATAATTCTACATTCCTACTTAATTTGTAAAGGTAAGAACCATTTATATCAATACCTTGATTGTGGTGCGCACGTTAAACCTCAAACAAGTAATTATTAGAGGCTATACTAAAATGGAACAAGATCTGACATCTTGCCATGGTTAAGAACAGATGGAAAATTTTTCTTTGCGGACATAAGAGGATCACACAATATTAAGAGGGCATCAAATACATCCTCATCTTTACAATGCATAATGCTACTACTACTTTTCTTTTTATTTAGGTCATGAAAACTTGAAAATTGTTTGAAACAAAAGTTATAACACACAAAATCGAACCAAATTTAGTGGTTTGAGACTTATGTCAAAAACTCTCGAGATTATATGTGATGCATCTCGGGGTCATAAACTTTGTTTGAAATCATATATGACCACTACTCAATCATATAAAGTCTCGTGATAGACTTAAGTTAATACAAGAGATGTAAATTGTAAAGGCTAAATTAGCAATTTAAAACCAAAGTAGACTTACATATATTTACCGGAGATATCTACCAAAAGTCTTTTGAGAGCATGGATTGTGATGTTGTTTATGCATGCGATTGGTTTATGAGAAAATATGTGACCAATATTGTGTTGCAATGACATTGGTTTATTACTAGAGAAACTTCTACTATTGTGAAAAGGTGAATCTCCCTTGAACTAACTAAAACTAATCCAATTATTATTGTACCAAAATATAGGGTTATTTAAAGTTTTATAATTTGATTGTCTTTACAGTCACAAAGGAGAGTAGCTAGTAATTCATTCGTTAATGAAACAAATCCAAATACAATAAGTTCACATAAGGAAGAAAAATTTCACCGTTGAGGATTGTAGCCGGTAATCATTGAACCTTTGACCTGAGGTGATAACTCATAAAATTAGTTTTTTTTTTGTCGGTAGGGAAAAGGGCCCTATAAAAGTGGGAGTTGAACCCTTAACAGGTCCACCCAGCCGTGTTCATTTCGTGATAATAGGTGATCACATAATGTTTGTTTGGATCTTAGGCTGGTAACGCTGGCATAATTATACCGACTAGTGCAGTACGTCGTGTGTAGACTCGGTTTCCCCTTCGCCTTTCTCTTCTTTCTCCTCCTCTTGTATGCGCCCAAGATCTTCCACCACCTTCTTCAATGCTGAAATGAAATTGAAATTGATGACGAATTTGTTCCATCTTCTTCAACTTCCCCCGATTTTTAATTCCCAAATTCTCTCAATTTACACTTTCCCTTTTCATTTTGATTTTGGAATTGATGGATCCCCAACTCAAAGTGATTCAATGGCAAGATTTTGAACAAGAACTTGCGAGGTTATCCAGTCTTTCATCTGCTCTCCAACAAGCTCAGCACAAGAAACTCGCTCTTCAGCGTCACCTTCAAACCCTAATTCAGGTATCTTCTGATCCCCAACTCTTTTTCCAACCCTTAATCAAATTATAGTTTTTCAATTTTATTCAACTTCACTTTAATTGACTGATTTCTCTTGTTAAATTAAATTATATCATTCTTTGATTATGATATTAGTTTGCCAATTATGTTTAAAAAATGGGAGATGGATTATCAAGTTATTTGGTGAACAAGTGCCATTAGCAATGTAGCAGACTAGCAGATAAATGGACATTTGGGCAATGATATTAGTTTATTTACGGGGCTTTAATCCGATTGCCCGCGGTTTAGCGGGCTTGGACATTGTTTTCCAGGTACAATCGGAATCCTTGAGTCGGAGGAATCAACTCGATGAAATTTCTGAAAGATTGGAAGATAGAAAGCTGGTTATGGGAAACATGTTGATGCAAGCTAAGGTGGTAGAAGAACATGCTAAGACTAAAGAGGACCACCTTGCTACTGAAATTAAGTCTCTACTTGTTTCCGGGACATCTCTTTCAGTTGCACGCAAAAGACTGCAGGTGGTATTTCCTATTCTGTCTCATTGCTTACATCTTCTGCGATTCTATAATCTCTAATTAACTTCATTCTTATTTAAAACTTACCTTAATTAATTGCTCTCTGTACACGATTTGATTGCCAAAGTATTAGGTGTGTAATTAGCTTAGGAATAAGTTTGTAAATGGTTTGTATGAAGGGCTTCAATTTTGTTATGCTTTGCCTTTGCGTTCATGTAGTCTTGTTAATCACTCTAGTTCAGTTTTTACTTGCTTGTGAATGTGGCAGTGCAGCTATTTACTCTGCTATACTACTGCAGGAATCTGGTAGATTACTTGCTGGAGAAAAGGGTCTTGCTCAACTAAATGGTCTGCGAAAGATGCTTAGAGTGAGACAACAACACATGGTTTCCCAAGTTGCATATCTTTATCCAGTCAAGACCATGGTTGGCGCAACTCAGGAGCTTGAACTTGATTCATTTCCGGGTGGGAGCAGATCAGGTGAGTATTATATTGTTCCTTAGTAGATTTTCTGACAAGTTGAATGATTGAAGCAAAATCATATGTTCTTCTGGCCAACAAACATAGTGGCAAATCTCAAGCTTCTTAAAAATATTACTTAAAACCTTCCATTTCTATTGGAAGTGTGTATGCGCGTTTAGGGAAAGGGGGGGGGGGGTGGGGTGGGAATTGGGATGGATGCTTAGCCAATTCAAGGAAGATGTTTGAGTTCTGTTATTTTTTTCTTTTAAATTCAGAATTAGGTTTGGTGCCATAAAGAAGGGGCTGATTAAAATCTTTATATGTAACTCTTTACATAAGTCCTCAGTCCAGTTTTATGAAACTAGCTTTTGCATTTTCCTATATCCTTAATCAGACTACCCTTGTCTCTAATTTTGATAGCTTTACAGTGGTTGGATACCATTATGCATGTTGTTACGATAAATATGCATTATGAAACTTCTTTATTACTACGTACTCATTTTCTCCACAGCATACAAATAATCTTTTCCCCCTGCTTAATATTTTTCGATATGCAGGGACTCCTGGCGGAACTCTAGATGAGAACAAATCAAGGAACCAAGGGATCTTAACTATTTCAGGTGTACAGCTGAATATGCTTCCTTTTACACAGTTAACTTTTTTCACTGATAAGAAGCAGGTTCAGAGGTCGACAACTGCTCTTGGATATGTTGCCCATGTGTGTACTTTCTCGTCCCTTGAGTAATGTAATGTTTATTATTATAAGTATACATAGTATGTTCTTATTTTAGGGTAAACTATTAATTTTGATACGTTTAGCCTTCAGGCTAATTGCTTTTGCTCATACGTAGATTTTTTATGATATTTCACATGCTTTCATCTATGAGTCTATAACATGCACTCTATTTAGCCAGTCGTAGATATTTAGTAGCTCAGCTGACTTGCAAGAAAATCCACATGAGCAACATTTACCCCCCTTTACAGCCCTCCCTTGTCCTACCAATCACTTAGAAAAAGAAAGAAGAAGAAAGTAGCAACAATGACTGGATGATTTTAATACGTTGAGTTGGTCCTTTGCAGGTTATCTCACTCATAGCTACATATTTACATGTCCCTTTGCGTTATCCTTTGCGCATTGGTGGTTCTCATTCGCATATTAAAGACTATGCACCTTCAATTGATCCCACATCTTCCGGATCTTCCTCAACTGCCTTGGCCTCTGCAAATACGAAGTGTTTGGAATTTCCCCTTTTTTTAGATGGGCAAGATGCCACCAGAGCAGCGTATGCTATATTTTTATTGAACAAGGTTTGTTAATTACTTATATATATCATGTCATATCTACTGCCTGAAAATTCTACTAGTGTACCTTTTTAATAAATACTTGCTGCCACTTTCTGGACAATGGTTGCAGTAGATTTTTGAGTTTAAGTTCTATAAGTGTATGTTTCTGTTAGTTTTCTCGTTTTAATTTGCTTATTGTATACTCCGTAGCAAGATAGAATTGTCACTATTTGCTGGTCATTTGATGTTCCTTTATATTCATTTTTCATTGGTAGTGCTTGATGAGATATGGGACTGACTTGGATGAAAAGCCACGAGTCATCCAGCTAAAGATTCTTACTCAAATAACTAATTTTTTCTTCCCATTGTTTTGCATATTGCAGGACATAGAGCAGCTGTTGAATTATGTTGGGATTAAAAGCTTAGGGCCGCGACATGTATTGGCTAATCTGAAGGAGCTGTTTAAAACCATACTCTCACCAGACTTTATAGAAAGTGAATGATATCAGGCTTTGTAAATTAGGTATAGTTTTGTAAATGGTTTTTCTTCTTCTTCTTCTTCTTCTTCTTCTTCTTCTTCTTCTTCTTCTTCTTCTTTTATTTCCCCCCCTACTCAGAATGGGTGCAAATCCTTTTATACCCCTTGAGCACCTGATTAAAACTCAAACATCTACACGGAGATGATGTGTATTCTTTGTGAAGCCGGCATAGGATTGGCTGTGTCACATAACTGAAATTGCATTCTTTGCCCTCCTTATCTGTAGTTTAGTTTATGAGGTCTGATGCTGTATTCTGTATACAACAGAAAATCCCAAGGATAAGCATAGTGTAGTATACGATGACAACTAACTGAGTAATATTGATGTAGCAGACTAAATTTTAAGAATTGCAAAATTCTATGATTACTTGTATACTTATGATTTTTTTTACATTATGTGCTACGAAGAATATGTTACTGTAGTTGTTGAATATTCACTGGTGTGCAATGCAATGCAAAGGTGGAGGCTGATGTATTAAATAATGAGAAACAGACAAGGGCATTATCCTTTTAAAAAAGGGAATGCTGTCCACAAAGCTGAGCATCACTCCTCTTAGAAGGCAATTGGATGGTATAATTATGCACATCACAGGATCCGTGATGACAGTTAACATGGTCTTCGATGTTTGTTCTAAATATTGGAAGTGAGAACTCGCAATCAGATGGTTGGATTGAGTTTCCGGTCTCTAATTCTAATATAATCTAATTGGTGGATTTAAGTGGTACTTGTTGAAGTTACTAATTAATTAGAGTATTAGGTACTTTAAAGTTACTAAAGTAGTCCGATAATTACATTATGCAAATGACATGATCATCAATCTTAAGTATGTAAAGTTGGAGTGGTAAATGTAATGCGTGCACTAGTTTACTGTCGTTTGACTGTGTGAGTGTGGGACAGCCTTGCATTGGTAGGTGTAGTGGTATATCAATTTCCCAAAATGAGTAGACTGCTGCATGAAACTAGGGAGTTGGAAGTCAGCTTTTGAGGGTAAAACATGGTAATTTAATACTGTTGGTTGGGTTTGAAGATTAATACTTTTACGGATACAATACAAAATACAAGTCTACTGTATTTTAATACAGAGTTCTCTCACTTGTAAGTTTATACAAAGTAGTCCGTAATTAATACTCTGTACGATGTTTTGTCCTTGTATTGTTTTTCCTCCCACTTTTGCCTAGAAACTAGAAAGTAAGTGACCCGTTTATTCTTCCTATTTATTGTCTTCCTCTCTCTCTCACTCTCTCTCTCTCTCTCTCTCTCTCTCTCTCTCTCTCTCTCTCTCTCCTCTTCATTTTCAAATTTAGTGGGTTGTTTGGGAAATTGAATAACTCAGTGAAAGAAGACAAAGGTTAGAAATAATAGTTGTAGGTTGTACGTAGAGGTAATTGGTTTAATTGAGTAGGGAAAGTCTAATGGCGGAAAAGAGGAAGATAAGCAGTGAGAGTATTATAACTTACAAACATCATAAGACAAGTGCACTATGTTCATCTTCCTCTGCCTCCGACCACTATGTTCGTCTCAAGTTTGTGAATCAGGTCTCTTTCTTTCTCTCTCTGTTTTCTTTTTCTGGGGCCATGCACATGCTTCATCTTCTACTCGATCTTACAGTATTCATTTATTTATTAAGATAAAATGGTATTTGTAGGACAATGAAGAAACCTTTTTTAAGGTGTTGCGCAATGCCAACCTTGGCAAAGCTTTTAAAGCTTACTCTAATCACCACAATTTGCCTCACCAACTTCACTTCACCTATGACGGCATGCGTGTCAATCCTAACCTCACCCCCGACGATGTACGTTTCTTTCTTTGTTTTTTTCCAATCGAAACTACTCGTAATTAATTTGATTTTTTGAATGAATATGAAAAATGCATGCAGCTAAACATTAGGGATGGAGATGTATTTGACGTTTTCAGCTATGTACACGGTGGTGGTGGTGCCGCTGCTGCTTACATCGGCTTTAACAATTGACAAACGCCTTGGGATGAAGCTCCTTCTTAACCAATTCCAGATCCTGTGTTTTATTTGGACCAAAAGATGTAATTCACTAATTGCTGTGTAGATGTAGTAGGCAACTGTAGCTATCCTTTTAAAGTTTTTAGTACTCCTCTAGCCCTTGGATGTATAGTGTGTGTATGCGTGTTAAAACAGAAATTTGTGTGTAAAAGTTTATTAATAACTCCGTTAATTTTTATGTGCAACTTTTACTATTTTTGTTCGCTAAATATTATGTGCAACTTTCTATTTTCTTTCTATTTTTAGTAAACAAAAACCCTGAAATTACATATTTACCCTTACTTAAAAAATCAGATTTTCTTAATTTTACCCTTATCTTATTTTAATCACATTAGTCTTAAATTAAATTGATTAACCTAATCTAATTACTTCCTCCATTTATTATCCCATTTCCCCCCAACTACTCTCATTACTCACATTCTCAACCAACAAAAATTAATTTCTGATGGCTAGGCTTCCATTTATTTTCTGGAGAGTTCCTAAGATGAACCTTAGTTCATCCTCTTCGTCTTTCTCTCTCCTGTTCGTCCGTAGTTTTCTCCATTCTTACTCTCTAGATCTTACCTTGAGAAATCAGATCTTGAAAAAAACGAGTCCCGCAAGAACATGATAAACCTTGATCCACTTCACGAGGCTTTCATGGCCACTGACGACGTCTGTGAGGGTAATTTGATTGTGTCTCTGATTCAATCTATTGAGATCGGATCTCCTTTTCCTCGCCAATTGTATGAGTCTGGTGAGGCTGGTCCTTACTGTACGTCAACCACCCACAAGGCTTTGGGTAAGGTGCTTGAAAGCGTTGAGGAGGAGGAGCGTCTAAAGAGGGCTGAGGGTGAGGGGGAGTCCCGTGGCAAGAAATCGCTTGATTTCAGTGCTGTATCTGTAGATCCAGTCTGTGACAGTGGTGAGGGGAGTTATGTGCCCACCAAAAAGCCCAGATCTAAGAGGGCTAGGCCACCCACGAAGATCCGGGCTAGAAGGAAGGCGGCGTTGGTGGCTCTAAGGCGGATGCGTGGGTTGCCAGATCAGGTAGGGGTAAGCAAAGACCCAGGGTACCCGGAACTGGTCTCCCTGGTCCCGAGACCGGGTCCAAAATGTCGGATCCGGTTGTAACCGGTTCCAGGACCGGATCCTAAAATTTCGGTCCCGGTACCCACTGGGTACCCGTTTTAAACCAATTCCAGTTCCGGGTACCCAGTCCCGGATCCAGACAAACCAGGTACCCGAAACCGGTACTAATTTAGTTATAAAAATTTAATTTATTTTTTAAAAAACTCAATAGTCCAGCCCATTTATTCATTAAAATTTAATTTATTTTTTTTAAAAAACCCAACAGTCCAGCCCATTTATTCATTTTCACGGTTTTTACACTAGGGTTTTCTACTTTTCTGCAGCCTCCACTCCCCAACTTCATTTCATCGCAATTCATTTCATTGTCTTCTCTGATTCTCTCAGTTCTCCTCTCTTTTCTCATCCTCTCTTTCGTTCTCAATTCTTAGATTTTGGATGAATTTGAATCATTTAAAGTAATCAAATTCAACTTGATTTTGTGGGATTTTTGAGAATTGGGGTAATTGATTTTTCAATCGACTTGGCAGCAACTTTAGAGTTTAGCTTTGCCGCAATTGGTAATTGCTTTTCTCTTTTCTCTTTCTTGAAATTCTTCCCCAAATTGTTTGATGAAATGTTGGATCTAAGCCTCCTCCATTGAAGCATACCTCTGAGTTCTCGATTGAAGCAGCTTTTGCTGTATTTATCTTCCTTCTAATTACTTCTAATTCAGTCTGAATTGCAAATTTAATGTTGAATTGTGTGAAATTTTAGAAAGTAAAAGTTGAAGCACAGATTTATTTATAGTTTTTATTTACTTATTTTTTGCATGTCCTCCATCATGATTAAGTTGATATTGCTAGATCAATATTTTGTTTTTAGTTCATTTTTTTTTTAAATGATTCTTTTTGCAATGCTTTACTAGTAATAGCCATGTTGATTATTGCCAGAATGTGTTGGGGGTGCTGATTACAGGTTTACAGGAATCTAAGTATTACAATTTTTTTTCTGCATAATTAAAAAAAAAGAACTGGGTACTCGGTCTTGGAACCGGTTCCAAACAGTTCCGGGGCTGGTTCTGAAATTTGGCTACCCGGTACAACCGATTCTGGGACCGGGTCCTCTGAAATGAACCGGGTACCCGGTTATGCTCACCCCTAAGATCAGGCGTTGATCGTTCTATCCTCTAATGATGAGCCTGAAAAGGAGGAGGGTTCATCACCTCCTTCAAAGAAAGTTGCCCCTCCAGTGGAAGATGGTGAAGTGTGGGACCCTCCTTTGAAGCACTGTGCGAGGAAGATGAACCCAAAGGTTCAACCCTCCAAGTGACTGCTTGCGTAACGATTCCTAACCCTAAATTATTTAATTTTTGATTTGAGTCCCTTTCCATTGATTTTTTTTTTATAGTATGTTGATTTCATCTGGTGGCTTGTTGGCTATGTTGCTTATTTCTGATTGTGTTGGGTTGTTGTACCTGTTTGGTTATGTTAGAGTTCATTTGTCTGATCTCTTGGTTTGTTGGCTGTGAGGTTGTGTTGGGTTGTTGTACCTATTGGCTGTGTTTGCTGTTTTTGATTATGTTGGCTTCATGTATGTGTTGGTGTTTTTGTCTGATCTGTTGGCTTGTTGGATTTGACATAGCCTTGTTTTGAAGGATTATGTTTCCTGGTTGGATTATGTAGGCTTGTTGTTGCTTCATGCTGCATGTCTTGGTTTCATTGGCTTGTATGATTGGTTTGGTGTTGCCAAAATGACATATGGTGCCTATAGGGGTTTGATTAATGAATGACGAGGCTTCTGTGTGCTTTCTTTTTTAATGTTGGCATGGTTATACATTACAGTGTTCTCAATGATCATTTGGGTAGAGAACACATGTTAGTCCCTTACTGTTTTTAAACATTTCTTAAAGGAGTCCCTATTGATGATCTTTTTTAGCCGGATTTGTATTAAGTCCCCCATTTAACTGTGTTGTTTACTTTGTCAAATCCAAATGATGAAGGGACTCCATTGAATTTTATTAAAAACAAGTGTTTTGCTCCAACAATTTGGTTTATATTATTGTTGTTGAGGTAACTTTGTGACTTAGTGTTGTATTCAACAATGACATACAAAGCTTCTGATGGATTGAGTGCCCACATAACAACTGATTCTTTTTCATTTCTATTCCATTCAAAATGTGGGTACAAAAGGACCATACCTTCATCAAAAGACCTTACATAAGAAGGCCTTACATGTTTGCATCATTGTAATCAACAAAATACACCTAACCACCTAGTAAGTGATTGAAAAAAAAAAGGATTAACAGAGCTTATGTGTGGCAGTCCATGTGTTTCTTCACTGTTGTGATGAGTCCCCTAGTCTGCATCTACCTCCATATCTTCTGTTGCTTGTTCAGTGCCTTGAATTGCTGGCCTAAACATAGTGTTTAGGTACTCCACATACTCCATCACTACTTCCTTCTGCACTTCTACTTGATCTGGTAGAATGCCAAGATTTTCAAGTTCTTTCTTTTTTTTTTTTTTTTTTTTTTTGTTCATGTGGAGTATTTTGTACTTGTTCCCACCTTTTGCCTTGAGGATCTTTATCATGCATTTTTGAAAAGTCATCCAAATGTACTTGTTAACTTGAGGATTTAATGTGTCATAAGAGTCTATCACTTTTTCAACTAGCTCATCTAGGTTACTAGGAAAAGACTGATATTGTAAAGATTGAATAGACCTAAATAACCTAAATCAAGCACATTCAAATAAGGTGACTGTGCTTGCTGAAAAACAAATTGAATGTTGAACCCATTTGCTATTGTTGTTGCCATAAACTCTTCATCCTTAGGAACTTGGTGAGGCCTTGCATTGTCCCATTAAATGACAATATTTTTGGCCAAACTTTCAGGCCACTTAAACATAATTGCTGGTATGACCTTTGTCAGCAACATATCTCTAATCACTTATCTGTTTACATTCTGGATTGCCTTTGTTTCCCAAGTTCCTGCTGCTCTGTTTTTGCTGGATTTCTTTGCTTGTTCTTTGACAGTGAATGGGAATATGCAATACTTTCCATCATGGAGTAGTTCCCCATCTGTATCATACAATGACTTCCCTATTAAGGCCATAAACATTGCCTTGAGCTTGAATCTTCTTGACTGTATTGCACTGTATGGATCTTCCTCACTTGGTAGGAGATAAAACCTCCTCTTATCAAGGTTCATATAGAACCATTTCTCATCTATGTGTATGACATGGTTCATATCAACAAATGTGGGATCCTAATTACCTGTAATTGGATTAATATGTGACAGAACCCATTTGAGTTTGGCTACCTTGTGGTCTGATGACAATGTTGGCTTGTTGCTGCTTGTGTGTGTTCTTAGCCTTCCCCTTTTCTTCAAATTGTGAATAGTGACATGAGAGATCTTCAATGCTGCTACATAATTCCTTTCTGTCTGCCTTAAATGCAAAGGGACTGACTGTAGGAATTCATCAGAAAATTGCAGTTGCTTTCGACTTGTTCAGCCATACTTCTTAGTCCTGACATCAATCAAATTCCCTTGTGTCATCTGTTTTTTTATGTCTGTCAATATTCTCGTGATAGTGGATTTGTAAACATCGAATTGAACTGATAAATGTTTCATGTGCCCCCTTGGTAAGCTCCCCTCATGCATTTTAACCAACATTGCATCAACAATATCTCTTTTCTTTTGCATGCTGAGCTGCTTTCTTTGTGAAACTTGAGTCCCTTGTTCAATTGGTTGTTGCATTTCTGGGGAATCAACCTCAACTTGTGTGTTTTGCTGGCCATGTTGCTTTTCTTGGTTGTCTTGCATGTTCTCATCTTCAGATTCATAGTCCTCCAAGCCTAGATCTTGCATATCTTCTTCATGATCATGGTACAATTCTGTCAGATATTTTTCTGTTAGTATTTGCTCAACATCGAAAAACAGAGGATCAACAAATTATGCCATGTGCTGTGTCTGATTTGTTTTTCTTCAGATTCAGCTTGATGATATAGAGGTGGCTAATTTTTTTTTTTTTTTTTTTTTTTGGAGATGAAGGCTGCCCTATGTGGATTTGTAGATAATCAAGGATACTAGGAGATGCAGATTATGAAGATTGATGATGTGCATCACTAATTTCAGTTTAGGGGATTTTTTTGGGTTTTATTGGGCTAATCATGGGTATTTAGTGCTAACTTTTGGATGTAGGAATTCATCTTTTGAGAAAACTTGATGTTTGTAAATATTGGTGACACATTGAATGTCCTTAGAATTATGGAGGCTGGTATTTATATGCCTTCTAAATGCTGAATGTAGGCTTCAAATGCCTCAAAATTTGAAATTGTGGTGGTTTTTTTTTAAAAAAGTAGGAAGGAAAACAAATTTTCACCAAAAATTCATCCAAATTCAATTTTTGGTGAAAATTTGGGGGGGGGGGAATCAAGTCCCTCCTAAAAGGACCGGATTTCCCCACCAAAAATGCAAGTGGGTGGGCCTACTTTCTCTCTCATATCTCTTTAATTAAATTCCTTAACTTTCTCTAATCTTTGCCCCTCAAGTTTTGCTTCTTAAACTGCAAACATCCCCAAAGTTGTACATAAAAATTAACGGAGGTAGTAAAAGTTTTCCTTTCATCATTAACAAATGCATAGATTGATATGGTTAAAGTGGGTTAATTGTTGATGCGATACTTACTAATCAGCTAATTACAATGTGTTAGACACATCCTTTGTGGTCCTGGACTAGTTGAAAATGGATTAATGTTTTAAGGAAGTAGATTGATGCGGTAATTAACAGGGAAAATTGATTGGTTAAAAAAAAAGTTGAATGGGTTTGGTTTGGGTTTGGAAAACGTAAAAGTGAAATTGAATTAGGAATTAAGATTGTAGAGAATGCATAGGATAAATGTGGAATGAGATATTATTATTAGGTGGTGATGATATCACTCATCAGTGGTGAGGTCGTAGGTAGGGAAGGTTGTAAACATGATTAGAATGAGTTAATATTAATAACTAACCCAAATTATCATACTAATCCGTAGTAGTATCTCAAAACTACAGTAATATGAAATGATAAGTACGTGGAGTGAGAGTTAGCGTGTATAAAAAGATAATGTGCAACTACAGTTTTACTAAGTCTAGTAGTAGTCCATATGATATCAAACTGATCCATCCATCTATGACATGTATTTATTCTTACTTGTTTTGTGTGTGGAGTGGAGTGTGTACTTGTATGCCTTTCCAGGCTTAGTAATATTCTCAGCTCCATGCCTTTTCTTCTTCTATTCTACTTATTACTTGCTCTCTCTATCTCTCTTTCTCTCTCACCAAATAAAATAAGCAACAAAGCCTGATCTCAATTGGGGGAACAAATGGAGCAACAGCAACAACGACATGAGCAAGAACAAGAACAAGAGCTCGACCCCAACTTTATGTATCTCAAGTTTGTCAATCAGGTACTATTTTTTTTTTACTACAGCTATTTGGTTTTCATATTAAATTTGGGGGCATCTGCATCCAATCCCTCTACTCGTATAAATTCAGAATGAAAAGGCAACTTATATAAAGGTGCTTCGGAAATCAAAGATAACCAAGGCATTTAACAAGTACTACCAAGTTAACAACATACAACATGGCACCGCTCGCTTCCTTTTCAATGGCAATCGCATTCTTCCTACCTGCGATGCCACTCCCTCTGATGTACTCTTCCTTCCTACTCTTTCTTTCTCTCTTTGTTATGTACTACGACTATGTCTTTACATCAATATTTTACTACGGAGTACTTGCATTGCTATGATCATAACTAAGCCTTCTACACTCATACAGTTGGATATTCATGATGGAGATCAAATTGACGTTGTTCGCGAGGTTAATGGAGGTGCTCCATCCATATCCTAAACCATACATCAACTTCAATTCTACTGCTGCTTTTACTTTATCTTGTTCATTAGTCACAGTACGGTGTATAAGATTATCCTTAATTAAATACTCCGTATTAATTAGTAGCTATCCTTAGGATTTTAAGGCTGTTCATTAATTGGGGACCTGGAGCTACGTATTACTCCAACCTTTAATATTTTATTATTTATGCTTAAACACCAAACTCATCACTGCCCTTTACTAAACTACTGTAATTCACAATCATCAATTGTTTGTGCTTCCATTGCCTTTTTATTTACATTCCTGCTTCATAATCTTTACCCTGTCATGTGCTATTATGCTTTACTCTGATCTATCGTATACGGGAGTACAACAATACGATCAACTTAATTTTGCATTTGCTTTGCTTATCAATTTACTCCAACATCTCATAAATAAGTACTTGTATAGTTGTATATGACTTCATTTTGAAATTGATCCTTATTACCATCGAAGGACATTTTGACGCGAATATTTCAATAAATATCAAACCAACAAACATATGGGAAGACTGATGAGCAGTGGCGGACCCAGGATTGGGTCACAATCGATTGGTGGGTCACAATCGATTAGGCGAAGAGAACAGTGGCTGCCTATGCGAGAAGCCACGAAGAGGACGGAGTCCACGACCACCGACGTCCGACCACCAGGCGATTAGGCGAAGAGAACAGTGGCTGCCTGGCTGGGACGAAGCGAAGAGGCGAACTGAAGAATGGAGATGAGGCGAAGTCGCGAAGAGAAGAAGGCTAGGGCTTGAAGTCTTGAACTGAATTCGTGTTTGGTTTTTTTGGGGAAAACTGATTTTAATTTTTTTTTTTTTTTTTTTATTAAAATAACTTAAATTTTTTTTTTGGGCCTGGTGAGTCACTTGACCCACCAGGTCTAAGCCCAAGTCCGCCACTGCTGATGAGTTGGTAGTCTTGGTACTATACTACTATCTTATTTAGTTATCACCTAACTCAGACTTCTATAGATAAGAGTGCGACTTTAATTTGTTTTGCAATATCTACAACCAACTCAAATTCATCAAAGGATTTTTTACTTGAATATTAAACTAAAACAGGGGAGGAGTTGGAACTATTTAAGATAAAGTGATTAAAATTTGAATTATAGATGAATGGAACAGCCTAATCAATTAGCATATATAGCAGTAAAATCTTCTCAAAACTAGCCAACAATTTCAGTAAATGAATACGAACTAATTAAGACCCTGAAGTAGTCTCAATCTGAACGGAATTGTCAATCACTCACTGATGTAGTAGCTTTAACTCCTACAACTCCCAAATTAAGGAAATGAAGTGCGTTTAAAAAGATAAAAATTACTACAATCAAGTTCATTCATTAATTTCTAATGCAGGTTATGCTCCTCCAAGCTTCGAACAAAATTGTGGTGAGCCTTCTAAGGATTAACAAAAAAGAAAAAAAAATAAATGTGAATCACACCTCTTTTACTCTCCTTCCCTTCTATCCTCTTCAATAGATGGCAAGTGAAAGCAGTAGTACGATGAGTAGTGTCTCCAAAAGAGGTGATGAAGACTTAATGGGGGCTTTTGATTCATTGGTAGTAGAAATTGGAGGTCCCATATAGTTGGGATTCAGACCTGTTCCAGCACCACCATTAAAGGTCGTGGGAGACATCGTGGTGGGGGAGAAGGGTGTTGCTGTTCCATAGGGGTTTGATGTTGGTGTGGCTCCTGTCGTATTAGATGTTATGCTTCCTGCAGTGCTGCAAAAATTGGTCCTATGTTAATTAATATAGGTGTGTGGTGTGTAATGTTAAAGTAGCTACAATGGCATGCATACAAGCATGAGTAAAACTAGCAGGAGATAGAATACTCATTGATTCAACAAAGATACTGTCTACTGATTAAAAAAACACTTGCAGAAGTATTGCTTGCTCCTAAGTTCCTTCAGTTGAAGTCGAGATTCTACAAGAATACATGTAATACCATTCAACAGAGATTGATCAAGCTCAAGCATAATTCAATAAACCAGAAGAAAAAGAAAAAAAAAAAGGGAGTCTTGATCAAATCAGTCATACTAATTAGGTTCCCTCCTTCCAAGTTAGCAATTACCGGATTACAGCACATATATTTTGTTAGAAATGATGAGGGTACAAGGTGATACACTAGTTTATTAGAACTAGAAATGCAATTCCTACAAATATAATTCCTTTAGTAGAAGAGGGAAAATGCACATAGAAAGCAGGGTTGATCTAATTAAGTTATTAGTACTAGTAGTACAGTGCTCCATAAAATAGGGGTGGAAATTGTTAATGTAGAACCTTGTTAGTTGGCGACCATTATTCCAAGGACATGCACAAAAGATGCTCAAAATTGAGAAATTCAATAGAAAATGGGCAAGTGGGATGAATAAAACAATAGTACTCCGTAGAAGTAAAATGAAGTGTAGGGTCAAGCAAAGCTCAACTTTTGATGGTAATAAAACACAAAAACTGGAAAATGGTTGTGATGGATGAGATGGGGATGTAGTTGTACAGAAATGGAGTGGAGTATACAGAAAAAGTAAAAAAGGTAGCCACTTCGTTTTTTATTTATTCGCATCATCAAGTAATGCACGGAGTTTTAGAAGAGTAAAGTAATATTGTGAGTGGATGAATAATTTATTATAGTAAAAGTTAGATGAAGACCATAAAAGAGAAAAAATATGAGGGAGAGTAAATATTTTTATTTTATAAGTGGAGATCATAAAGGAAAGAAAAATGATAAAATAATTTAAATGAGGTTTAAAGTAAGAAAGAGAAATGATAAAATATAGTAAAAAGTTACTAAATAAGAAAGTGATGCATTTAAAAAAAAACACTCGTAAAAGAAAAGTGATTCATAAAAGAAAAGTGATGCATATAAAAAAAACAGAGAGTAAAAAAAGAATCTGAAATTTTGGATGAACAACACGGCACGGTAACATTTACAGGGATGCACTTTACAAGTATGTAATGTGTCCCTTTTATAAAACCACTTGTGGAAATTAAATTAATACATAATGGTGAACTAACCCTGATCAAACTATATACGGAGTATGTTCACATTACTTCTGGCTCACTTGGACTACCTTATATATTTGAAATAAATGTTCCTTAGAATTTTTCTCATTTACTTGATCGTAGTAATAATTTTTCCCATTAAAAAAAGAAGAAAATTATCAACATGCTTTCTTTCAAGTGAATGAACACTTAAGAAAGCATTTAAGAAGGCATGGGGAAGTAGGACAGAGACAGTACTACGTATATTGTTGACAAGGTCACGGGTAGAAGGAGTGACAGGGCTCAATAGCATACCATTGCATATACCAATAGCAAGGAGAAGGAGGCCATGTAATTTAAAAACTAGTAACATCTGACCCCACTACATACTACTGTATGTAGGTTGGAATATAGTTGAATCCATCAATGCGATGACTGACTTATGTTTGAGCTTTAATTTGAATATTTGGCTTCTTCCTACAGAGACAGAGTACATGCTACCATTACTATTACTATTACTATTACTATTACCATGCATACTAGAGTAGTAAGTAATTTGGAATTTGTTGGTTCAATACTCCTATTATTGGTTATAGAGCATATAGTGGAGAGACTAGTGTAGTATATGCACTATGTAATTTAATTAATTGGGAAATAAGTTACTCGATCTTGATGATCAAAAGCATAAAATTGGCATAATATAAAATTTCCGACGAGGATGGAATAGTGTGAAAGGAAAGCCAAGAATAAAGAAGCAGCAAATTTAGTAATAAAAAAAAGGGAATAGTAGAGGTACCTTGGAGAAGAAGGGTAAACACAAGATCCATAACCTGATTCCCAAGTAGTGAATGAAAAAGATTAAAAAAACAGGAATAACAATAAGTGTATATAATAATGGAAGAAAAGAAAGGAAGAGAGAAACGAACTAGGATCGGTCTTGGCAAGGGTGGCAGTGGCGGAGAATTGACAAGAAGTGGCGGCCATATGATTACGCTGGTAGAAGCTGTTGAAGGCGTAGGAGGCGTGAGCCTGAAGAGTGTTGGGGAGGAAACAGAGGCCAGACTGTTGAATGGGTCCACAATCAGCACCAGCAGCACAGGCGTAGTCAAGTGCTGACTGCAATGCATCGTCGTCGGCACCGCTGCGAGCAACGCACCAGACACCATCAGCCACCTTAACCATCATCACTAACACCACCAGTCCTAGTCCTAGTCCTCGTCCTCGTCCTCGTCCTCGTCCTCGTCCTCGTCGAGGTCGTTGTTTTACTTGTCTGTCCATCTCCATATCATTAATCGATTGATTAATTAATGCTTCTTAGTTAACCATATGACTACTCCACCTTTACTATCTCTCTCTGTTTGTGAAGAGCAGTAACACAGCTGAACGATACAAACACGCAGAGAGATAGAGAGAAAAAGAGAGAGAGAGAGAGAATGGAGGGTTCCGGAACAAGACTCAGAGATGAAAAAAGCCTAGTAAAGTAAAGGAAGGAGTAAATCAACAAGCTAACAATGCTGGGCTCCACTTCTACTTCCGTCTTGGCTTGGCTTGGCTTGGCTTGGCTTGGCTAAAGAATGTAAAGAATGCCAATAAATAGTGGAGTGTCTGACTCTGAGTGTGTCCTATCATATGGTCTATGGTCAAATGTAAACAGGAGGAGAGGAGAGGAGAGAGCGTGGTATATGAGTCTCAGCTGACACAACCATCACATTTCAAATCACTTTCATAAATTTGCAAAGATTTACATGTACATATACTTCAATTCTCACATGCTATCCTTTTTCACCCCCTTTCTCACTCATTATTACTCCTTCCGTCTTTTATTTTTTACAACAATTTTTTTTTTCTGAATCGCTATTCATCGTTCGTAAATTACTGGGTGACGTTCACATTTTTAATTGAAATTACTTTTTTGCCCTTGTGGGTATTTTACCTATTTAAAGGTCCACCATGGGTAAATTTAGTTACCGACAACATAAAAACATTACCGAGCCCACCACTTGTGTTAAAAAAATCCCGGTTCCACCATTGTACGGTAATCCCGAGGAATTTAAAAATCCCGGGACATAAAAGAAAAGTGTACGGAGTGGTGTCTTACGATGGACGCATCAACGTTCACACGCCGGAGGATTCGACGGAAGAATATGTAAGTATTTCGGAATTTTTTTTTTTTGTAAATGGACATCCGCCTTTTATTTCCGGAAACATGGGGGAGATCCGCCCAAAATTTCCGGATGTCCCCTCATTACATCTGGAAATTTCATCCGGATGGGTACATCCGCCTGAAATTTCCGGATGTATGTGGGGACATCCGGAAATTTTGGGCGGATCTCCCCCAGAATTCCGGAAAAATTAGGCGGATGTCCCTTTTTTTTTTCTTCTTCTTACGTAATTGTTATTATTATTATTATTATTATTATTATTATTATTATTATTATTATTATTATGGTTATTAATATTAGTTTTGTTAATTTTGTAAATTTTTGTTATGATTATGATTATTATTAATATTATTACTACTATTATTATTACTATTGTTGTTATTATTATTATATTAGTTATTATATGTTATTGTTACGTAGTTATTGTTGTTATTATTATTAGTATTATTATTGTTATTGTTATTATCATTAGTATTATTATTGTTATTATTATTATTATTATTATTATTACTACTATTAATACTATTAATACTATTAATATTATTATTGTTATTATTGTTATTTTTATTATTATTATGATTATTTGTATTATTATTGTTATTATTATTGTTAAATTTAAAATACTAATCCTTGCGTGTTTTATTTGTTTGTGTTGTTATTTTGATAGGATTCGGAGGTTGAAGACGACGGTGACGTTGTGAATTACAGTGCACATTTTGTGACAGACACGGTTTTTCTAACGTTTGACGAAGCATTTACATGGGCGGATGCTGTTGCAATAAATCTGGGATTTATTTTAGTGAAATCGTCTTTCAACAAACAGAGGGATGGTCGACCAGTTCGATATTTAAGATGTGACCGGGGACGCAGGAGTAAGCCGAGAGATCTTGAGAACGCAATTCGGAAGGACACCAAAACCAAGGGCATTGGTTGTCCTTTCTACATCAAGATATGTTACGAGTTCGTCACCAATACTTGGTTTATCCGGGCGAAAGATGATGTAACTGGGACCCACAACCATCCAATGATTGCGTATCCAGAGGGTCATCGTAAAATTAGTGGGTTGAGCCCGAATGCGAAGCAGGTTGTGCGTGACATGACGAAGTCTAAGGTTGCACCGCGTAACATCATGGCGACTATTGCGGAGCAATTTCCTGATGATCATCCAAACATCAGACACATCTACAACTGCCGGAATGACTTCAGAGAGGAGATGTCTGATGGGAGAGGAGTTGTTCAGCAATTTCTACATTTGGCGAGACAGAGTCAGTATGTTTACTGGGTCATGTCCGATGATGAAGGCGTTTTACAGCACGCCTTTATGGCGCATCCAGTCATGGTAGACATCCTACGGACGTACCCCTATGTGATCGGTATGGATTCCACTTACAAGACTAACCGATACGGGATGCCGTTCTTTGAGATAGTTAGCGTGACACCGACAAACCAGAATTTTCTCGTCGCTTACGTGTTCATGCGCAACGAGAGCACAGCAAGCTATCGATGGGTTTTGCAGAGGTTGAGAGACGTGATTGGGTATAATAAGGAGCCGTCGGTTTTCTTGACAGACCGTGAGCTTGGACTATGTGCTGCATTGAGGGAAGTGTTTCTAGGAACCTCGCACTTACTTTGTCTATGGCACATTAACAAAGATGTGGAGGCTCGGGTCACTGCTATGTTCAAAAGCAAGAAAATCGGTGCGTCTTTCAAAAACGGAAAATGGAAACGTATCATGGACGCTGCAACCGAGGAAGATTATGAGGCCGCTGTAGAAAACATGAAGGATAAGTGGGCAAGTTTTCCAGCAGTGATACAATATGTAGAGAACACATGGCTTTGTCATAAAACGAAGTTTGTGACATTTTGGACAAACCAAGTTCTACATTATGGCAACACCAGCACTTGCAGAGTTGAGAGCCAACATTCGGCCGTGAAGATGTGGTTTGATTCCTCGACAGGTTTGGTGTTTGCTTATTGTACTTCATGTATGTACTTTTAAATAGGAATTTCAGTTACAAATCATAACTGTTTTTCTTTGTAATGTGCAGGTTCTTTGGATACTGTATGGGCTCTAGTTCATAGCCACATTGGTAATCAAATCATCGCAATTCGTAATGGTTTGGAGGCTTCTAGGTCAAAGATAGGTCAAAAGTACCGACAGTTGCCACTGTCACGTATAAACGGGAAGGTGTCTCAGCATTGTTTGAAGGTTCTCGATGAGGAGATAAGGAGGATGAGGGAGCTGAGTTATCAAGTGCACGAACAATGTGGATGTGCAATGCGTGTGACCCACGAGTTGCCCTGTGCATGCCAGATACATGATTCGCTAGCTGCTGGGACAGGATTGTACATAAGGCAAATTCACCCGTTTTGGAGGACCTTGGTTATTGGTTCTGGAGAGCACGGGACGGTTCCTGACAATGACTCGACCGAGGATGCCGCACATTTTCGTTCTCTGATGGAGGAGGTGTTTGATAGTGATCCTGCTGTTCTTCGAAACGTGTCTCGCATCATTGAAGAGGAGCTGCATCCGGATCATTCCGATCTCAGAGAGCCTGCTGTAAACCACCGGGTTCGTGGTCGACCAAGACACAATGATACAAGACGTGATCGTTCTTATTTTGAACATGTAAACCGCCAATACACTGTACGCGGCGCACGACAAACAGGTACGATTGAGTGTTGTGTTTTTCACATAAATCAGCGTTCACTAAACTATTAACTGAAACCTACATTTGTGCAGGAGATGTAAACGACATTAGCCAAAGCCGTTATCGACACATGCTTCCAGGGCCGATGTTGCCTTACATCACAGGATGGAAGGATGTCATTGGCGATGGGAACTGTGGGTTTCGTTGTGTGGCCGAGTTCTTCTTCGGTTATCGAGCCCTATATGAGAGGATTTATGGGCTTGGAAGACTTGAGATCAATGTGCAGCGTATTCGATGGGACGGTGGGGCGGTTGATTCCCGTCATTGGATGGTTGCAATACAAGATTTATTTCCTATTGCGACTTGGTTCAACGCAGCGGTTATTATTCTTGGTGTAGGCCAAACACCAACTTGCTACTACCCATGCCTCACGATATTGCCTCACGAAATTTCAGGCGGAAACCCCACTTCCGCCTGGAATTTCCGGAAGTTCCCCTGGACTTCCGGAATTTCTGGGCAGAAGTCCAGTTTCCAGATTTTTTTTTTTCAAAATTCAAAAATTTAATACAAAAACAAAAAACTCACCGGCTCGCCGCCGCTAACGCCGCCGCCACGACCACCAAACGTCAGCCTAATTCTCCGTCGGTCTGCCATTGTCGGATTCAATGTTTGATTGCAAGATTTCAGATTTTTTTTGGTTTTTTTTTTTAAAAAAAAAATTGCTGATTTTTTTTTTCCAAAACTTCAGATTTTTTGGAAGGTTTTACAGAGAGAAAGTGTCAAAGAGTGAATTTGTGAGATGGGAAATGTCTCGTAAAGCCCTAACTTACTTTAGCGAGTATTTATATACGGAGGGCAATTTAGGAAATTCATGTAAAAAATGTGAACGTCACCTAGTAAAATGCGAACGACGTTTAACAACCCCCTTTTTTTTAAGCCATCCCTTTAATTTTACCTCATTTTATTTTTGGACATAAAGAACCACATTAACTCTCACAGCCACCTTATAAACCCACTTTTTTTTTTCTTTTTTTTTTTTGAAACTAAGCTGCGAATTTCATTAAAAAAGATCAATTTCCGCCAAAGTGATCAAGGTTTGGGGAAAGGATCTAACGATACGAACTCATTACACCATCTAGCATCCCAACATGCAACATTATGAGATAGAGTGTTACCTACACGCTTGACATGAGATAAATAAAAAACACTAAAACAGGAAGCAAGACTACGAATATCATCATAAATCAAGTAAATAGGAGAGAAGCCCATAGCCCTTGTTTTAATAGCTCGTACCACATTCTCAGCGTCACATTCAAGAGGCACCTTTGCATAGCCAAGCCTTCTCGCAACAAGAAGCCCATACCTGCAGGCAGCAGCTTCTGCTTCTTCAACACCCCAGCCTGCACACTTCTTTCGGACAGCAGCAGCCAGTAGAGACCCCTGCTCATACCCTGAATACCACCCCAAGGCCGGTTGCAGCTCCAATGTGTGCATCGCTATTAATCTTCACCATCCCAGCATCCGGACATTGCCACGAACCTGCTGACCCAATAGCCCCACTAGCAGCTCTACTAAACACTTTAGCAGCATACTCATTGCTCTCCTTCACATCATTTTTATCAATTCTAACCGACTACTTTCTCTTTTATCATTTTTTTTCAACCAAAAATTAATAAAGCAGTGTAAAATTCTTCTTTGTGGCAAAAAATATAAAGGATGGAGGGAGTAATTAACTAAGAGTTTGTTTAGTTCTCCTTATTTTGCTTATCTAATATGATCTAGTTTGATCAAACTTTGACCTTATGGATACGATAATCTATTAGGAAAAATTATATCAAGTGTAATCTTGTTAGATTCATAATAATGTGTACTTTATTAATATGTAATTTTCATAATTTTTTTCATTACAAAATCAAAGATGAGTAGCAATAAAAACTGCACATAAAGCGATAACCTGATCTGAATTTATTTTTTCTGAAATAAGTAAAAACAAGTTAAACTAAACAAGGCCTAATTACTCACCAGTCACCGCACTTATTTTTATTACTACTTACTCCGTAAGAAAACTTCTTTTCTCCATGTATATCTGTCATGATAAATTCTCTCTTACTTTCTTTATAGGTCACACAATCCTCATTTTTTATTTTTAGTTTGTCTTTTTATTGAAAATTAAAAATAGAAAACCACAAAAAGTGATTTGTACATTTTTGTTGTCAATTTTCAAAATAATAATGTTTCTACAAGTTTGACTAAATTTTCTATTCTTTTTTTTTTTTAAATGAAATAATTTTCATAATTAAAAAAACAAAATACTAAGAACCACAATAATGCCAAACGAATCCTTAATTTTTCACCATTTTAAAAATTTGTGTCATTTGCTTATGCCACAAGTAATTTGAAACATATGGAGTATTTGTAAGGTATATCAATGTTGTTACATGTAAAATCAACATGTACACCCTCTATGTAGAGGAAATGATTTTGACAAATAAATAAACAAATAAACATGGATTCCCTCTGTTTAGAGGGAATGATAAAAGTAATTAAGTGTCATCCATAACTGATCAGATCCATCACCCGCTTCTCATCCATTTAAATCGGATTTTCATCCATTTAAAGCAGGTGAAGCGAATTAGCAAATATCCATTTAGTATTGTCATCCTTACTTATAATACAAGTAGATAATAATAAGCATAAAACATTTTCTTTGTTTGTTAGGGGTTCCAAACAACTATGTTGAGAAATGATGGGTAAATAGAAAGGGGCGTGGGGCCAAAATTCTGAAACACATAAAAATGTAGAATTATCATGACCTCTTTAAATTACACATGTAGTTAAAACACGACCTGTTTTAGTTAGCACAAGTAGCAATAAAGTATTATCTGCTGCTGTTTTAAAATTTAAATAAATGGCCCGAGGCTTGGCAAGTGCATCCGTACTTTAGTGGCAAATTGGCAATGCTTCTTTTTCTTTCTAGCACCACTAAAACTATTGGACATTATGATGAAAGAGCATTACTTACATCCCAACCTTTTGATGGGGAGCAATATCATCATGCAAGTATTCATTTATAAAAGGGCTACCTTCTTTCTTTAATCGACTACACATTGTATTACTCCGTAGAAGAGTTAACTCTCTAGTCTCAAGGTTAAAAGGTTTAAACCTCCGTTAACCATGTGATTCATTGATAGGGTTCTACTTTGGACATAAGTAATTTTTTACCATCCGTCAATATTTTAGTACTTGGCACCTTCTCCTAATAAAAAAAAAAAAAAACCCTAATTTAGGTTCACAGAACCTACTCATTTTAGGTCCGACAATCAATTTAAAATCCATACTAAATTTCTAAAGCTTGCTAAATACCTTTACATCCCCAAATTTAATCTTGAATTATAAATTCATTACAAGGGGAGCAGTGAAAACGATATTGCTGTGTGGCACTATGCACAACAGTTGACCACCACTGCACGGGTTTGGAATCCACAACACCACCATCCATATTATCGATGCATGAAAACATCCACAAAAAAGTAGTGACTAATAAAAAAATATCAAATCACAATTTGTATCTGTAAATTTTGAATATCGCAAATTTGTAATAAACAGACTATTTTTCAGTAATTGTGTATGATCGTGTGACTTCAAAGTGGCTTGATAAACCCACATCACTCCACAGTCCATCAACTAAACACCCACCCCCCCCCCCCCAAATTTAAAATAATAATTAAATAAAAAAAATCCACCAAAATATATTTGGAAAAAAATGAGTAGTTTGGGTATGGGGGCATTTTAGAAGTAGTTTCAATCTTGTTCACTTTCTTATCCTTTTCCTTTCTTCCCTCTCTGAGTACAGGGATCACTACCCCCCTGAGAAACAAAATGGAGCAGTGATATTTAACCAAAAAAAAAAGGGTACCTTCATCAAGGCTTAGCTTTCTCATAAAACAGAATGTAAGCCTCACAACGGAGGACCTCCTCCAAGGTTGTTTCACGAATATACGAATCACTGGCATGATACCATACAGAATGTCCTCGTCTATTTTCTTCTTCTGACCTTCCTCTTCGCCTGTCACCTCCTCTGACATAGGCCACATAATGGCCTCCTCTCATTGATCCAGAATGCTCCACCACTCCAATCAAGCAATAAATGCAATTGTCTCTCCCTGTGGACCTGCAAGTTTGTTCAAGCAACAGATCTTAATATATATATATATATATATAGTCATTACTAAACCACACTCATAATAAAGCTATAGCATGATACAGAATGCATGCATATTGCAATAAAAACAGCTAGAGTCAATCAATCCAGCAGAATTTACACACACAAACTGAAATTTCACTCTCTCTACATTCTTATGGTTCACCCCACCCCCCTTTTCTTGTCTTAAATTGGGAAACTCCATTATTATGAACTTGCATGACTGTCTAGTCAACACAAAAACCCAAAAAAAAAAAGGAAAAAAAAGCTGGTACCTCAAATTCAAGCATGCTCATGAGGAGTGCTACATAGCCTCACTTGTATCAAAAATTTGGTCATAATCACCTTAACCTGGCTTATCCAGATTCAAGTCGTTGTCTAATCTACATAGGGAAGACATGTTATTCTAGTCCTTCTGTAAGTTAATCACATAGCCAACATCAAGCTTTATATCAGCTCAGTATCAATCTCAGAGTACATGGAAGGTCTAGATAATTGTGCCCTACATAAAGAACTAATACAAAGACCAATTCTCTCTCTCTCTCTCATAAAAGCAAGTAGCTTAAATGATAGCAACTAACAAGTAGCTATCATTTAAGCAAGGGCAGTAAAAGCAAGTAGCTTAAATGGTAGCAACTAACACAAGTGCACCAAGAGAATGCATGCATATCATGCTTAAGGATCCATTCTTTCACCAATACTCAAAATTAAGAAACCTAAGACAAGGGTTTCACTCAATATTCCTAATACTTTAAGAAGCAGTCTCTATTTTAAACTCAAACCATCACAGACAAAGGAAAACTACCCTGTGGATGAATAGCTTTAAAAGGGACTAATAAAAAAGGTATTAGCTCAATAAAAAGTAAAATCTCACATTCCTACTACCTGTAACCTAATAGTGATTCACTTTGATTTTTCTATAAATCTAGGAAACAACTTCATTTGCCTTCCCTGATCTCTTTCTATCTCTCTAAATTCAGTCTTTTTTCTGAATTTTTTTTTTTTTGGGGGGGGGGTGTTGGGGGATTAACTCTCTCAGCTCACCATATCACTGATAGGTGCTGCTACATAAAATGTCTTTATCCTTTCAGGGTCTCTCAGACGGTATCATACATCTCAAATTTACTGCAGTGACAACATTTACACTTTGCGAGTATAATCCGTCATCGACCCAGCAAAGCCAGCACATGCTTAAAATTAAAATCAGGAAAAGAGGACATCTAGACCTCTCAAAATATCTGCGAATGGCACAAATAACAGTTCGCAGCGACTTCTGTAATTCATCCAATGATAATGTTCTGCATTTCTACATTCTTTCAAATGATTAGTTTTTAACTGTATGGATTTTTTTTTTTAAAAAAAAAAAAAAAAAAAAAAAAGGTTCCTCATTGATTCGTCATTTTGCTGATCCTAGAAAAGCTCACTTTGTCACTTTTCTGATCCTAGAAAAGTTTTAAAAGTGCATTCAATACTCAATCAAATGACATTAACTGTGAACTGACACTCCTAGCCCTGAGATTGGTAGCTTATGTTGATGTGCCATTTAACTAATCTTGTCAATCAAATACAATACAGAAACCACTGCTCTCTTCCTTACAGCAAAAGCATATGGTGAATGACAATTTTATCCACCGTCTCCAATTGATTCCTAACGCAATCATTTAGCTATGTGTTTGTCAGATTGCATATTTGACACCACACATTAATACTAAATTCACTGCTACTTTAAAATATCTCCTAAGAGGTTCATTCATCAAAGAAATCTTCAGAAAGAAAGTAGGAAGTTATTGCTTCCACAAACCACAGGAAACAAGACCTTCAAGCTATAGAATAATAGCCATGTCTTAATAATTGGTGTACGTTAGGACTACATACAACTTTATCAGAATTCCATTTGCCTAAAAAGAAAATCAATTGGATGCGCAAGGAGCACACACATACAACAGAAGGTAAATTCAAACAACAAAAATCACATGTATGGGCAAGTAAGCAAATTAAGTGGCAAATGTGCACACAAAAAATGTAAACAACTGCATAAAACAAGAATGAACAATAAAGTATAGTAATAGGCTGGCACCTGCAATCCATATACGGTCCAAGATCAATATATTCCTTAAAGCCAACATGGCCATTCAATTTACTCAAACGGCCACGTGCATCTTGCCCAAATCTTTTCAGATGAATAGTCAAAATAGGAGGAGTCTTGCTGATAAGTATTCGTTTAGTTGCATCTCTCATCACCTTAACACATTTCAAATCAATGTCCTCCTCCTCAACCTCTCCTGATTTATGCTCCTCACTTGGTCCATATGGCCTCTCAACAGGTCTATGGACATCAAACACACTATGGACATCACCAGATTTACCATCTAAATAAGTTTTATCAGACGGCATAGAGCAAACAGACGGATCAGAGGCGTTGAGATGTGCAGTTTCTGGTTCACGTCTACTTTCTTCTTTTTGTGATAAATTTGGACAAGGCCCATTGATTTTCCCATCATCAAGCTTCTTCAAGTTCTCATCTATCTTAATGCTGCCATTGTCATGAGCAGCCAGAGAGACAGCTGAGGAGTCAGAAACATGATGATTCATTGCTAGCATAGTTTCAGAACTCGAACATACATCACTGGACTTGTCTCTTTGGACTGATGCTGTTTTCTGCTGATTCTCCATCATTCTTTGGCGTCCTTCTTTCAGTAATTTTGTACAGTTTTCACAATGCCAAGCATGTTCACCAGACAAAAGTTCAGGCTTTATGAAATGCGCCAAACAAGTCTCCACGGATACTGGTGAATCTGTATCATCAACTTCATCTGGATCAGACTCAGTGCTATTCCCTGCTAGAAATCCATTGGCCAAACCATCACTAACCGGGACACTATTCATTCCCGCCACAACATCTTCGGGCTCATTAAACAAATCACCTAGGCCATCAAATCCAAGACTATCTTCTACATCAACTACAGCTGAAGAAGAGATTTCAGCATCTACCTTCATCTCTTCTTCCCCAAACATGGGACCATCTTCCTTGTAGGTCAGCAACAATATCTCATTGTCCTGTACCTGCACCGGTTGCTCTTCAACCCAATCATTAACTGTAGCCTCCAACTTAAGATGCACATTCTCAGGGTGAACACTGAATTCACCTACAGACTTGGCTGTATCTAGCACCGAGACAACACCATGATTGTCTCCCTCCATTGCAGAAACTTTAGACAAACTAGCTTCAAAACTTGAATCGGCTGTATCGTGAATAGAAAGAGTATCATGGTTCCCATCATGGCTTCCAAGATCTTGAGTAATAGAAAATCCCTCCTTCTCAACAGAATTTGGATCATCTGACAATGACACTGACTCGACATAATCCATCCAACAAAAACTATCAGCTTCTTGAGCATCATCACTTTGGGAAAAGGGTTTATGATAATCCAACCACGGCATGCCATCAGCATCCTGAGCAACACTATGTGGCACTTGAGCACTAGCGTTGTCTGATTTGATGGAGTTACTATCTTGACTCAACAAAGTACTTCTAGGAACCAAGTTACAGGGTTCAACAAAGTCCGCTGATAGAGCACAGCTAGGAGACCCAACATAGAAGCCAGAAGAGGACTCAGTACTGGTTGAAGTATTACAGCCACTAGGAGCAGACCCCATATTATCCTTCAAACCAGAAGAATCCATGCTTGTTGCAGTATTACAATCACCAGGAGCAGACTCTAGATCTTCGTTTTTATTCAGTTGTGGGTGATTCCTTCCACCTCTTTTAGGAGGCAACTTTGTTTTCTTTGCTCGATGAACTGATTGAGCTTTCTTAGACAAAGGTTTCTTCATCGGCACAGAAAGTGACAGGTCCAGGAATGGCTCATACACCACAGATGAGTGCCCACATTCAACACAACACACAGTGCTTGAAGTTTTTCCTCCAAATATGGCATCAACAAATGTAGAATTCACAGGTACAGATCTCCTGTTTCCAGGTGAAGAACCAGCTAATTTTTTTGCATGCAAATCTTCAGAAGACAGCCCATCAAGCAAACAACGCAACAATTCATGACTGTCCTGCTGCTGAAATCCTTTAAACTGAGGAGCTTTCGCACATACACATCCAAACAATGACTTGGGGTTTATTACATTTTTCACACCTGACTCAGGGCTAGATTCAACAAAAAATTTCTTCAAAGCACTCATTAATGGACCTGTGGACCCTTCAGACTTTAGCAAATTATCCCGCAATATTTCCATAGCTAGCAGATTCTGCATGACAGAATTGAAAAAACATGTATTCCCGAGATTAACCAACCCTCTAACTGCATTAAAATCTTTTCCATTCACAACATTGATTGCTTTGCTTTCCCCTTTCACTTCACTGATAACACTACCACTTCCAAACCAAATATCTTCCACATCCACTGAAGGCACTTTTGAAGACTGCTTTTTCAATAATTTGACAATATCAAGGAAAAAATCTTTATGTTCACCAGTGGCCTCCACTTTATCCACAGGGAGAAGTGTGCTGCAAGGAAAACACCACCTCAAATGAGGATTCTCTACTTGGATTACCAATGGATGCCGACTTTGTTTTGCATGCCTAAGCGCATGACTTTGTGGGCTATTTGGTAAGCCAACACCTCCACAGGAAAAATGCCCACATTGTAAGCAGATCCAAGTGGCTTTATTAGCTCTTGAATCAGAAGCACCTTTCTTTTTAACGTGTTTTCCCCTTCCTTTACCAGCCTTTCGGTCATTCACTCCCTCCCGGCAATCTTCGCATCCAGTGGACTCGGCAGCCTCAATTTTCGAAGAAACACTCTCCAAGTCAACAGCCTTCTCAAGATGGACACAAACTGTCCTCTCCTGATGCTGCACAGATCCATCAGCAGCAGCCACGGAATTCTGATCGTCTTCATGAGATATAGCCTTTGGGGATGACGTAGAAACCCGCTTATCCTTCTCCTTCTCCTTATGGGCATTACGAGCCGCCTTCTTTTTAACCTTTTTCCCCATTATATCCTATTAACCACATTAGAGAAAAATACAGGGGTGCACACAATAATCAATGCTCAAAACCAAAGGACTCAAAATAAATCGCAAGTTTGCAAAGAACCCATAGAATAGAGAACCCCGCCCAAGGCCATGGGTTCAAGTGCAAAACCTTCGAGCTAAGCCTGATTAACAGTAGGCTCAGATGGAGAGGCTCAAATCCCAACCCTAAATAAATTTCGGCTAGGTTTGTTGGTTCGATTAGGTTCGAAAAAAGCAACAAATTAACAACTAAATTTAACTCAATTATCAAATTAGGCTGGAAAAATCACATTAAAACCTTTCCATTGTAAGAATATCAACGTAAGTAGAATTCTAGGAACAAAATCGCTGGTTATAAGCTGTCGTAAGTTGAGCAATAATAAGCAATAGTTCAATAATCCACCTGAGAAGAACCCTAAATCCAGTATAATAGCAAGTAAATTAACGATAGGATGAAATTAAACCCTAAATAGTTAATTGATATTCAATGATTGATATAAAAGATGTTACCTGATGACAAGCAGCTTCAAAGGAGAACTCAGAGTACGCTTCAATGGAGGAGAGAGGGGAAGTGCAGCGTATATATTAGTGAAAAGCTCCAAAAAAAAATTAATGAAAACATAAACATGATTAATGTCACTCACCAGATCCATATACTGTAATATCATAGAGTATAAATTAGAGTGTGTATAATTCACCTTGTTTTTTTTTGCTATCTTGAGTGACATTGTGTTTTATTTTCAATTTTTAGGTTTGTGAAAATAGAAAATCAAAAACAAGAAATAAGATTTAGGTATTTTCACTTTTCAATTGTCAGTTTTTAAAATTACTGATTTTAATAAGTTTAACTAACTTTAAAATTCATTATATGACATATATTATATAAGTTAAAAAAAAAAAAAAAAAAAAAAAAACGAACCCTAAACTTATTGCTAGTTCATTGTCTGATTTGACAAAACTTTAGCCTTATACGTAGGGTTGTTCACATTATGTTAACCGCGCAGTTAAGCTTTAACGGTGCGGTTAACCATTAGACTGGCTACTCAAAAAACACAAACTGTAATGGTACGCTTTTTAATAAGTACGTATAGCTACTTCCTTCGTTCATGAAAAATGATTAAGCATATTGGGCGTTCCACTTTATTGGTTATAACATTTCAAATTATTTCTTAGATTAAAATTATTTTTTTTACACAAACAATAGAAACTTAACCATTAAACGATGTCATATAATCTAATATTGTTTCGGGGTTTTCTGATGTCCTGCGGGAGAGTTACAATTCCGAGACTGGAACCGGACGCCTGTACCTGCAAAATAACGGAGACTCCTGAGAGCTCCGCCTCCAACGGTCAAGTTAGTACCGGATTAAGGAGTAGTTAATACAGAAATTAAAGTAATGAGATCTCTCTAGGGGAGAGTGCTTAGTGTTGGTATTCTGCGTCGTTAGCGAGATTAGCCGGTTGTTAATAATTCTGTTCTTCTCTGCTTGATCTCTTGATTATTCTATTCTGTGATTAATGAGGATTAATCGAGTATTTATAGCCTTGAGAAGCGTGCAACTCTCTAGGTTTAAGGTAAACCTAGGGCTGATCGGGCCTCTAGACTGGATTGGGCCTTGGTGGCCGGTTTTCCCATCCGGCATGGGTGGACACGTGGCGTGTCTATAGTGGTCCGTAGAGGACGTATCTGTGACTGACACGTGGCAGGCTCCTGTTGTCCTTCGTGAAGGACACGTGGCGGAACCTGGTTGGTCCACTTGTCAGAAGGTGATTGGTGGATAAAAATCCCCTAATCATTTGCCCCTCACAGGTGGCACGTGACTGGTCACGGGTCGCCTGTGACAGGTGTCGCACGGTGACAGGCGACGGCCTGTTACAGGTGTCACCTTGCAAACGGCCGAGAGATTTTCCCGCCCAAATTTTGAATTTGGAAGCGACCCTTCGCCTTCTCACTTTGCCTATAAAAGGAAGTGCTGACTTCGGTCATTTTCACATTTGAGAACTTTGCGAGAACATTCGGACCCCTGAACTTGCTCTGACATTTCGGACTTTTTCTGCCTACCGCCTGTTCTGACAAGCCGACTGACCCGAACTTCCAGGACTTCATCAACCGTCACTCGTTCAGGTAACTCAGTTCTCTTACTCTTAATTTTCTTTTTATTTTTTGAAATGGCACCATGGAAGCACACGACACGCCCTAAGTTAGTGATCAGCCGGTCACCGGGGACGGCTGAATCTAGGACTAGGAGTGCCGCCTGCCCTTTTCTGGACCCATCTTTGCCCTTTATACAAAGTCCGACTGTATCTGTGTCTATGCAGAACGTGATGGCCAGAACAAAAAAGACTGCTATGATATCAAACTCAGACGGCTCCTCCCAAAGGGTGCTCCTTAGTGAAACATCTGACCAGGCGCCAGATGTAGAACGAGGCGACTGTCAAGCCGACAGTTCTGAGAGAGGGGCCAAGGTGTTCCCTTCCCATCTTACCGTTGACATGTCTAATTTTCCTTCTGCTCCTTCTAAGGGAGAGGAGGCGGGCCCCTCTAGGAGAGGGGAGGAGTCGTCCTCCTCGGACTCGTCAGAGGACGAGTCTGAGTCCAGTTCTTCTGGCCACAGTTCTCCTGGCTCAGAAGAAAAACATAGCCGCCTACAAGAGGCGAGACGTTCTCATGCAGTTGAGAAGGGGGACAATTGGGCGGAGCCGTCCGCCTCTTACAGAGAGGAAAACGCCCCCTACTACTGCAGGGTACCCCGGGGCCGGATCGCAACCATGCAAGACAACGTGGCGAGCTTTATTGCTAACCACAAAATGGGCCCGGAGTTTTTACTGTTTGTGCCGGATCCAGAAGATACTGTCGTCTGGCCGGCTGGTACCAGCTATGGTGACGGCTGCTTTGGCTGCTATGTGGCGCCATCAAAGCTGGACTGCGCTTCCCATTACATCAGCTAGAGGCGGCCCAAAAGAAGGTTGACGAGCTGGAGGGAACCGTCACCAACCTTAAAGCCGAGCTGAAACCTCTTCGCCAAAAAATGCACTCTTACGAAGCCATGGAGAAATCTTTGGCCAACGTAAAAGAACGCCTGGTGAACCAAGAGAAGAGTCTTACCCAAGAGCTCTCGGATAAGGCCGAGCAAGAGAAGCAAGAGCTCGTCCGGGAGATGGTGGAAGACTCCGCTCAAATCCAACGCATGACCTGGGAACGACTGTTCCCCAGTGCCGACTTTGCCTCATGGGAAAGAACGTACCGCCAGTGTTCGGAAATATATAATCAACAGATCCTGGCGGCTGCTGAAGAAGAGGCGTTGGATGGTGCGTTGGAGGAGGAAGAGCCGGTTGTGGCGCTTGTGCCACTTGGGGGTAAGGCATCAAAAGAGGGTGCAGCTAAGGCCGAGTCCAGCAAGAAGAGTGCTGACCAGGCGGCAGCTGCTGATACTGAACTGCCCCCTTCTTAAGCTTTAAGTATTTTTTCTTTTCACGGCCTGCGTGCCGTTTGCTTTGTAATTACCCGGCCAGGGGGCCGGGGTTTTGAATATTCTGCTGGTCTTTAATGGCCGGCTCATTTTTAATCAAATTTTTGCTTTGGTTCAAATTTGTCTAAGTATTTTTAATTTGTTCCCTAGACCGACTGTTGTGTATGGCCGAACGTTAAGACAGGTACAAATACTAATGAATGCCGCCTATGCCCCTGGACGACTGGTTGTCTGTTTCCAGGATAGATGATCAGTCGGCCATTTATTCAATCGGTATTCGAACTCTTTATTCAATTTGTCTGACCAAGTAAATAGAATTACCTAGTCGCCAAGGAATTAAGTAGGAAAACAAGCGGCGGGTACCGGTTGTTTCCCTTTATTGCCAATGTTGGCTTTTAACTCGTTATTTGTTAACCTAGCAAGAGTATTGGTTGAGAGCCTTTGTTTATTAAAAACAAGTGGACGACTCATACCTTTTAGGCTCCATACTAAGTTTGAGTGACTATTAAGTTAACATAGGAGTTACTTAGTCTTCGTCACAATCTTGATTGAGTAGTAGAGGTATCAGGCGGCGTAGGCCGGCTAGACCCCTTGATTCACCAATGTTTGTTGGCTATTAACTCAATAGGTTATCCAGTAGGAATAGGGGTTCGAGTGCCCTTGTTTGTTTAAAACAGGCGGACGACTCAAACCTTTTAGGTTCCATACCAAATTTGAAGGAGTGACTATGAGTTAACGTTGGAGTTACTCAGTCGCCGTCACTTTTGTTTGAGAAGTAGAGGTACCAGGCGGCGTAGGCCGGCTAGACCCCTTGATTCTCCAATGTTTGTTGGCTATTAACTCAATAGGTACCCCCTGCATTTATCCCAAGTAATACAGGCGGTTATCTGACTCAGATGTCAACTGCTACCACTGGTTTGGTTAGTGATAGAGTTATCCTTGTCTCAAAAACGGCTACGTGGTTGCCCTTGGGGACAGTCGTATAGGTGCCGTGTAATTAGTTTATAGAACAATGTTCCACCCAAAAGGGAGCTGCTCTCTGCGACGAATTTCATCCGGAGGGATGCCGTCGGACGCCTGCTATGATGTTGGGACAGGTCGAATTAGTTTTGTAGATTTGATCAGTTGGCTTGGCGCCTGGTCTGATCATTCGGCCGGTGGCCTTGGTAAGTTCTTGGTGAACGTAGGTGCTAAGTAAAAGAAGGGTAGCCGCCTGTTAGGCACAGGGTCGGCCAGGCCCTAATCTTTTTAGCTAAGTATTGTGAGTAAAATACTCGATGGAGAGTAGCCGACTGTAAAGGAAACAGACGGCATGCCCCTCTGAAGAGGGAGTAAAAAACTCAATGGAGAGTAGCCGACTGTAAAGGTACAGACGGCATGCCCCTCTGAAGATAGAGTAAAAATACTCAATGGAGAGTAGCCGACTGTAAAGGTACAGACGGCATACCCCTCGTAATACAAAATTGAATAGTAAGTGCAAACTTTATTAAGTAGCTCTTTACTTTACATCATTCAGAAGAAATATTTTTTAAGGTTATCTACATTCCAGGTTCGAGGCAACGGTTGTCCGTCTGGTGTTTCCAGACGGTAGGTACCGTCCCTGACTTCCTCATAGATTCGGTAGGGTCCTTCCCAGTTGGGAGTTAGTTTGCCAGACTCATTAGCCCTACCGACTGCTTCCATCTTTCTAAGTACAAAGTCCCCTACTTTGAGTGGACGCCTGTGTACTTTTTTGTTGTATGATCTAGTCATTCTCAGGCGATAGATCTCATGGCGCAAGACAGCATTTCCCCTCTTTTCAGGAAGTGAGTCTAATGCCAGGCGCATGGCTTCCCAGTTTGCCTCTTCGTCATATAGCATTACTCGAAGAGTCGGCTCGTAGTGTTCTATTAGAAGAACAGGTTCTGCACCATAAGTTAGGAGGAATGGAGTTTCTCCAGTCGCCCCTTTTTCAGTCGTCCTAATGGCCCAGAGAACATGTGGTAGTTCATCCGCCCATAGGCCGCCTGCTCGTTCAATCTTTTTCTTGAGACCGTCTGAGATGATTTTATTAAAGGCTTCTACCTGGCCGTTTGCTTGTGGACGGCCGACAGATGCAAAGTAATGGGCAATTCCTTGGTCTCCCAACCAGCTTTTGAGAACAGGCGTCTCAAATTGGGGACCATTATCAAAAACCATAGACATGGGAACCCCGAACCGAGTGATGACGTTTTTCCAAATGAATGAAATTACATCTTTCGTCTTGATTCCCTTTACAGCCTCCGCCTCTACCCATTTAGTGAAGTAGTCAACGGCAACAAGTATATACCTTCTGCCGCCTGTAGCAGGCGTATATGGACCCAGAATGTCCATGCCCCACTTAGCAAACGGTAGTGGGCTGTGAATGGTAGTGAGGTCAGTAGCCGGACGGTGAATTAGTTTGCCAAACCTTAGGCACTTGTCACATTTTTTCACCATCTCCATTGCATCTGCTTCCAAAGTAGGCCAAAAGTAGCCCTGCCGCCTTGCCCTTTGAGCAAGCATCCTACCACCTATATGGGAAGCACAGAAACCAGAGTGAAGATCATCTAGTATCTCTCGTCCCTTTTCAGGAGTAACACACTTTAAGAAGGGTTGAAGGTACCCCCTCTTGTGAAGTTCTCCCTGTATCATTTCAAAACAGGAGGCTCGTTTTTTCAGTGCTGCCGCCTGTTGAGGATCATCCGGCAGTGTATCGTTTGTCAGATATGCCCTGATTGAATCCATCCAGGTTGAGCTTCTGTCTAGGATTCCAATAGGGTTTTCCTCGATGCTTCTCTTCTCCATTACTTCCCAAAAAACAGTTCGAGGAGTATCAGAGGAGGCGGATGATGCTAATTTCGAAAGTGCATCTGCCTGGTTGTTTTCTGATCTCGGCACTTGGATCAGATGGAAATCCTCAAGGGAGCCGACTGCTTGTCGGACCGCCTGTAAATACTTGATCATGGCCGGATGTGTTGCGTCGTATTCGCCATTGTACTGACTCACTATCAATTGCGAATCAGAACAGGCGTCTATTTTTCTTGCCCCTGCCGCCTTACACATGCGGATCCCGGCTAGTAAAGCTTCATATTCTGCCTCATTGTTTGAAGCCTGAAAACTGAAGCGTAGAGCATACTCGAACCTGTCGCCCTCTGGAGATTGACATACGACGCCTGCTCCACAACCGTTTGAAGTAGAGCTTCCGTCCACATATACCTTCCAGACTTGGTCTGGAACTTGAGAGTCAGGAGGACGAGTCATCTCTACAATAAAGTCAGCAAAGGCTTGCCCCTTCACTGCTTTTCTAGGCTCGAAAGTAACTTCGAGACTCTGCATTTCTATGGCCCATTTGATCATTCGTCCGGACGACTCCAGGGTGGTAAGGGGCCGCTTGATCGGTTGGTCGGTATACACGACGACTGCATGTGCCAGAAAGTAGGGCTTCAATTTTTTAACAGCCATGAAGAGTGCAAGACCAAATTTCTCCACTAGGGGATACCTCAACTCGGCATTTTTCAGTACGTGACTGACAAAGTAGACCGGGAGCTGACAGCCGTCCCTTTCAGCAAGGAGCACAGCGCTTAATGCATGATCAGAGACGGCCAGGTACATGTAGAGATTTTCTTTGGGCAAAGGGCTGACCAGCCTCGGCAAGGAGTGCAAGTGAACCTTTAATTTCTGGAAGGCGGCCTCAGCATCCGGCCCCCATTCAAACCTTGCCTTTTTCTTAATTGCCTGGAAAAAGTATAGGCATTTGTCGCCTGATCGGCTTAGGAATCTTCCCAAGGCCGCCAGACAACCTGTTAACTTCTGAACCTCTCGGACGGTACGAGGCGACTGCATGTCAATGACCGCCTGTACCTTCTCAGGGTTCGCCTCTATTCCTCTCTGGTTGATAAGGAATCCGAGAAATTTCCCAGACTCAACTCCAAATACACATTTCTTGGGATTGAGCATGACATGGTGCCGCCTGAGTGTGGCGAAAGTTTCTCGGAGGTCCGTCAGATGATCTTTCTGAAGTTTAGTCTTGACAATCATATCATCAATATATGCCTCGACGTTTCTCCCAATCTGATCAAAGAACACTGTGTTTATCATTCGTTGGAAGGTAGCCGGGGCATTCTTAAGACCAAACGGCATGACCGTGTAACAGTACAATCCCTGATCAGTGACGAAGGCCGTCTTCTCCTGATCTTTCTTCCATAAAGGAATTTGATGAAAACCAGAATAGGCGTCCATAAAACTCATCAAGGCATGGCCGGCTGTTGAGTCGACCAGGTTATCAATTTTAGGCAGAGGGTAACTGTCTTTTGGGCACGCCTTGTTCAAGTCTGTGTAGTCTACACACATTCGCCAGGTGCCATTCGGCTTTTTAACAAGCACCACATTTGCAACCCAAACTGGGAAGTAACATTGCCGAATGAACCCTGCATCAAGTAATTTTTTTACTTCGGCGGCTGCCGCCTGACCTCTTTCTTCACCATGGTTCCGCTTCTTTTTCCGTACCGGCTTCTTTTTCGGATCCACAGCGAGTTTGTGTACTGCCAGATCAGGACTAATGCCTGGCATTTCATGGACTTCAAATGCAAAGATGTCCTTGTACTCTTTCAACAGGTTGTGAAAGTCGTCACCAAGGTTTCTCAGAGCAGTCGTCCCAACTTTGACTGTTCGGTCAGGACGGGAGTCGTCTAATATCAGGTCCGCATGCTCACCAGCCGGCTGAGGGCGGAACTCATCCGGCCGCTCCTCTGCCAATGATTGCTATTTTCTTGCTTTTCTTGCGGACTCTGTTTGGGACGCCTTTCTTTTTCTGTCGCCTGTTTCTTGAACAGGCGCACTCTCCTTGACATTGTCAAGGTCTGTTTTTTTCTCCACTTGACCCAGTGGCCATAACAGTGGGCTTTACATCCGAGAGATAGCACTCTCGGGCCATCCTCTGATCTCCCCTTAGGGAGCCGACTGTTCCATTATCCCTTTCAAACTTAAGCAGCATAAGTGACGGGATTATAACAGCCTTGGAATTATTCAGGGTTGGTCGACCCAGAATTATGTTGTAGGCCGAGAGTTCCTCTACCACTAGGAATAGGACTACCATGTGTCGTCCTTCCCCTTTTTCGCCCAGGCGAATGGGTAGATCTACTCGTCCCAGTGGGTGGACGACTCCTCCTCCAAAACCTATTAAAGGGTGGGAGGCCGGATGTATGCAGTCCGTCTGATATTTCAGTTTTGACAGACATTTGCTGCTGATGAGATCTGAAGAGCTCCCGGTATCTATGAGGATTCGGCCAACTCTCTGGTTGGCCACTTTACATTCAATAACGAGGGGGTCGTCATGCGGCCCCCTTATTCCTCCTAGATCCTCTTCAGTGATGACAATCTCAGGAAATGTATATTTGGACGGCTGTTCTTGGTGAACGGAATTTACATCTAACCGCCTTATATTATCTTTGTTGCCCCTAATAGTGGGGCCGCCCCCTGAGAAGCCGCCTGCAATGGTGTAGACGACTGCATCATCTGTATCGGAACTGTCGGCCTGTTGATTCTTTTTGGCCGACTGCTTTTTTGAGGAAGTATTCCCCGTAGATTTCTTGACATAAGTGTCAAGATCACCTTGATCAGCCAAGCGATCTAGGTACCGCATGAGACTGATGCAGTCATTGGTGTGATGACCAATGTCATCATGATAAGCACAAATTTTGTCTTGGTTCCGGTTGCTCGCAGAACCCTTCATGGGGAGCGGCTTCTCAATTGAGAGCCGTCCCTTTATTTCTTTTAGGATAAAATGGTTATCCTTGTTAAACACATACTTTGGGGAGTATGGTTTGAATTCTTTTTTCTTTTTCTGGGCCGGCTGTTTAGAGGAATCAGCCGCCCAGACCTCTTTTCTTTTTTCATCTTTGTTGGACGACTGTTTCTGTCGTCCCTCTCTTTTGTCGAACCTCTTCCCGTCCGACTGTTTCATCGTACACAGATCAGTCGCCTGTATATAGGCTTCTGCTTCAATCAAGGCCTCTTGAAGAGTCGCCACCCTTTTTCAAACTAAATCAAATTTGAAGGTAGACCCGTCTTTGAGACCTCTAAAAAAGTCAGTATAAGCTACCTCATCCGGTAACCCCTGAATCTGTATTCTCATCAGGTTGAACCGCCTGATGTAAGAACGAAGCCCCTCCTTCTCGCCCTGCTGAATTGTTCCCAAATCAAGGGTCGTTTTCTTCGCAGGGATGTTCATGGCGAAGTTGGAGGCAAATAAGTAAGCAAGCGTCCTGAAGTTGTTTACACAACCAGTCGGCAGGTTGCCGAACCATTGCTGTGCAATTCCCTTGAGAGTCGCTGGGAAACACTTGCACCAAGTGGGATCATCCAACCCTTGAAGGTACATCAGGTTGGTGAATGCCATCAGATGGTCTTCTGGGTTAGTAGTGCCGTCATAGGCGCCTACTAGAACATTTTTTACTTTGGCCGGCTGAGCGGCTTCAGTAATTTCCTTGGAGAAGGCCGACGGCTGTTCACCAAGTCTAAGCAGCCGTAGCTGCCAGTCCATAGGTTGGACGTTTTTTGCTGCAGGTCCACCAAATGGAGGTGGTTGCATAAAATACTGTTGTTGCGGCACAAATGGTAAGTTTGGTACCGCCTGGGCACTATGAAAGCCGGACTGACGGGAGGTGCCGCCTGACTGACTCTCATGGTACGACTGAGTATGCCTCATCGAGGCATTTCGCAAACTGTCCTGAAAATTTGAAGTAGAAGCCGACTCTGATAATCGGTCACTCTTCTTCTGCTCTAGCAGGAGCCGAGCATCTGTGAACGTTTGCTTTGACCCGTCCGCCTGAATATGACGAACCGGTTTCCTATTTCCCGTAGGATAGCGGAGTTTTGTAAAATCAAGAGCAGGTGGCTCCCGCTTCTTGGATTTAGGATGGGGAGTCGCCTCTCGCCCTTGAACTGGCTTCCTCTTCAGTGAAGTGAAAGGTTTCTTGGCCGTCTGCTCCTTGACTGAAGCAGGTGGTTTTTTGTTGATCAACTCTTGAATCTCTCCCTTGAAGTCCCTCATGAAGGTCATGAGTTCGTTCCTTGTGATGGGAGCAGACCCATCAGTCGGCTGTTGCCGAGCAAGCGATGCGCCTGCTGGCTCGCTTCCTGTTTTAAGATGCTCCCGTTCCCTCCTTTCAGTATGGCGGGTACGTCGGGCCCTTAGGGTCCCGTCTGGAGCTGTATGAGTTTCAACTTCAAATTCACTTTCGGTATCATGGTCCGACTGGACTTGAGGGTCGTCTAGGGGACGCCTCTCTTCTGGAGTCGGTACAGACTTGGATGCCATCTCTGAAGTACTCTCCCCACAGACGACGCCAAATGTTTCGGGGTTTTCTGATGTCCTGCGGGAGAGTTACAATTCCGAGACTAGAACCGGACGCCTGTACCTGCAAAATAACGGAGACTCCTGAGAGCTCCGCCTCCAACGGTCAAGTTAGTACCGGATTAAGGAGTAGTTAATACAGAAATTAAAGTAATGAGATCTCTCTAGGGGAGAGTGCTTAGTGTTGGTAATCTGCGTCGTTAGTGAGATTAGCCGGTTGTTAATAATTCTGTTCTTCTCTGCTTGATCTCTTGATTATTCTATTCTGTGATTAATGAGGATTAATCGAGTATTTATAGCCTTGAGAAGCGTGCAACTCTCTAGGTTTAAGGTAAACCTAGGGCTGATCGGGCCTCTAGACTGGATTGGGCCTTGGTGGCCGGTTTTCCCATCTGGCATGGGTGGACACGTGGCGTGTCTATAGTGGTCCGTAGAGGACGTATCTGTGACTGACACGTGGCAGGCTCCTGTTGTCCTTCGTGAAGGACACGTGGCGGAACCTGGTTGGTCCACTTGTCAGAAGGTGATTGGTGGATAAAAATCCCCTAATCAAATATCATATCACTAGTAAATAAAGTCGGTCTCGCAGCCAGGTCACGAGACAACGACACTTGACATTCTAGTTTTTATTAATTTATTTTTAAAAATAATATATTAATTTATTTTTAAAAATAATAGTGAATATTTTTCAGTTCAGTAAAAGTAATTTAAGTTCACTAAAATAATTTCAAGTTAATAATAACATAATTTAAGTTCAGTAAAAAATAATTTTAGTTGCTAAAAATACTTTCAGTTCAATAAAAATAATTTTAGTTGCTAAAAATACTTACAGTTTAGTAAAAAAAATTTAAGTTCAATATAAATAATTTCATGTCAATAATAACATAGATATCAATTTACAAGCAAAACTACAAAAAGTACATTGCTATATAAATTATTAAAAGGGATTATATGACCGTAATTAATATTCACACCAAAAGTTTATCCTAAATCTTATATACCATTTGGGCATCGCCCACACACCAAACTAGTATATATATAAAGAGGAGTTTTTTTCCCGAGATTTTAGAGAGCCACATAGGATTGAATTTTATTAACACGCCATATAGGACTATAAATGTTAGTTATAGCCAAATAAGAGATTTGTAAATTCTTTTAGAATTAAATAATTCAAATGCCACATAAGCAAAATAATTGGCGAATGAGATTTTAAAGTTTAAATTAATTAAATATAAATTATTATCTTTTGAGATAAGGAATTTATCTAAATCTATAACAAAGGGAAGGAAATTTACAATTTATTTTAAAATAAAAATATTAATTGATATACTATGTACAACGAATAAATTTGTTTTAAAAAATAAAATAAATCGTGCATCGCACGGGCTGCATCTAGTATGTACTATTGCAAATAAAACAAATATATAACAATATAATAAACATGAAAGTAGGATTGGATTGTAAATGTCATGCACAGTCATTGTATTACATGTAATAACTTGGGACATTGTTGGGAGCAAATTCTAGCAACCTACAAATTAGGAAAAGGTTAAGGAAAATTAGCTTAAAATAATACCAACTATCAACGGTGTGTGCAAATTAATACGAACTTAACTATTTGGAATTAGCGGTATCACCTTTTGTACTATATGTACAAAATAGTACGCCGGTCACCAGAAAAATGTCGCGATGAATATTCCGTCTATAGTTATTACTATTATTCATGATGGGCATGAGTAAAGAGTGAATCATGCTTAGTTTCTATAAGTATATGATGTGATTTATTGTTTTGATTATCATATATTTTGCCTGTAAGACTAACACAAAGGTTTTAAGTCTTATTTCGGTTTTAATAAGGGCCTATAATGGTTCCAAATTGTAGGTTGATTTCGTTTGAATTTACTTTCTTTGGTTTGACTTTTAAGTTAATTTGTTTTGATTGGTTTTTAAAGAGAGTCTTCAGTTGTGTGTTTTTGATAATTATCTTAGCCGTTTTCACGGTGGCGTTAATATCTTAGAATTTCCTATTTTGTATTTTTTAAAAGAGAGTAAAACAAATATTTTAAAGGGAAGGATTTTCTAGGGTGTTATATTTCTGAGCCTTTATGAGAAAGACAGCTTCCATTCAAAGCTCGGGCCATTTGTACTGAATGCTTGGGCAACAAGCACAATTACGTCCCATGATTAAAGGAGCGAATCAAGGAAATATCAATCAACTAAGTCAACATATTCTAAAAGATGAAGATGTCAATCAATATTGTCAGCATTGCCAAAACAATAAATTTTCTTCAATAATCACCTTTATTAGATATTACAAGTTATTATAATTAAATAGGATGTTTTTTGTAATAGAATGCATTCATACATCGTCTAATAATAATGGTCTAATACAATTTACAACACTTGAGGTAGCGGGTTTGCCTTAAAAGTTAAAACTGCTACTTCAAGTAGCTGTTTTAAGGAAAAACCGCTACACTCAAATAGCGGTTTTATTGAAAATTGCTATTTGAGATAGTGGGTTTACTCCGTGATAAACGAAATTTGTTTATCACGGAGATTAACTGGGATAGCCTCTATAAGTATATATTATGTTTAATATTTTGTTTTTAAGAATATATTATGTTTCAATATATGGTATTCGATCTTGTATATTTTTTTTTTGGGGAGGGGGGGGGGGCATTAGATCACTTTTACACTCCATCAAGACATTTTTACTATTACGTACTATTTTTTTTATTAACTAGACTCTTTTTTCGCAAATTTAATTTTCTAGAGCCTGTAATTAGGGATGTCAATGGGGTGGGACGGATGTTGGCCTTCCCTTCCCCATCCCCACCTAAAATTTTCATACCCATCTCCATCCCCACGACGGGCTAAAATTCATCCCCATCCCCGCCCCAGTCCCCACTTGGATATCCACTCCCACCTAAGACCCGCCTAATCTCCGCTTTCCAAATACATAATCCTTCATAATTAATAAAGATTACAAAAAGAAAAAAAATATTGTTAATATTACATTTTTTTTTTGTTTATAATATAAGTGTATTACAAAGTATTATATTTACTATTTTATTTTACATAATTTTTTTTATAAAATAATATAAAAGTATATAATTTTTTTTAAAAAATATATGGATGTTGAGATGGGGCGGGTACAAAGTGGGGCGGGTATGAAGTGGAGCGAGACGGGGATGGGACGGATACAACCTAAAATCCACCCCCGCCCCATCACCCATGACGGGTATGGTTTTTATCCCCATCTCCGCCCCATCACCCGCCAAACCAAGACCCATCCCCGCCCCACTAACATCCCTACCTGTAGTCCATAATTTTATGGGTTTTTGATTTTTTTATTTTTTTTTACTTGTTGTAAAAATCAAAATAAGGTAATTGTTGTAATTATCAAAATTGCACAAAGTATATAGTAAATAACTTTAAAGTGTAGCATCAACTTAAATATATAGAGGAAAAAAAAATAAAAGAAAGAAAGAAAAGGTGGTGCAGTCATGCAGCTTTTAGTAAGCATTAATATCTTGATGTTATAACTCTTCAATTAATATTTGTGTTTTTTGTATAACTCCTCAATTAATATTTCGTAAATCTCTTCCTCTATCTCCTATGATACACATTTATATCTTAAATAAATTTGGTTGGTCTATTTTTAACTTCTTACCATTTACGAATCATTTGCATTGTAATTATACACGTGATAATTTGATGTACATTATTTTATTTTCTATTAATGTTCTTATATCATACGCAGTACTCAAAATTTTCAATTGCATGAGACATGAGACGTGGTATGAGGAGTAAGATTTATGATTTAACACGCATAGACCAAGTACACAAGCATTAGTAATTACAAGTTACATTTGAGTATACCAATTAATTGTTGGTGTAGTGGTGATCGAGGTTACACTTGGTAGGGAGGACTGCGTGTTTGATCCCTTACAATAACAATTAGAAGGGGACTGGAAGCTAATTACCCAAAACTAATCCTCGAATCTGGATTAGCCCAAAGGGTGAATCGTTTGAAACAACAAAAAAAAGAAGTTACATTCAAGTATAAAGATGCTTATATCCTTCGTTCTAGCATCTAAATATCTAAAAGCAGACAAGACTCACAAGAGAAATTATGGCTAATTCTCCTATGGCTTACATCATTTTTCTCATCGTCCTTCAACTTGTAATTAGTTCAAAGGTTAGTTCCTCCTTCTTGAACTGGACTCATCTCTACATTTTTGGTGTTTGGGTATGTCTTGCCAACATGTTCATCGAACATGAATTGTTCATAAATTGTTCATAATCATGTGTTTGTCTTGCAACGCGATCATTGAACATAAATTGCTCATAATCGATCATGTGTATTTTTTTTTTTCAAAGAGATGCTTTCAGTTGTTTCTTTCCTTTTGTATATGTTCGTTGGTGCCTTTTATATTTGTAGTAATTGTAGAAACTTGTGAATGTTGATAAGATATTATGCAGAGTCAAAATCTTATTAATATTTAGTAACAAACTAACAATACATGCAATTGACAATTAGATGTTCACTCTAGAAAAGAAAGTCCTTTTATCATTTTTAAAAAATCCACTGTGTAACTAATAGTGTACTCAAATTTTATATCCTCAGGCTGGTGAAGAAGAATCTTGTCCAATAGAAGGTATTATATATCTATATAATTAATTAATTAATTAATAATTTATTTATTTATTTAACGTAAATATATGATTAAATCTATTATACAGTATATAATTTAAAAGTTTTAAAATAAAGGATCGAGTATATCAAATGTGGCTTTGACAAATTAAATTAAAAATTATGCAGAATGTCCAAATGAGTGTGCAAGAAGGTGTGTACTAGCTTCAGCATACGATACATGCATCAAATATTGTAATATATGTTGTATTAAATGCTTATGTGTTCCATCTGGAACGTATGCCCATAAAGAAGAATGTCCATGCTACAACAATTGGAAAACACGCAAAGGCACCTCTAAATGTCCTTGACTTTGTAATTAGTGCTTGATGTGTACTCACTAATTATAATAAAAGTCATCCTTTTTTGTTTTCTCTAATATTACAAAGGGTGCACAGTAAATGATATGTGTTGGAACAACAAGTGTGTAGTGTGTGAATTTTGTGAAAAAACTCAAAGTCCCACATTGGTGGGAAATGAGAGTTTTACTCTCTTTATAATATAGAGAGTGGGCTAAAGGGGTGTGGCCCTTGGGCTACCCACATTTTGTGGAGAGGGAGGACCTATATGGTAAACCATATATCACACACACGCGCGCCGAACCGAACCGAGCCGGGCCGGGTTGGGTAGTGATCGTGGAACTGAGTATGATACTGATGCTTTTGTAGAGTTTTATAACTCACATGGTATCATACATGAAAGATCAGCTCCTTATTCTCCAGAAATGAATGGTAAGGCTGAAAGGAAAAATAGAACCTTTACTGAGTTAGTAGTTGCTATTTCCTTAAATTCTGGTGCTGCTGATCATTGGTGGGGAGAAATTCTTCTCACTGTTTGTTATGTCTTGAACCGTATTCCAAAGACTAAGAGTAAGATTTCTCCTTATGAATTACTTCGTAACAAACAACCTAACATTTCTTATTTCAGAACTTGGGGTTGTCTGGCATATGTTAGGATTCCTGATCCTAAAAGAGTTAAGTTAGCTAGTAGAGCTTATGAATGTGTATTCATTGGCTATGCTGTTAATAGTAAAGCATATAGATTCTTTGATTTAAGTGCACGAGTAATTATTGAATCTAATGATGTTGATTTTTATGAGGACAGGTTTCCTTTTAAATCTAGAAATAGTGGGGGCTCGTCCTCCTCTATTATTCCTAAAGACAGGTCTAACTCACAAGACTTGGATGCTGAACCCGAACTAAGAAAGAGCAAGCGGGCTAGAGTAGCTAAAGACTTCGGCCCAGACTTTGTAGTTCTGAATGTAGAGGAGGATCCTTCTACCCTCCAAGAAGCTCTAACCTCAGTGGATGCAGATTTATGGCAAGAAGCCGTGAACGACGAAATGGACTCACTTGAGTCTAACCGAACTTGGCATCTAACTGAGTTGCCACCAGGCTGCAAGTCAATTGGTTGCAAATGGGTCCTAAAAAGAAAGCTGAAAGTTGATGGGACCATTGATAAGTTCAAAGCCCGTTTGGTAGCTAAAGGCTACAGACAAAGGGAGAATGTTGATTTCTTTGATACCTATTCACCTGTAACTAGAGTAACATCTATTAGAGTATTAATATCTCTTGCTTCTGTTTTTAATCTTGTAGTACATCAAATGGATGTGAAGACTGCATTCTTGAACGGTGAATTGGAAGAAGAAATCTACATGGATCAACCGGAAGGATTCATTGTTCAAGGAAAAGAGCATTTGGTATGTAAGCTAGATAAATCTCTTTATGGTCTCAAACAAGCACCTAAACAATGGCATGAAAAATTTGATAACTTAGTCATCTCACATGGTTTTAAGATAAATGGTAGTGACAAATGCATATATGTAAAATTTGAGAAGGACATATGCACTATAATTTGTCTATATGTGGATGACTTGTTAATTTTTGGCTCGAACATTCATGCTGTGAATGATGTAAAGCTATTGTTGAATGCTGAGTTTGATATGAAAGACCTAGGAGAGGCTAATGTAATCCTTGGAATTAAGATTACTAGGACAGAAAATGGAGTTTCTTTGGATCAATCTCATTACATTGAGAAGATCCTAAAGAAATATAGTTACTTTGACTGTAAACCTGCTAGTACACCTTATGATCCCAGTGTTAAATTATTTAAGAACACTGGTGATGCCGCAAGGCAATCTGATTATGCGAGCATCATTGGCAGCCTTCGGTATGCCACTGATTGTACTAGACCCGACATTGCCTATGTCGTGGGATTGTTAGGCAGGTTTACTAGTTGTCCTGGTAATGAGCATTGGCATGCTATTGAAAGGGTCATGAGATACCTTAAGAGGACCATGAACCTAGGGTTGCATTATGAAAGGTTTCCAGCTGTACTAGAAGGCTATAGTGATGCTGACTGGAACACTTTATCAGATGACTCTAAGGCTACTAGTGGATATATTTTTTCTATAGCCGGTGGAGCTGTATCTTGGAAGTCTAAGAAACAGACTATTTTGGCTCAGTCCACCATGGAGTCAGAAATGATAGCACTAGCTACGGCTAGTGAAGAAGCAGGTTGGTTAAGAGGCCTGCTAGGTGAAATTCCCCTATGGGAAAAGCCATTACCGGCTGTCTTGATCCATTGCGATAGTACCGCGGCTATTGCAAAAGTTCAGAACCGTTATTACAACGGTAAGAGACGACAAATACGTCGTAAGCACAGCACTGTGAGAGAATATCTCTCTATCGGAGCTGTTAGAGTGGATCACGTACGCACTGAGAATAACTTGGCTGATCCTTTGACGAAAGGATTAGCTAGGGAGAAAGTCCATTTTTCCTCTAAGAAAATGGGACTATTGCCATTGAAATGAACCACACATAATGGTAACCCAACCTATGAACTGGAGATCCCAAGAAATAGGTTCAAAGGGTAATAACAAGTTATGGTGTGTTATGAGTTGAATATGTTCAAAAGACATAATTTCCTGAAGCGATCAAGGATGAGTTAATAGGAACTCTTAATGAAATCTATACTCCAATTTGGAGTGGAGTACCAAGCTACAGGAGTACTCTTGATAGATTCACCTATGTGAATGTGGAAGTTAGGCCGCTTCCTATGAAATGTGTGGCAGCATTTCTAGAGCATTCACTACACTGGGATAGACGTGCATGGCCGAAATAGCACGGGTCTAGAACAACACCAAGAGTAGGTTGTGTGTGGTACGTTGTCAGAGATAGGGTTCAAAACTTCGAGTCACCCTTGTTGAATCTGAATCGTACTCACTACGTCAAAGTTCAAGTTGAAAAACACTTCTGTTTATGCGCAACCTATATATGTATGGATTCTGCTCAAAAATGTTTTCAAAAAATTCAAGTGGGGGATTGTTGGAACAACAAGTGTGTAGTGTGTGAATTTTGTGAAAAAACTCAAAGTCCCACATTGGTGGGAAATGAGAGTTTTACTCTCTTTATAATATAGAGAGTGGGCTAAAGGGGTGTGGCCCTTGGGCTACCCACATTTTGTGGAGAGGGAGGACCTATATGGTAAACCATCTATCACACACACGCGCGCCGAACCGAACCGAGCCGAGCCGGGCCGGGCCGGGCCGGGTTGGGTTGGGTCGGGTTTATTAAATAAACTTATTTTTTGGACAAGGCTAATTGCGTGATTAGTTCCTTGATTTTTGCTAAACGTTTTTTGACTGATTACATTTGACCGTTTTTTCAAAACTGATTAATGGAGCGTTAATCATGCAAACGTTTTCACTGATTTTTTGCTAAACGTTTTGCCACGCATTAATCTTATGTAACCGTTTTGAACGTTCAACTTATGACCGTTTTAATTGCGTGATTAGTGCCTAATTAAACGGCAGCAGTTACGTTGCAATTTTTCCTATAAAAGGCGTGTTGATTTCCTGTTTTTGAGACACAACAATATACAGAAAGCAATCTTCTTCTCCTCTCTATTTTTCCTCACAAAAACAAAAACCCTCGAGCAGTTTCTTTTCTTTTTTGGTGTTTAGTTGCCCGGTGGTTTTGTGCAGTTCCACCGGTATAATTACAATAGAGGAAGGCTGTTTTATCCTGGGGAACATCCGGTTGTTGTACGAGCTGCTTGCACAAATTAAAGGGCAGTACCGTGAATGTTCTAAAGAGAGCGACATAGTCCGCGACTCAGTCTATTTCCCGGTAACTTTGTTCTGTTTTTATTGTTTACAGCAGTTCGGTTTATAACAATTTTAGAACAATCTTTTCTGCCTTTATAATCATCATGTCTACCGAGGAAATAACTATGTCCAATGACCTTAACAAGCCCTTCCGTTTTGAAGGCGCTCATTTTAAAAGATGGAAACAGAAAATGCAGTTTTTCTTAACTGTTAAAAAAGTTCATTCTTTATTGACTGTCCCTAGGCCTGTTATTCCTGATAATGCTGAACAAGATGATCTAGTGTATTGGAATTCTGAAATTGAAACTTGGAATGAAACCGATTTCATGTGCAAAAACTATATTCTTAATGGTCTGTCTGATAACCTGTATGACTATTATAATCTGGAAAACACCGCTAAGGATTTGTGGGATGCCCTGCAAAAGAAATATGACACCGAAGAAGCCGGTGCCAAAAAGTATGCTGTTAGCAGGTACCTTAAATTCCAGATGACTTATGATAAGTCCGTGGAAGTGCAGTCCCACGAACTTCAGAAAATTGCCCATGAGATAATTTCCGAAGGTATGGCTCTTGATGAACAATTTCAGATTGCTGTTATAATTGACAAGTTGCCTCCTTCTTGGAAAGATTTCAAAAACAGTCTCAGGCACAAGACTAAGGAATTTTCCTTAGAGAGTTTGATTACTCGGCTCCGTATAGAGGAAGAATCCAGAAAACAGGACCAGAAAGAAGAAGTCTTACAGCTCTCTGCAAACAATGCTCCTAAGCGTTCTGCTGCAGTTCTCAAGCCCGCTGGTAAGAACTTCAAGCCTCAGAACCGGAAGAATAACTTCAACAAAAATAAACAGAATGTTCAAAAGAACGATGGAAAACAACAAATTCAACCCCCTAAGAATGGTACTGGTCAATTCCTATGTTATAGGTGTGGAAAACCAGGCCATATGGCACGAAAGTGCAGGAACATGCCTAACCCTGTACCACAGGCTAGCATGATAGAAGAGCCACTTGTGGCTATGATTACTGAGATCAACCTTATTGGTGGATCAGAAGGGTGGTGGGTAGACACTGGCGCTACACGCCATGTCTGCTATGATCGTCGGATGTTTAAAACTTATTCTGAAAACACCGATGATAAGAAAGTGCTGTTGGGTGATTCCCATTCCACTAATGTTGCTGGTATTGGTAATGTTGAGTTGAAGTTTACTTCTGGCAGGACTCTCATTCTGAAGGATGTACTGCACACTCCGGAAATGAGAAAGAACTTAGTTTCTGGTTTTCTTCTTAATAAGGCTGGTTTTACACAAACCATAGGTTCCGATTTATTTACTTTAACTAAGAATGGAATGTTTATAGGGAAAGGTTATGCTACTGATGGCATGTTTAAACTGAATGTTGAGATTAATAAAATTTCTGATTCTGCTTATATGTTGTCTTCTTCTGTTAATATTTGGCATGCTAGACTCTGTCATGTGAACAAAAGACTCATAAAAAATATGAGCAATTTAGGCCTTATCCCTAATGTTTCCCTCAATGACTTTGATAAATGTGATTTTTGTAGTCAGGCTAAGATTACAAAAACACCTCATAAGTCTGTTGTTAGAAACTCAGAACCGTTAGATTTAATTCATTCTGATATTTGTGAATATAATGGAACGCTGACCAGAAATGGACAACGATATTTCATCACCTTTATTGATGATTGTTCTGATTATACTCGTGTTTATTTGATGAAAAATAAGAGTGATGCTTTTGATATGTTTAAGTTGTTTGTGACAGAGTTTGAGAATCAGTTCAACAAGCAAATAAAAAGGTTGCGTAGTGATCGTGGAACTGAGTATGATACTGATGCTTTTGTAGAGTTTTATAACTCACATGGTATCATACATGAAAGATCAGCTCCTTATTCTCCAGAAATGAATGGTAAGGCTGAAAGGAAAAATAGAACCTTTACTGAGTTAGTAGTTGCTATTTCCTTAAATTCTGGTGCTGCTGATCATTGGTGGGGAGAAATTCTTCTCACTGTTTGTTATGTCTTGAACCGTATTCCAAAGACTAAGAGTAAGATTTCTCCTTATGAATTACTTCGTAACAAACAACCTAACATTTCTTATTTCAGAACTTGGGGTTGTCTGGCATATGTTAGGATTCCTGATCCTAAAAGAGTTAAGTTAGCTAGTAGAGCTTATGAATGTGTATTCATTGGCTATGCTGTTAATAGTAAAGCATATAGATTCTTTGATTTAAGTGCACGAGTAATTATTGAATCTAATGATGTTGATTTTTATGAGGACAGGTTTCCTTTTAAATCTAGAAATAGTGGGGGCTCGTCCTCCTCTATTATTCCTAAAGACAGGTCTAACTCACAAGACTTGGATGCTGAACCCGAACTAAGAAAGAGCAAGCGGGCTAGAGTAGCTAAAGACTTCGGCCCAGACTTTGTAGTTCTGAATGTAGAGGAGGATCCTTCTACCCTCCAAGAAGCTCTAACCTCAGTGGATGCAGATTTATGGCAAGAAGCCGTGAACGACGAAATGGACTCACTTGAGTCTAACCGAACTTGGCATCTAACTGAGTTGCCACCAGGCTGCAAGTCAATTGGTTGCAAATGGGTCCTAAAAAGAAAGCTGAAAGTTGATGGGACCATTGATAAGTTCAAAGCCCGTTTGGTAGCTAAAGGCTACAGACAAAGGGAGAATGTTGATTTCTTTGATACCTATTCACCTGTAACTAGAGTAACATCTATTAGAGTATTAATATCTCTTGCTTCTGTTTTTAATCTTGTAGTACATCAAATGGATGTGAAGACTGCATTCTTGAACGGTGAATTGGAAGAAGAAATCTACATGGATCAACCGGAAGGATTCATTGTTCAAGGAAAAGAGCATCTGGTATGTAAGCTAGATAAATCTCTTTATGGTATTAAACAAGCACCTAAACAATGGCATGAAAAATTTGATAACTTAGTCATCTCACATGGTTTTAAGATAAATGGTAGTGACAAATGCATATATGTAAAATTTGAGAAGGACATATGCACTATAATTTGTCTATATGTGGATGACTTGTTAATTTTTGGCTCGAACATTCATGCTGTGAATGATGTAAAGCTATTGTTGAATGCTGAGTTTGATATGAAAGACCTAGGAGAGGCTAATGTAATCCTTGGAATTAAGATTACTAGGACAGAAAATGGAGTTTCTTTGGATCAATCTCATTACATTGAGAAGATCCTAAAGAAATATAGTTACTTTGACTGTAAACCTGCTAGTACACCTTATGATCCCAGTGTTAAATTATTTAAGAACACTGGTGATGCCGTAAGGCAATCTGATTATGCGAGCATCATTGGCAGCCTTCGGTATGCCACTGATTGTACTAGACCCGACATTGCCTATGTCGTGGGATTGTTAGGCAGGTTTACTAGTTGTCCTGGTAATGAGCATTGGCATGCTATTGAAAGGGTCATGAGATACCTTAAGAGGACCATGAACCTAGGGTTGCATTATGAAAGGTTTCCAGCTGTACTAGAAGGCTATAGTGATGCTGACTGGAACACTTTATCAGATGACTCTAAGGCTACTAGTGGATATATTTTTTCTATAGCCGGTGGAGCTGTATCTTGGAAGTCTAAGAAACAGACTATTTTGGCTCAGTCCACCATGGAGTCAGAAATGATAGCACTAGCTACGGCTAGTGAAGAAGCAGGTTGGTTAAGAGGCCTGCTAGGTGAAATTCCCCTATGGGAAAAGCCATTACCGGCTGTCTTGATCCATTGCGATAGTACCGCGGCTATTGCAAAAGTTCAGAACCGTTATTACAACGGTAAGAGACGACAAATACGTCGTAAGCACAGCACTGTGAGAGAATATCTCTCTATCGGAGCTGTTAGAGTGGATCACGTACGCACTGAGAATAACTTGGCTGATCCTTTGACGAAAGGATTAGCTAGGGAGAAAGTCCATTTTTCCTCTAAGAAAATGGGACTATTGCCATTGAAATGAACCACACATAATGGTAACCCAACCTATGAACTGGAGATCCCAAGAAATAGGTTCAAAGGGTAATAACAAGTTATGGTGTGTTATGAGTTGAATATGTTCAAAAGACATAATTTCCTGAAGCGATCAAGGATGAGTTAATAGGAACTCTTAATGAAATCTATACTCCAATTTGGAGTGGAGTACCAAGCTACAGGAGTACTCTTGATAGATTCACCTATGTGAATGTGGAAGTTAGGCCGCTTCCTATGAAATGTGTGGCAGCATTTCTAGAGCATTCACTACACTGGGATAGACGTGCATGGCCGAAATAGCACGGGTCTAGAACAACACCAAGAGTAGGTTGTGTGTGGTACGTTGTCAGAGATAGGGTTCAAAACTTCGAGTCACCCTTGTTGAATCTGAATCGTACTCACTACGTCAAAGTTCAAGTTGAAAAACACTTCTGTTTATGCGCAACCTATATATGTATGGATTCTGCTCAAAAATGTTTTCAAAAAATTCAAGTGGGGGATTGTTGGAACAACAAGTGTGTAGTGTGTGAATTTTGTGAAAAAACTCAAAGTCCCACATTGGTGGGAAATGAGAGTTTTACTCTCTTTATAATATAGAGAGTGGGCTAAAGGGGTGTGGCCCTTGGGCTACCCACATTTTGTGGAGAGGGAGGACCTATATGGTAAACCATCTATCACACACACGCGCGCCGAACCGAACCGAGCCGAGCCGGGCCGGGCCGGGCCGGGTTGGGTTGGGTCGGGTTTATTAAATAAACTTATTTTTTGGACAAGGCTAATTGCGTGATTAGTTCCTTGATTTTTGCTAAACGTTTTTTGACTGATTACATTTGACCGTTTTTTCAAAACTGATTAATGGAGCGTTAATCATGCAAACGTTTTCACTGATTTTTTGCTAAACGTTTTGCCACGCATTAATCTTATGTAACCGTTTTGAACGTTCAACTTATGACCGTTTTAATTGCGTGATTAGTGCCTAATTAAACGGCAGCAGTTACGTTGCAATTTTTCCTATAAAAGGCGTGTTGATTTCCTGTTTTTGAGACACAACAATATACAGAAAGCAATCTTCTTCTCCTCTCTATTTTTCCTCACAAAAACAAAAACCCTCGAGCAGTTTCTTTTCTTTTTTGGTGTTTAGTTGCCCGGTGGTTTTGTGCAGTTCCACCGGTATAATTACAATAGAGGAAGGCTGTTTTATCCTGGGGAACATCCGGTTGTTGTACGAGCTGCTTGCACAAATTAAAGGGCAGTACCGTGAATGTTCTAAAGAGAGCGACATAGTCCGCGACTCAGTCTATTTCCCGGTAACTTTGTTCTGTTTTTATTGTTTACAGCAGTTCGGTTTATAACAATTTTAGAACAATCTTTTCTGCCTTTATAATCATCATGTCTACCGAGGAAATAACTATGTCCAATGACCTTAACAAGCCCTTCCGTTTTGAAGGCGCTCATTTTAAAAGATGGAAACAGAAAATGCAGTTTTTCTTAACTGTTAAAAAAGTTCATTCTTTATTGACTGTCCCTAGGCCTGTTATTCCTGATAATGCTGAACAAGATGATCTAGTGTATTGGAATTCTGAAATTGAAACTTGGAATGAAACCGATTTCATGTGCAAAAACTATATTCTTAATGGTCTGTCTGATAACCTGTATGACTATTATAATCTGGAAAACACCGCTAAGGATTTGTGGGATGCCCTGCAAAAGAAATATGACACCGAAGAAGCCGGTGCCAAAAAGTATGCTGTTAGCAGGTACCTTAAATTCCAGATGACTTATGATAAGTCCGTGGAAGTGCAGTCCCACGAACTTCAGAAAATTGCCCATGAGATAATTTCCGAAGGTATGGCTCTTGATGAACAATTTCAGATTGCTGTTATAATTGACAAGTTGCCTCCTTCTTGGAAAGATTTCAAAAACAGTCTCAGGCACAAGACTAAGGAATTTTCCTTAGAGAGTTTGATTACTCGGCTCCGTATAGAGGAAGAATCCAGAAAACAGGACCAGAAAGAAGAAGTCTTACAGCTCTCTGCAAACAATGCTCCTAAGCGTTCTGCTGCAGTTCTCAAGCCCGCTGGTAAGAACTTCAAGCCTCAGAACCGGAAGAATAACTTCAACAAAAATAAACAGAATGTTCAAAAGAACGATGGAAAACAACAAATTCAACCCCCTAAGAATGGTACTGGTCAATTCCTATGTTATAGGTGTGGAAAACCAGGCCATATGGCACGAAAGTGCAGGAACATGCCTAACCCTGTACCACAGGCTAGCATGATAGAAGAGCCACTTGTGGCTATGATTACTGAGATCAACCTTATTGGTGGATCAGAAGGGTGGTGGGTAGACACTGGCGCTACACGCCATGTCTGCTATGATCGTCGGATGTTTAAAACTTATTCTGAAAACACCGATGATAAGAAAGTGCTGTTGGGTGATTCCCATTCCACTAATGTTGCTGGTATTGGTAATGTTGAGTTGAAGTTTACTTCTGGCAGGACTCTCATTCTGAAGGATGTACTGCACACTCCGGAAATGAGAAAGAACTTAGTTTCTGGTTTTCTTCTTAATAAGGCTGGTTTTACACAAACCATAGGTTCCGATTTATTTACTTTAACTAAGAATGGAATGTTTATAGGGAAAGGTTATGCTACTGATGGCATGTTTAAACTGAATGTTGAGATTAATAAAATTTCTGATTCTGCTTATATGTTGTCTTCTTCTGTTAATATTTGGCATGCTAGACTCTGTCATGTGAACAAAAGACTCATAAAAAATATGAGCAATTTAGGCCTTATCCCTAATGTTTCCCTCAATGACTTTGATAAATGTGATTTTTGTAGTCAGGCTAAGATTACAAAAACACCTCATAAGTCTGTTGTTAGAAACTCAGAACCGTTAGATTTAATTCATTCTGATATTTGTGAATATAATGGAACGCTGACCAGAAATGGACAACGATATTTCATCACCTTTATTGATGATTGTTCTGATTATACTCGTGTTTATTTGATGAAAAATAAGAGTGATGCTTTTGATATGTTTAAGTTGTTTGTGACAGAGTTTGAGAATCAGTTCAACAAGCAAATAAAAAGGTTGCGTAGTGATCGTGGAACTGAGTATGATACTGATGCTTTTGTAGAGTTTTATAACTCACATGGTATCATACATGAAAGATCAGCTCCTTATTCTCCAGAAATGAATGGTAAGGCTGAAAGGAAAAATAGAACCTTTACTGAGTTAGTAGTTGCTATTTCCTTAAATTCTGGTGCTGCTGATCATTGGTGGGGAGAAATTCTTCTCACTGTTTGTTATGTCTTGAACCGTATTCCAAAGACTAAGAGTAAGATTTCTCCTTATGAATTACTTCGTAACAAACAACCTAACATTTCTTATTTCAGAACTTGGGGTTGTCTGGCATATGTTAGGATTCCTGATCCTAAAAGAGTTAAGTTAGCTAGTAGAGCTTATGAATGTGTATTCATTGGCTATGCTGTTAATAGTAAAGCATATAGATTCTTTGATTTAAGTGCACGAGTAATTATTGAATCTAATGATGTTGATTTTTATGAGGACAGGTTTCCTTTTAAATCTAGAAATAGTGGGGGCTCGTCCTCCTCTATTATTCCTAAAGACAGGTCTAACTCACAAGACTTGGATGCTGAACCCGAACTAAGAAAGAGCAAGCGGGCTAGAGTAGCTAAAGACTTCGGCCCAGACTTTGTAGTTCTGAATGTAGAGGAGGATCCTTCTACCCTCCAAGAAGCTCTAACCTCAGTGGATGCAGATTTATGGCAAGAAGCCGTGAACGACGAAATGGACTCACTTGAGTCTAACCGAACTTGGCATCTAACTGAGTTGCCACCAGGCTGCAAGTCAATTGGTTGCAAATGGGTCCTAAAAAGAAAGCTGAAAGTTGATGGGACCATTGATAAGTTCAAAGCCCGTTTGGTAGCTAAAGGCTACAGACAAAGGGAGAATGTTGATTTCTTTGATACCTATTCACCTGTAACTAGAGTAACATCTATTAGAGTATTAATATCTCTTGCTTCTGTTTTTAATCTTGTAGTACATCAAATGGATGTGAAGACTGCATTCTTGAACGGTGAATTGGAAGAAGAAATCTACATGGATCAACCGGAAGGATTCATTGTTCAAGGAAAAGAGCATCTGGTATGTAAGCTAGATAAATCTCTTTATGGTATTAAACAAGCACCTAAACAATGGCATGAAAAATTTGATAACTTAGTCATCTCACATGGTTTTAAGATAAATGGTAGTGACAAATGCATATATGTAAAATTTGAGAAGGACATATGCACTATAATTTGTCTATATGTGGATGACTTGTTAATTTTTGGCTCGAACATTCATGCTGTGAATGATGTAAAGCTATTGTTGAATGCTGAGTTTGATATGAAAGACCTAGGAGAGGCTAATGTAATCCTTGGAATTAAGATTACTAGGACAGAAAATGGAGTTTCTTTGGATCAATCTCATTACATTGAGAAGATCCTAAAGAAATATAGTTACTTTGACTGTAAACCTGCTAGTACACCTTATGATCCCAGTGTTAAATTATTTAAGAACACTGGTGATGCCGTAAGGCAATCTGATTATGCGAGCATCATTGGCAGCCTTCGGTATGCCACTGATTGTACTAGACCCGACATTGCCTATGTCGTGGGATTGTTAGGCAGGTTTACTAGTTGTCCTGGTAATGAGCATTGGCATGCTATTGAAAGGGTCATGAGATACCTTAAGAGGACCATGAACCTAGGGTTGCATTATGAAAGGTTTCCAGCTGTACTAGAAGGCTATAGTGATGCTGACTGGAACACTTTATCAGATGACTCTAAGGCTACTAGTGGATATATTTTTTCTATAGCCGGTGGAGCTGTATCTTGGAAGTCTAAGAAACAGACTATTTTGGCTCAGTCCACCATGGAGTCAGAAATGATAGCACTAGCTACGGCTAGTGAAGAAGCAGGTTGGTTAAGAGGCCTGCTAGGTGAAATTCCCCTATGGGAAAAGCCATTACCGGCTGTCTTGATCCATTGCGATAGTACCGCGGCTATTGCAAAAGTTCAGAAACCGTTATTACAACGGTAAGAGACGACAAATACGTCGTAAGCACAGCACTGTGAGAGAATATCTCTCTATCGGAGCTGTTAGAGTGGATCACGTACGCACTGAGAATAACTTGGCTGATCCTTTGACGAAAGGATTAGCTAGGGAGAAAGTCCATTTTTCCTCTAAGAAAATGGGACTATTGCCATTGAAATGAACCACACATAATGGTAACCCAACCTATGAACTGGAGATCCCAAGAAATAGGTTCAAAGGGTAATAACAAGTTATGGTGTGTTATGAGTTGAATATGTTCAAAAGACATAATTTCCTGAAGCGATCAAGGATGAGTTAATAGGAACTCTTAATGAAATCTATACTCCAATTTGGAGTGGAGTACCAAGCTACAGGAGTACTCTTGATAGATTCACCTATGTGAATGTGGAAGTTAGGCCGCTTCCTATGAAATGTGTGGCAGCATTTCTAGAGCATTCACTACACTGGGATAGACGTGCATGGCCGAAATAGCACGGGTCTAGAACAACACCAAGAGTAGGTTGTGTGTGGTACGTTGTCAGAGATAGGGTTCAAAACTTCGAGTCACCCTTGTTGAATCTGAATCGTACTCACTACGTCAAAGTTCAAGTTGAAAAACACTTCTGTTTATGCGCAACCTATATATGTATGGATTCTGCTCAAAAATGTTTTCAAAAAATTCAAGTGGGGGATTGTTGGAACAACAAGTGTGTAGTGTGTGAATTTTGTGAAAAAACTCAAAGTCCCACATTGGTGGGAAATGAGAGTTTTACTCTCTTTATAATATAGAGAGTGGGCTAAAGGGGTGTGGCCCTTGGGCTACCCACATTTTGTGGAGAGGGAGGACCTATATGGTAAACCATCTATCACACACACGCGCGCCGAACCGAACCGAGCCGAGCCGGGCCGGGCCGGGCCGGGTTGGGTTGGGTTGGGTCGGGTCGGGTTTATTAAATAAACTTATTTTTTGGACAAGGCTAATTGCGTGATTAGTTCCTTGATTTTTGCTAAACGTTTTTTGACTGATTACATTTGACCGTTTTTTCAAAACTGATTAATGGAGCGTTAATCATGCAAACGTTTTCACTGATTTTTTGCTAAACGTTTTGCCACGCATTAATCTTATGTAACCGTTTTGAACGTTCAACTTATGACCGTTTTAATTGCGTGATTAGTGCCTAATTAAACGGCAGCAGTTACGTTGCAATTTTTCCTATAAAAGGCGTGTTGATTTCCTGTTTTTGAGACACAACAATATACAGAAAGCAATCTTCTTCTCCTCTCTATTTTTCCTCACAAAAACAAAAACCCTCGAGCAGTTTCTTTTCTTTTTTGGTGTTTAGTTGCCCGGTGGTTTTGTGCAGTTCCACCGGTATAATTACAATAGAGGAAGGCTGTTTTATCCTGGGGAACATCCGGTTGTTGTACGAGCTGCTTGCACAAATTAAAGGGCAGTACCGTGAATGTTCTAAAGAGAGCGACATAGTCCGCGACTCAGTCTATTTCCCGGTAACTTTGTTCTGTTTTTATTGTTTACAGCAGTTCGGTTTATAACAATTTTAGAACAATCTTTTCTGCCTTTATAATCATCATGTCTACCGAGGAAATAAACTATGTCCAATGACCTTAACAAGCCCTTCCGTTTTGAAGGCGCTCATTTTAAAAGATGGAAACAGAAAATGCAGTTTTTCTTAACTGTTAAAAAAGTTCATTCTTTATTGACTGTCCCTAGGCCTGTTATTCCTGATAATGCTGAACAAGATGATCTAGTGTATTGGAATTCTGAAATTGAAACTTGGAATGAAACCGATTTCATGTGCAAAAACTATATTCTTAATGGTCTGTCTGATAACCTGTATGACTATTATAATCTGGAAAACACCGCTAAGGATTTGTGGGATGCCCTGCAAAAGAAATATGACACCGAAGAAGCCGGTGCCAAAAAGTATGCTGTTAGCAGGTACCTTAAATTCCAGATGACTTATGATAAGTCCGTGGAAGTGCAGTCCCACGAACTTCAGAAAATTGCCCATGAGATAATTTCCGAAGGTATGGCTCTTGATGAACAATTCAGATTGCTGTTATAATTGACAAGTTGCCTCCTTCTTGGAAAGATTTCAAAAACAGTCTCAGGCACAAGACTAAGGAATTTTCCTTAGAGAGTTTGATTACTCGGCTCCGTATAGAGGAAGAATCCAGAAAACAGGACCAGAAAGAAGAAGTCTTACAGCTCTCTGCAAACAATGCTCCTAAGCGTTCTGCTGCAGTTTCCAAGCCCGCTGGTAAGAACTTCAAGCCTCAGAACCGGAAGAATAACTTCAACAAAAATAAACAGAATGTTCAAAAGAACGATGGAAAACAACAAATTCAACCCCCTAAGAATGGTACTGGTCAATTCCTATGTTATAGGTGTGGAAAAACCAGGCCATATGGCACGAAAGTGCAGGAACATGCCTAACCCTGTACCACAGGCTAGCATGATAGAAGAGCCACTTGTGGCTATGATTACTGAGATCAACCTTATTGGTGGATCAGAAGGGTGGTGGGTAGACACTGGCGCTACACGCCATGTCTGCTATGATCGTCGGATGTTTAAAACTTATTCTGAAAACACCGATGATAAGAAAGTGCTGTTGGGTGATTCCCATTCCACTAATGTTGCTGGTATTGGTAATGTTGAGTTGAAGTTTACTTCTGGCAGGACTCTCATTCTGAAGGATGTACTGCACACTCCGGAAATGAGAAAGAACTTAGTTTCTGGTTTTTCTTCTTAATAAGGCTGGTTTTACACAAACCATAGGTTCCGATTTATTTACTTTTAACTAAGAATGGAATGTTTATAGGGAAAGGTTATGCTACTGATGGCATGTTTTAAACTGAATGTTGAGATTAATAAAATTTCTGATTCTGCTTATATGTTGTCTTCTTCTGTTAATATTTGGCATGCTAGACTCTGTCATGTGAACAAAAGACTCATAAAAAATATGAGCAATTTAGGCCTTATCCCTAATGTTTCCCTCAATGACTTTGATAAATGTGATTTTTGTAGTCAGGCTAAGATTACAAAAACACCTCATAAGTCTGTTGTTAGAAACTCAGAAACCGTTAGATTTAATTCATTCTGATATTTGTGAATATAATTGGAACGCTGACCAGAAATGGACAACGATATTTCATCACCTTTTATTGATGATTGTTCTGATTATACTCGTGTTTATTTGATGAAAAATAAGAGTGATGCTTTTGATATGTTTAAAGTTGTTTGTGACAGAGTTTGAGAATCAGTTCAACAAGCAAATAAAAAAGGTTGCGTAGTGATCGTGGAACTGAGTATGATACTGATGCTTTTGTAGAGTTTTATAACTCACATGGTATCATACATGAAAGATCAGCTCCTTATTCTCCAGAAATGAATGGTAAGGCTGAAAGGAAAAATAGAACCTTTACTGAGTTAGTAGTTGCTATTTCCTTAAATTCTGGTGCTGCTGATCATTGGTGGGGAGAAATTCTTCTCACTGTTTGTTATGTCTTGAACCGTATTCCAAAGGACTAAGAGTAAGATTTCTCCTTATGAATTACTTCGTAACAAACAACCTAACATTTCTTATTTCAGAACTTGGGGTTGTCTGGCATATGTTAGGATTCCTGATCCTAAAAGAGTTAAGTTAGCTAGTAGAGCTTATGAATGTGTATTCATTGGCTATGCTGTTAATAGTAAAGCATATAGATTCTTTGATTTAAGTGCACGAGTAATTATTGAATCTAATGATGTTGATTTTTATGAGGACAGGTTTCCTTTTAAATCTAGAAATAGTGGGGGCTCGTCCTCCTCTATTATTCCTAAAGACAGGTCTAACTCACAAGACTTGGATGCTGAACCCGAACTAAGAAAGAGCAAGCGGGCTAGAGTAGCTAAAGACTTCGGCCCAGACTTTGTAGTTCTGAATGTAGAGGAGGATCCTTCTACCCTCCAAGAAGCTCTAACCTCAGTGGATGCAGATTTATGGCAAGAAGCCGTGAACGACGAAATGGACTCACTTGAGTCTAATCGAACTTGGCATCTAACTGAGTTGCCACCAGGCTGCAAGTCAATTGGTTGCAAATGGGTCCTAAAAAGAAAGCTGAAAGTTGATGGGACCATTGATAAGTTCAAAGCCCGTTTGGTAGCTAAAGGCTACAGACAAAGGGAGAATGTTGATTTCTTTGATACCTATTCACCTGTAACTAGAGTAACATCTATTAGAGTATTAATATCTCTTGCTTCTGTTTTTAATCTTGTAGTACATCAAATGGATGTGAAGACTGCATTCTTGAACGGTGAATTGGAAGAAGAAATCTACATGGATCAACCGGAAGGATTCATTGTTCAAGGAAAAGAGCATCTGGTATGTAAGCTAGATAAATCTCTTTATGGTCTCAAACAAGCACCTAAACAATGGCATGAAAAATTTGATAACTTAGTCATCTCACATGGTTTTAAGATAAATGGTAGTGACAAATGCATATATGTAAAATTTGAGAAGGACATATGCACTATAATTTGTCTATATGTGGATGACTTGTTAATTTTTGGCTCGAACATCATGCTGTGAATGATGTAAAGCTATTGTTGAATGCTGAGTTTGATATGAAAGACCTAGGAGAGGCTAATGTAATCCTTGGAATTAAGATTACTAGGACAGAAAATGGAGTTTCTTTGGATCAATCTCATTACATTGAGAAGATCCTAAAGAAAATATAGTTACTTTGACTGTAAACCTGCTAGTACACCTTATGATCCCAGTGTTAAATTATTTAAGAACACTGGTGATGCCGTAAGGCAATCTGATTATGCGAGCATCATTGGCAGCCTTCGGTATGCCACTGATTGTACTAGACCCGACATTGCCTATGTCGTGGGATTGTTAGGCAGGTTTACTAGTTGTCCTGGTAATGAGCATTGGCATGCTATTGAAAGGGTCATGAGATACCTTAAGAGGACCATGAACCTAGGGTTGCATTATGAAAGGTTTCCAGCTGTACTAGAAGGCTATAGTGATGCTGACTGGAACACTTATCAGATGACTCTAAGGCTACTAGTGGATATATTTTTTCTATAGCCGGTGGAGCTGTATCTTGGAAGTCTAAGAAACAGACTATTTTGGCTCAGTCCACCATGGAGTCAGAAATGATAGCACTAGCTACGGCTAGTGAAGAAGCAGGTTGGTTAAGAGGCCTGCTAGGTGAAATTCCCCTATGGGAAAACCATTACCGGCTGTCTTGATCCATTGCGATAGTACCGCGGCTATTGCAAAAGTTCAGAACCGTTATTACAACGGTAAGAGACGACAAATACGTCGTAAGCACAGCACTGTGAGAGAATATCTCTCTATCGGAGCTGTTAGAGTGGATCACGTACGCACTGAGAATAACTTGGCTGATCCTTTGACGAAAGGATTAGCTAGGGAGAAAGTCCATTTTTCCTCTAAGAAAATGGGACTATTGCCATTGAAATGAACCACACATAATGGTAACCCAACCTATGAACTGGAGATCCCAAAGAAATAGGTTCAAAGGGTAATAACAAGTTATGGTGTGTTATGAGTTGAATATGTTCAAAAGACATAATTTCCTGAAGCGATCAAGGATGAGTTAATAGGAACTCTTAATGAAATCTATACTCCAATTTGGAGTGGAGTACCAAGCTACAGGAGTACTCTTGATAGATTCACCTATGTGAATGTGGAAGTGAGGCCGCTTCCTATGAAATGTGTGGCAGCATTTCTAGAGCATTCACTACACTGGGATAGACGTGCATGGCCGAAATAGCACGGGTCTAGAAAGAGTAGGTTGTGTGTGGTACGTTGTCAGAGATAGGGTTCAAAACTTCGAGTCACCCTTGTTGAATCTGAATCGTACTCACTACGTCGAAGTTCAAGTTGAAAAACACTTCTGTTTATGCGCAACCTATATATGTATGGATTCTGCTCGAAAATGTTTTCAAAAAAATTCAAGTGGGGATTGTTGGAACAACAAGTGTGTAGTGTGTGAATTTTGTGAAAAAACTCAAAGTCCCACATTGGTGGGAAATGAGAGTTTTACTCTCTTTATAATATAGA